>NW_024412400.1:65708813-65768271 GCF_014898765.1 Herpailurus yagouaroundi | reverse complement strand
TCCCCTCCCTCCCACCCCCCATCAACCCTCAGTTTATTCTCAGTTTTTAAGAGTCTCTTATACTTTGGTTCTCTCCCACTCTAACCTCTTTTTTTTTTTTTCCTTCCCCTCCCCCATGGGTTTCTGTTAAGTTTCTCAGGATCCACATAAGAGTGAAAACATATGGTATCTGTCTTTCTCTGTATGGCTTATTTCACTTAGCATCACACTCTCCAGTTCCATCCACGTTGCTACAAAAGGCCATATTTCATTCTTTCTCATTGCCACGTAGTACTCCGTTGTGTATATAAACCACAATTTCTTTATCCATTCATCAGTTGATGGACATTTAGGCTCTTTCCATAATTTGGCTATTGTTGAGAGTGCTGCTATAAACATTGGGGTACAAGTGGCCCTATGCATCAGTACTCCTGTATCCCTAGGGTAAATTCCTAGCAGTGCTATTGCTGGGTCATAGGGTAGGTCTATTTTTAATTTTCTGAGGAACCTCCACACTGTTTTCCAGAGTGGCTGCACCAATTTGCATTCCCACCAACAGTGCAAGAGGGTTCCCGTTTCTCCACATCCTCACCAGCATCTATAGTCTCCTGATTTGTTCATTTTGGCCACTCTGACTGGCATGAAGTGATATCTGAGTGTGGTTTTGATTTGCATTTCCCTGATGAGGAGCGACATTGAGCATCTTTTCATGTGCCTGTTGGCCATCTGGATGTCTTCTTTAGAGAAGTGTCTATTCATGTTTTCTGCCCATTTCTTCACTGGGTTATTTGCTTTTCGGGTGTGGAGTTTGGTGAGCTCTTTATAGATTTTGGATACTAGCCCTTTGTCCGATATGTCATTTGCAAATATCTTTTCCCATTCCGTTGGTTGCCTTTTAGTTTTGTTGATTGTTTCCCTTGCTGTGCAGAAGCTTTTTATCTTGATGAGGTCCCAATAGTTCATTTTTGCTTTTAATTCCCTTGCCTTTGGGGATGTGTCAAGTAAGAAGTTGCTGTGGCTGAAGTCAGAGAGGTCTTTTCCTGCTTTCTCCTCCAGAGTTTTGATGGTTTCCTGTCTCACATTCAGGTCCTTTATCCATTTTGAGTTTATTTTTGTGAATGGTGTGAGAAAGTGGTCTAGTTTCAACCTTCTGCATGTTGCTGTCCAGTTCTCCCAGCACCATTTGTTGAAGAGACTGTCTTTTTTCCATTGGATATTCTTTCCTGCTTTGTCAAAGATGAGTTGGCCATACGTTTGTGGGTCTAGTTCTGGGGTTTCTATTCTATTCCATTGGTCTATGTGTCTGTTTTTGTGCCAATACCATGCTGTCTTGATGATGACAGCTTTGTAGTAGAGGCTAAAGTCTGGGATTGTGATGCCTCCTGCTTTGGTCTTCTTCTTCAAAATTACTTTGGCTATTCGGGGCCTTTTGTGGTTCCCTATGAATTTTAGGATTGCTTGTTCTAGCTTCGAGAAGAATGCTGGTGCAATTTTGATTGGGATTGCATTGAATGTGTAGATAGCTTTGGGTAGTATTGACATTTTGACAATATTTATTCTTCCAACCCATGAGCATGGAATGTTTTTCCATTTCTTTTTATCTTCTTCAATTTCCTTCATAAGCTTTCTATAGTTTTCAGCATACAGATATTTTACAAAAAGAACACCCTACTAAAGAATGAATGGGTCAACCAGGCAATTAGAGAAGAAATTAAAAAGTATATGGAAACAAATGAAAATGAAAATACAGCAATCTAAACACTTTGGGATGCAGTGAAGGCAGTCCTGAGAGGAAAATACATTGCAATCCAGGCCTATCTCAAGAAACAAGAAAAATCCCAAATACAAAATCTAACAGCACACCTAAAGGAAATAGAAGGAGAACAGCAAAGACATCCTAAACCCAGCAGAAGAAGAGAAATAATAAAGATCAGAGCAGAAATAAACAATATAGAATCTAAAAAAAAAAAAAAACTGTAGAGCAGATCAATGAAACCAAGAGTTGGTTTTTTTGAAGAAATAAACAAAATTGATAAACCTCTAGCCAGGCTTCTCAAAAAGAAAAGGGAGATGACCCAAATAGATAAAATCATGAATGAAAATGGAACTATTACAACCAATCCCTCAGAAATAAAAACAATTATCAGGAACTACTATGAAAAATTATATGCCAACAAACTGGACAACCTGGAAGAAATGGACAAATTCCTAAACACCCACACACTTCCAAAATTCAAACAGGAGGAAATAGAAAGCTTGAACAGACCCATAACCAGTGAAGAAATTGAATCAGTTATCAAAAATCTCCCAACAAATAAGAGTCCAGGACCAGATGGCTTCCCAGGGGAGTTCTACCAGACATTTAAAGCAGAGATAATACCTATCCTTCTCAAGCTATTCCAAAAACTAGAAAGGGAAGGAAAACTTCCAGACTCATTCTATGAAGCCAGTATTACTTTGATTCTTAAACCAGACAGAGAGAGACCCAGTAAAAAAAGAGAACTACAGGCCAATATCCATGATGAATATGGATGCAAAAATTCTCAATAAGATACTAGCAAATCGAATTCAACAGCATATAAAAAGAATTATTCACCATGATCAAGTGGGATTCATTCCTGGCATGCAGGGCTGGTTCAACATTCGCAAATCAATCAACGTGATACATCACATTAACAAAAAAAAAGAGAAAAACCATATGATCCTGTCAATTGATGCAGAAAAAGCATTTGACAAAATCCAGCATCCTTTCTTAAAACCCTCGAGAAAGTCGGGATAGAAGGAACATACTTAAACATCATAAAAGCCATTTATGAAAATCCCACAGCTAATATCATCCTCAACGGGGAAAAACTGAGAGCTTTTTCCCTGAGATCAGGAACACGACAGGGATGTCCACTCTCACCGCTGTTGTTTAACATAGTGCTGGAAGTTCTAGCATCAGCAATCAGACAACAAAAGGAAATCAAAGCATCAAAATTGGCAAAGATGAAGTTAAGCTTTCTCTTTTTGCAGATGACATGATATTATACATGGAAAATCTGATAAACTCCACCAAAAGTCTGCTAGAACTGACACATGAATTCAGCAAAGTCACAGGATACAAAATCAATGTACAGAAATCAGTTGCATTCTTATACACTAATAATGAAGCAACAGAAAGACAAAAAAACTGATCCGATTCACAATTGCACCAAGAAGCATGAAATACCTAGGAAGATGGGGTTTCTATCAGTTAAAGAGCTCTGCTGCCTTGAAGTCCTTGTATATCCCCCAGTTTAGGAACATGCAGCTGGTGATTTAGCCTGGCTCTTCCTCGCTGATGGAGCAAGACTATATTATACGGCAGACTGAAATGCTGTGAAGGCCTGACATAAGCAAATAAAAAGAGGCAACACTATGAGCACTTATATTCTGTTATGCCAGCTATCCTTTAAAAAACACGGTAGAGTAGATATTATGATCACTTCCAATTTTACAGGTAAAGAAACTGAGGCACACGGAGGTTTGCTGACTTGTTAAGAATCACCCAACTAGTAAGTGTCAGAGCCAGGATTGAATGTTGGCCAACTGACCTCATAGTCTGCACTGTAAAACACTATGCTATCCTCTGGATGAGTAGGGAAGGAGAAGGGGTGAAATAGAGTGGTGGAGTGTCCTCTGTGGGATGGAAGGGGGAACCGGAATTGAGGGAACCGTGATTTGTAGCTATTGCTGATTTCTGTGATGTGCATATTACCATCATGGCCAATTTCAAGCTATTGGCCCTGATGTCAGTTAATTATTAGTATGGTAAGAGAGACAAGATATTGAAGTTAAGGGGGAGAAGAGAGTGTCAAGGAAGAGCAAATTGTTGTTAACTGCCTACAGAGAGGCCAAGTAGGTAGGTCATTGGTGAACCCAGTAAGGCCTGTTTTTTGCCAGAGATTCAGGGCTTCGAGCCAAGCTGTAATGAATTGCCTTCAAAGAGGTTGATCTATGAAAAACCCCTGTCTTCTTTGGGGTAAAGACAGAATCAATCTCAACAGAAGTCAGCTTCCATTGAGAGATTTATCTCCACTTCTTTCCCTGCCTACTCTAAGCTCACCTGCTACAGCCTCCTCCAAGGCCAACCCTTCCATTTCTTTGCCAGCAGATCCTTTCTTCTTCCTCTAGGGTCTCAATTCACTTGTCATTCCCCCCCGCCCCCCCCCCCCCCCCTTGTTCAACATTCATCTCTCCTTATTCACAGGCTCTTTCCTTACCACCGGGCTCAAGTCTCTCACCTAAAACAAAACAAAACAGGTTTTGTTTACTCTCCCTCAGCCTGTTTATTGTCTGACTGCTTCCCTAATCTCAGCTGTGAAGGTACTCCTCTGCCTTCACTATCTCTATTTCTTCACTCCCACTCACTTTGCAACCCATTACAATCTGGCTCCCAGCCCCTTATCTCTGACTAAATAGTACTTACTAGGTTCGCCAATGATCCCATGACCCCACTGCCAACACCCGTGACTGATTTGGTCTTTCCACAGGCATTTAACAACTTGCTTTTTCTTGAAACTCTCTTCCCCTTTAACTTCTTCATTCTCTGTCTCTCTTGCCATGCTAACAATGAATTCTTCCTCTTTTTTTTTTTTTTTTTTTTCAGGGGGTGGGGTGGGGTAATCTTTTAATGATTGGTTCTTTCTCTTCTGCCTCCCAGCTGTGTTAACAGATGGTGTTCCCAAGATTTCAGTCTTTATTCTATTCAGCTTTACAATTCCTGCTTTCCCTCAGCAAAACTGACTTCCCTGATGGAATTTACTGGTGGAATTTACTGTATGGCCTAAAGCCTCCCAGGAATGGTGTTCAGACAGCCCTATCCTTTCATCAGAGTTGGGTCAAAATGGAGATCCAGCCCCAGCAAGGGAGAGGGAATATGTTTATCCTTTGTAATCTGGGTGGGACTAGGAAAGAAGACTTTGATGACTTTCCGCCCCTGTTGGAGGAAAGTGATACTGAAAGTGTGGGTGGTGGGCAGGAGAGGGAAGTGTGGAACGCCTGCCCCACAGCCACATATATCTGCATGCCTTTTCCCGCCCTCCTCCCTTTCTCCAGCCAACTGAGCATCTATTAAAACTCACGTCAACTTAGCTGATGCTGTGTGCCCAGGCAGCCTCTTTGGACAGCCTCTGTCTCTTCTCTTCTAGGCTGGGTCACATACCTTTGTACTAAAGGTACCACATCGGGGCGCCTGGGTGGCGCAGTCGGTTAAGCATCCGACTTCAGCCAGGTCACGATCTCACCGTCTGTGAGTTCGAGCCCCGCGTCAGGCTCTGGGCTGATGGCTCAGAGCCTGGAGCCTGTTTCTGATTCTGTGTCTCCCTCTCTCTCTGCCCCTCCCCCATTCATGCTCTGTCTCTCTCTGTCCCAAAAATAAATAAACGTTGAAAAAAAAATTTTTTTTAAATAAAGGTACCACATCTATATTTTTGACATTTCTGTGTCCTCTCATAATCATCTGTTGTGAACATCCCCAGGATGTCCCATGTTTGCATATTTGTAGGTTGTTTGAGTTATTAATAGTTACTTCTGAGTTCTTTCTCCAGGCGTCAGCCCCTTGGATCTCTGACTATACATTTACTGCCTGCAATTTTGGACCCATCTGCCTAGATATTCTGCTGACTTTAGGGGGAATAATTCTGAAATGGAACTTATCTTTCCATCAACTCTGCCTCAGTGATCTCTTTGGTATAGTTTCCTCCTCTGTGTTCTCCAGGGGCAGACCTTCATTTTTCTTTCCGGCAGACAGTTGCCAAATTCTTACAGCTGTTACCTCTGTCTCCAACCTCTTTTCTCGCCAATCTATTATCTATACCACAGCTAAAATTCTTCCCAAAGTATAGTCTCATTACAAAAAAACATGTCCGAGGTGCCTGGCTGGCTCAGTCAGGGGAGCATATGACTCCTGATTGAGGAGTTGTGAGTTTGAGCCCCATGTTGGGTGTGGAGATTACTTAAAAATCAAATCTTTAAAAAAAAAAAAAAAAAGTGTCCAAAAATCTTTGCTGTTTCACCATTGACAACTAGGGCCTGTACTTAAGGGAATTAATTTACCTGCTACATCTTTCCAGCTGTACCTTCCGTAGGACCAGGTTACCTCTACATCGGAATTTGCGTCTGGTAGTCCTTAGTCCTAATCTGGCCTGCAGGCATGATTTGTTTTGTATGCAAATTAAAAAAAATTGAATCAATGCTTTAAAATCAGAGGATTTTTTCTTAAAAGTTAAAGTCCTAGAGAAAGTTCAGAGAACTATGAAAGTTTTAAGGAGAGATGGAAATTTGGGGAAAGGGAGGGAATCAGTGAAGATTTAAATTCTGAACTAAAGTTCTCAGTCCATCTTTTACCGACCTTTGCATTCTTAGAGGATGTAGCAGAGTCTTTAATACAGTAAGTGCCTAATTAATACTTGAAGTATACTTATATGACCTTCGGTAGTTTCTTGCCACAGACCTTATGTTTTCCTGTAGAACAAGAGTTCTGCATTAGTGAATCGCATGTGATCCCTACAGAGGGCTTAAATGTGAGGCATATAATTTGCATGTCAATAAAAAATCTGCATTTAAAAATACACGCAAACTTTAGCAGGTTTAAAAAAACAAAAAACATGACCACAAATTTTCATGCAGATATTCCATGAATTTTATTTTTTCTCCTGTAGTACGAAATTGAACAGAATCTGCCTAGGAGAATTTAAAAGGTGTTTGCAGGATAAAATGGCCATCACTGGTAAAGTTGGGAGAACCACTGACAGAATTTAAACCTTTGAATATGGGAGATGAGGCAGGTAGTGAGTTACAATAGATGTTTTAAGTATTTAATGTGGTTGGTTCATGTTGAAATTGAAACCCAGGCTAAGTTACTGATGCATTGGTAGTGTCAGTGTACTATAGCTTTTCCCCAGTTTCCCCTTTCCCCCTTTGACATGAGCATACAAATGAACTTTGTAGAGACAATTATTTTACATCTGTTTACCCCATAATAATTTCAGAACTTGGTCATCAGTGCGGTCCTCGTAACAAATGTACATAATAGGAAAAATGATAGTCCCAGGTTCCCTAGAGATACCGGACAGTCCTTGGGCTCACGTTTCTTCATGCAATGACCTGCTGAATCAGGGGTATGATAATAACAGTTAACCCATATAAGGCTTAGTATGTGCCAGGTGCTACTCTAGGTGTTTTTGCCTGTTTTAAGCTTCACAACAATCTTTTGAAGTAGTTAGTATTATATTTCTGTCTTTAGATGAGAACTCAAGACACAGATTTAGTATTGGGATGCCCAAGATCCCACCGCTGGTAAGTGGAGGAACTGGGCTTTTCACTCAGGCACTCTAGGTCTGGAGTCTGTGCTGTTGACCTTGGTGCCTGCTATCCATGCCTCTTAGATTTAGCCTTTTATTTCCATGTTCCCCCTGCCTTCACTTCCCTTGTTTACCTGACCTTCCCATATGTATCTGAATTAGAGCACTTGCCCAATACTTTCACATCTTGGTTTCCGACCCTTTTCTTTGCTACCCATGCTTCCTCTTCCATTAACCCACCGTTTAGGCTAGAAGCCTTACTGGATTTCATCCCAGGAAGAACAAACAAATAATTCTTTATCTAGATCTCTCTTAGTGCTTGTGTTGCTTAGCTAACATCAGCTATTCATTTACAAATCTTGGTTCTCTTCTATTTCCCCAAGCTCCGGAAAGGTTGTCTCTCCACCTTAAGCTTCCCTGCCCTTGGAATATATCTCATAATTTACATGTTGAATGAATTAACAGAGAACAACCCCATTCACAAACATAATAACTAACTTGTATATTGAGAAACGGAGTACAGTTTCTGCTTGGCTTCCTTTGATTCTTTTATTTGTTTTTTGAGAGAGAGAGAGAGAGAGAGAGAGAGCAAATGAGCTTGGGGCAGAGAGAGAGAATCCCAGGAGGGGCAGAGAGAAAGTGAGAGAGAAGCAGGGCTCACTGAAGCCGGGACTTGAGGTCACCTGACGTGGGACTGAACTCACAAACCCTGAGATCATGACCTGACCCAAAGTCAGATTCATAACTACTGAGCCACCAGGTACCTGGCTTCCTTTGATTCTTGCTTGTCCTTTGATCTTTGGCCATCATACCTGGGTAGGGAGCCAGTGGCCCACCTATTTTGTTGTGTCTGGTTCCATTGAGGTGTAATGAATAATGACCCTTCACCCCTTCCATCTCCTCAGGTAGAATTTCTCTCCTAAATCCTAGAATGGTTATGGGGGCAAGTTTTAAGATCTATAGCACTGCCCTAAAGTACTTCAAGAACTTGCCAAGAATTGGTCAATTCTTAACCTGTGGGGCTCTTAACACTTGGCCTGCTTCTTTGTGCTACTGAAATTTTCCAGCTACTTCTAAAGAGGTTTCAGAAAACTGTTAATTTGCAATGTTTTTGGAGATGGATCTGAATCTCACTTCACAAACGCAAGGATGCAAGAAATAAAATTGTATTTACTTATTTTATTTTATTTTAGCACCTCTCTGACCCTTTCTTATTCCTATCTGCTTATCTGTTTTTCTCCATATAAACTACCCCTTCTTGAGTCAACCCTCCTGCCCCTGCGCCACCCTGACGGTATGGTGAACAATGCAGATAGTTGTTGACAAATTCTGTTCGTGCAAGCGATCTGACACGGTAGAGGTATTTTTGGAAAGGCATGGGCAAATTGAGTCAAGATTGCATGCATTCAGAGCATGCAGTGCATGAAGGAAACCCGAGGTGGGTTCTCTATAAAATGAGCCATCTTCTCTAATCTGTCTTAGAGAGACAATTCACCTCTTTTGCAGCTTTCCTATAATTGAAGAAACTCATATATGATTTGTTTAAAGTATTGAATAGTCTTCACTCAACTTAAAAACCATAGTCCAGAAAGTAACAGATGCAAGCCTGCCATTGGTTTGTTCATATTTCCTTAGTCCATGCTATCATGCTACTTGTCCTGCAAGAAATGGGATGGATCCTGTGTGTTCTCTATTAATTGATAACGATATTGACAAGAGCTTTTTGTGTGAACTCTAGAATCCTAGTGAATACAGTGATTCTTGGCTACGTCCTGGCAGAAGTCAGTATACCCTCAGTAAGACTGACATTTTACCACAAAACTCAAACGATGATTACCTTTATCCAATTTGCCAAATTGGATTTGGTTAGAATTAGAATTCTGTGCATGTGAATTTTTTTAATTTAAATTAAAATATTTTTCACGTTTACTTATTTTTGACAGAGAGAGAAAGACAGAGCGTGAGTGAATGGGGGAGGGACAGAGAGAGGGAGACACAGAATCTGAAGCAGGCTCCATGCTCTGAACTGTCAGCACAGAGCCTGATGCAGGGCTCAAACTCAAGAACTGTGAGATCACGACCTGAGCCGAAGTTGGATGCTTAACCAACTGGGCCCCCCTGTGCATGTGAATTTATTTCCTATCACACTTTATTTCATAGCAAGAGCACTATCAGTTGTGGGGTGCCTGGGTGTCTCAGTCGGTTAAGCATCCAACTCTTGATTTCAGCTAAGGTCATGATCTCAGTTTGTGGGATCATTTGACTCCTGCAAATGACTCCTGCATAGAGCTCTACTCTGACAGCACAGGGCCTGCTTGGGATTCTTTCTCTCTCTGTGTACCTCCTCCACTCGCACATGTGTTCTCTCTCCCTCTTTCTTTCTCTCTCTCTCTCTCTCTCTCTCTCTCTCTGAAAATAAATAAGCTTTAAAAAAACACTATCAGTTGTTTTAACTTTTTCAGTAAATTGGGCAACTGATACATATAGAAGTTGAATTATTTTATTAATATTTATTTGCTCTGCTGCCTATATTGCCAGCAAACAAATATTAATGAAATTACTGAAATAGCTCTTCGTGGTTAGATTAATGGCCTCTTGTTCTTGTTTTTCATAAACATTGGTTCATGGTGTTATAATACAGCGTTTTCCAGCTCACTTCATGGCCAGGCATACGTATATAATAATAATACTTTATATGGGACATTGGGGTAAAGGGCTCTCTGGAGCTTAGCTCCTCAGGGGCTGAGGGGATCAGTATTCTAGTACGCGTGTACCCTCTTCAAGGCACACCAGCGTGCTGCATGCCTATTCTGGGAAGCTGTATTATGGTGCATCACAGACTTTATATAGTCCTGATTTCTGCTAGTAACATTGTTTCTTGATCTTATGATGACATGAAATGTTTCACTAATCATCGGCGTTCTGGTTCATATTTTCCAGAAGGGCACTGTTACTCTCTAGCTGTCCTTCTTTCCTAGGTTGGAGAAGAGGAGATATAGTATCTAAATTCATGCACCAGTGTCAGGAAAGTTTCCTGCCTCTTTTTGACACTTGTTGGACACTAGTTGGACTAGTCACTTGCTGCCACATGGCTTCCAGTTATCTGGCTTTGAACCGTGGCCATTAAGTCTTACTGAGAGGTTAGTTTGATAAGTCTACTCAATAGGAAGACCTTGTATAAGAAGTGGAAAGGTTGAGGGGTGCCTGGGTGGCTCAGTCAGTTGACTGTCTGACTCTTGATTTTGGCTCAGGTCATGGTCCCACAGTCACGGGATTGAGCCCCACACCAGGCTCAGGCTGTGTGGAGCCTGCCTGGGATTCTCTCTCTCTCCTTCTCTCTTTGCCCCTCCCCTGCTCATGCTCTTGGTCTCTCTCAACATAAATAAACATTTTTTTTTTTTAAAGTACAAAGAGGGGGGGTGCCTGGGTGGCGCAGTCGGTTAAGCGTCCGACTTCAACCAGGTCACGATCTCACGGTCCGTGAGTTCGAGCCCCGCGTCGGGCTCTGGGCTGATGGCTCAGAGCCTGGAGCCTGTTTCCGATTCTGTGTCTCCCTCTCTCTCTCTGCCCCTTGCCCGTTCATGCTCTGTCTCTCTCTGTCCCAAAAATAAATAAACGTTGAAAAAAAAAAAAGTACAAAGAGGGGAATATACTCTGTAGGGTCTTTGCTGGGTGGATGACTTGGGTCTCCTCTCTTTGCTCTTTCTCCAACCAAGTAACTTCCTGCAGACACTTAATGCAGAGCTCAATGCCCTCAGGTTCAAAGGACAAGTGATGGCAGACTGTATGTTCTTTGCACATTTCTGAAAAGCTCCTGGTAACGTCTGAGGTGTTCTGCTTCTCAGTGCTGGAACCAGAGTTAACTGGCTGTTTGCCTCTCCCACACTCATTTCTTTCTTCTACTCTCAAAACAACCAACACACTTAAGTATATAAGCTACAAAACACTTTAAAGATACCTGTAGTAAATATAAAACTTCTCTCTCTTTTATTTGCATTTAGATAAAGTATTCTTCCTCGATTCCTAGTGTGTTATTGGACCTGTGATTGCTGATGGAGAGGAGGAGGAAAAGGACTAAATCCTAAAATGCACAAGTCTTAGTGTTCAGTCCTAGAACTACCACTTATCCAGCCAAACGGTCATGTTTAATTTCTAAGCCATCTTGGTAAAATGGGACTGATGATACCTGCCCAATTTCCCTCTCAGAGCTAATCCGAAAAATCAGATCTCATGTATGAAAATACTTTGCAGGCTCTAAAAGCAAAAAGTAAATATAATTTGTTATCGTATTAAAAGTGGGCAGTTGGTCCTCAAGAGTACTGTCAGCTGCTTGTAGGAATTCAAACACCAAGAGTGGGTGAGTGTGGCTCTGGTGGTGGTGGAGTTGACTCATACCCTCCCTCTGTGTTCCCTCCCTCTCCCTGCAGAGCAACCTGATCCACTACCTGGGCCTGAGCCATCATCTGCTCGCACTGAATTTTATCATCGTTTCTTTTGGCAAGAAAAGCGCCTGGTCGTCTCCTCAGGTGAAGGTGACCGATACTGACTTTGACGGTGTGGAGGTCAGAGTGTTTGAGGGCTCCCCAAAGCCAGAAGAGCCTTTGAAACGCAGTGTTGTTTACATCCATGGAGGAGGCTGGGCTTTAGCCAGTGCAAGTATGTCCTGGTCACCTTCAGGTTGTTTGGGATTGTGGTTGGCCCTGGGAGGGATGTGTGATTGAGTTTGACTTCCTTATTGGGTAAGGGCCATTTGACTTGGTTCCCCTGGACAGTCTCAGCTACCTCTATTATCCCAGCAGGATTGTTAATAGTGTCCCCTTTTCGCACTCAAAAGGGTCCTGGTTTTTGATGAATGATTCTATGATTACCCTACATACATAAAGGTTTTGCCCACCTGTTTACTGCTTGTTAATTCAGGCCCACTGTTTTGAAAATATTTCCTGTGACCGAAATCATAGGCTAACTCATGTGAAGGGCTGACAATAGCTTTCTCCACCAAGACAAGTTGAAGTTTCGCTGGGCCGGAATATGAGGAAATTATCTGCAGCTCTTTTGCCAACTTGTGTTTGAAGACATTTTTCTATGAAATAGGACAAGTGTTTCTGAATACCTACATTAACTCATCCACGTTCCATCTGCTTATGAAACCAAAGATGAAGCTATAAAGGGTATACCACCCTTAAAAGGAAACAATGCTGCAAAATTCAAGAATATTCTTGTTGGTGTCGGATAACTTTCATGAGCAGAACACATTCAAAATGGCAGGCAGCCAAGTGGAGCAGCCTGGCGGAAAGAATACCAAGGAGGAAGTAAGGGCCTTATCTCTGCCTGTCATTATGGAGCTACTACCGCATCGTTAGCCCAAAGCTTTTGGCATCCCCTAGGTTTAAGGCAATGACAACTTGTTCCAGTTTGTGTTTTTATATAACATTTGTTTAATGTGGCAAAGGCCAAAGAAGTATAACTTTTTCTTGTAATCCCATTTCGTAGTCATTATTTATTCTTTGATTTCATGGATTTGCTCAAGTTTTCAACAGATGTTTACTGAGTAAGTAGGTTTGCCCAGGACTGAGGGGTTCTCTGGGGGTACAGGACTTCCAGTAGAAAAACTCAAATAGTTATGTACAATCTTACACTTTTGGTTACCCTAATGTGTGCTAGGGGATGAGAGCATAAAATGGAGTAACAAATGATTGCAATCTATATAGTATTGGACACTTGCCCAGTGAGACATTCCATGGAGACCAGGAAGTGTAAGTGCTGGAAATGGCATGGATTATGAGTTCACATGGCCTTTTCCCCGTAATTTTGACTGATCACTCCTGCCAGAGGAAGAGCTCGGGCTGTGGGCTCTCTGCAGGTGGTTATGTAGTTACTAAACTTCTGGTTCTAAGACTGCCTTGGAAAATGTATAATTAAAGTAATATTTGGCTCTCTGTAGGCAAATTCATCTCTTAGTTTATTGAAATAAGACCTAAGGGATTCAAATTTTATGTATTAAAATTGTTTGTCACTGCACCCCTTTGGATCCTGTTTCTAAGAATGCTAAGACTTCCTAAAATTCTATTTTTTATTTGTTGGTTTAAACAAAATATCCTGTTCTTCAAATTGGAAGAATTCAATTGAATTGCAGCAAATAAAGATATTAAAACAGAAAAATTATGTAGTTCTAAGGAGGTAACTCTTCATCTGCAGTGTTTTTTGAAAACACGTATGTTTGAAGAGCTACAAAATCAGAATTTGGTGCATTTCACATAGTCTATTATGAAATCAATGGCTACTTAGTTAAAAACGCATTCAAAGGTAACCTAATATGGATGTCCTGTTATTTTATACTAATTGCATTTTATCAGAAACCAGATTTAATTTTTGCATTTGTATATGTAACCCTATTAATGATACATATTTCGATATTTGCTTTTTATGGTTTTTATTATTAATAACTTAAGTGCAAGTCTAAGAGCAATCCACGATTAGCAGAATTTAAGAATGGACAGTGTTAAGTAACTTGTTTAATAATGATTGTTCCTTTGTCTCTTTTAGAAATCAGGTATTATGATGAACTGTGCACAGCAATGGCTGAAGAATTGAATGCTGTCATTGTCTCCATTGAGTAAGTAATTAATGCTAGTCATAAAAAAATAATTTTTAAGAAGGGATCTTAGATAACCATCTAGTTACTGTACTTTGTAAGTAAAATAAAGTGCAAAATACAGATCCAGAAAGATGAAGGGATTTGCCCAAGGTCACACAAAATGATTTTCTGATATAACGTAGAATTTCGTGAACTAGTTTTATAACACCTTGAATTATCTTTTTATTTTAGTTTTGAAAACTTCTGGAAAAGTTCTGAAAAGAATTAACGGAAATTTAGGAAAATATACAATCAGTTATCTGCAGGAAATAATTTTGTTTATTACCTTTTAAAATTTAAAACCAGGGGTGCCTGGGTGGCTCAGTCAGTTAAGCATCCGGCTTCAGCTCAGGTCATGATCTTGCGGTTCGTGGGTTCAAGCCCCACCTCAGGCTCTGTGCTGACAGCTCAGAGGCTGGAGCCTGCCTCGGATTCTGTGTCTCCCTCTCTCTCTGTCCCTCCCTTGCTCGTGCTCTGTCTCTCTCTCTCAAAAACGAATAAACGTTAAAAAAATTTTTTTAAATAAAATTTAAAAACCAATTAAGAGTTGGAAAAGTCATTCTGCTGGAGTTCCGTTCTGTATCTCAGACCTTGTAAATGTAATGTGTTCAGCAAATCTCAGTCAATGCCGTTATTGTCATTATTATTAAGAGTACTAATAACAGTATGACTAATAATTATAGCAATTGTGGTGATAGTAATAATACAGAAATCCTGGTACCTGTCCTGTGGCAGGCATGTGCCGGAGCTATTGCATACATTGTCTCTCCTCCTTCAGACCTTTGTTCACATATCATCCTTTCAGCAAGGCTTTTCTTGATACTATTTAAAATTGCAGCCCACTTTTCCTGTTTTATTTTCCTCCAGAACTGTCATCAACCTCTGACAGACCATAATAAATATATAATACATAATAAATACTTATCATGTGTGTAGTGTGCTAGGTTGAAATAGACTAAGTAAGTTCCATGAAGAGAGGGATTTTAGGGATTTTTGCCTGTTTTGTTCATTGTTTGTTTTAATTTTTTTTAATGTTTATTTTTGAGAGAGAGAGAGACAGACAGACCATGAGTGGGGGAGGGGCAGAGAGAGAAAGGGAAACACAGAATCCAAAGCAGACTCCAGGCTCTGAGTTGTCAGCACAGAGCCCCATGAGGGGCTCAAACTCACAGACTTCAAGATCATAACCTGAGCTGAAGTCTGACGCTTAACTGACTGAGCCATCCAGGAGCCCCTGTTTTGTTCATTGTTCATGATTAGTGCCTGGAGACATCCCTGGCAGATAGTATTCAATAAATATTTACTGAAGGAATGAATAAGGAGTCTTTCTTAATTCTCATATAAATCATCCAAGACAAGTATTTTGTTATTTTTCTCATAGATGAGGAAATTGAGAGCCCAGAAGTTAAGTAACCTTCATAAGGTTACATAGCTAGCAAGTTACATAAATAGAGTGAGGCATTTTACCCAGGTGTTGAGGCCCCTATACATTTTTAATCCAATATCAAGCCAGTATTGAAGAAAGCTGATAATGCTGAGCTGACAAGATTATAACATTAACCACTTTCCACGCCAGGAGCTCATCCAGCTCTCTTCTTCCCTCTGCCTCTCTCCACCATAGCTCATCCCCTCTGTGCCCTTGCTCCAGATCTGAGACCTAAGAGAATCTGTTCTTCTGCAGGGTCTGGGAAGGGCTGGTGTCCCAAGTCACTTGGGCAGCTGTGATCCTGGAACAGAAGACTTAGTCACACAGAGCAGTGTTATTGCTCCTCCTTAGCAGATTTGCCCTCCGAGACAGCTCTGGACAGCTCCCAGCCTTCCCTGGCCTCTCCACACACCACCCAGGTCACTCAAGGGCCCTCAGTGCAGTTTTATAATGTAGGAACCTTCAAGTAAAGGATTGCATCATCTAGCCTGGGCAGCTGGCCAGAGAAAAGCAGGAGCTGTTTAAATAGCTGAGCCCCATTATAGAGCTAGACCCTACAGCTCAGAACTGAGGAACCAGCCTCATGGACTTTTCAGTGGTTTCCTGTGTAGCTCCAGCTCCTCAAATCCTCAAAAGCCCGAGAAAAGGAGGGAAACTGGGCTTACTTAACTTGGCACCGTGAGGATTCTCCACACAGGACTTACCATCCAGGGCTTCAATATAAGCAATTGGCAGCGTGCCTAAATTCTTCCTACATGCCCTTCTCTACCCGTCACCATCTGTCTCAAGTAAAAGGTGTTCTTTTAATTCCAGGCTTATCATAAAACATAGATAGGATGTTTTTAAGATTTCTTTTAAATCTAGAAGGACTGCTCTCGTCTTACCTTTCCATTGTGCCTCATCTATGTAGTGTACTATCCACAAGTTTATTACTGGGAGGTGTCACAGCAGTAGGCAAGTACTGTTACTCATGACTGCATGACCTCAGGCAGATCATTTAATGAAATGTGCAAACTGGAGTTAAGAATCCTTCCTGTATATCTAGAATGTGAGCTACTGGGAAGAGAAATCATGTCTTCTTTCCTTTGGTTCCCATCACCTAGTACAAGACTTAGAACATGTAGGCTAAGTAAAACACATGTTGAGTTAGGTCAGTGACTCCAGAGAATTGTCATGAGTATCAGTTTGGACAGTGGAGGTAAGAGGGCTTCAGATACTCTAATGCACTAGACAAGTCTGGAGGATCAGTGCTCTAGCCATGGAATGGAAAGACCCAACCTACAAATTTATTTATCAACTGTGTGTTTGGAACTCACAGCACTCCCTTGCAGAAATCAAGAGCTAAGGTGGTTAGAATCTAGGCCAGCCAGCCCACAAAAAGTCACATAACCTATGCTCTAGTTGAAGGATAGCCAATACCACGTGGTCTGTGATCATGCTGTTTCTCTTGGAAAGTATATTCAGCTATCTAACTTGGGAACATATTTCTTCTCACTGCTCACTTCTTTCCTCTTCTATTCCACAAATGTTTATTGAATTTCTGTTATGTGCCAGTTACTGTTACACTCTGCTGACATAACAGTGTAAAGCAATCATAATCCTGCCTCCTGGGGGTTACAATCTAGATGAAAAAACAAAACACAAACAAGTAAGGTTAAATTATGATAAGTGATATGAAGTAGAAGACATCAAATAGGTAATATCTTACCTAGTTTAAAGGGTTTATTATTAATAGTATTAATAAGAATGAATAATAATTATAGCAATTGTGGTGAAAGTAATAATAATGCAAAAATCCTGGTACCTCACCAAATAGGTAAGATCTTACCTAGTTTGAAGGGTCAGAGAATTCATGTCTTAAAGAAAGTGATGTTTGCATTGAGCTCCTAAGAATGAGCAGAATCTAGTTAGACAAAGTGAGTTGGTCATGAGAGTCCAGAGTGGTGTAATGAGAGGGCTTGGGAGGAATGGGAGAAAGCAGAGAGCGCGAAGGGAACAAAACACAAGAGAAGACAGATGGGGAGATTTCTGGCCATGAATAAGGAAAATAAGAAAGAGGAGTGGATGATTTGAGAGTCTTAGGAGGATGATGGACCCCTGGTTCTCCTGGAATTCTACCTTCTAGTGGGGAGGCTGTCTGGAGACCACTGCTCCTTATCCTTGAGGGCCATAGGTTTGGGTGGCGGCATGGCTTAGCTTCCCATGGGGTGTGGTTCCGGGGAAGGTTATAGCCTGAGGAAGCTGGTAGGCAGTGGTTGAGGGCAGCCCTGGTAATGGAATCACTCCCATGCAGTGAGTACCAGGAGCTGGAATGCCTCAGTTCATGTTGCTGGTGCTGGCTCACAGTTCTGGGAACAGACCCAGCAACTATGGTAGATAACAGCCTTAAGATATAAAAATAGACCATGCTTCTGTTCAGTTGCTTCTACAATACGATGCTATGCTTACATATCAGTTGCACACAAATATTTGTTAAACAAATAAAGTTCATCTTATACTACGCAAGTAAGATACATGAATTCATGCTCATTTATATAATCTAGGAAGGTCCTATTTTATGTTCCTAAACCTATTTTCATAAACGTATTTCATAGTGCATTTTAGCCAGAACACTGTACCTTTTTACCTGTAGTTTATATAATACGACACAGTATTGGAGCCATAAGATATAAGGAAGATTTAATTTCTTTCTTTTTTTTTTTTTTAATGTTTATTTTTTTGAGAGAGAGAGTGCTCAAGCAGGGGAAGGGTAGCGAGAGGAGAACAGAGGATCCAAAGCGGGCTCTGCATTGACAGCAGCGAGCCTGATGTGGGGCTCGAACTCACAAACCACGAGATCATGACCTAAGCCAAAGTCAGGTGTTCAACCTACTGAGCTACCCAGCTGCCCCTAATTTCTTTTTTTTTTTTAATGTTTATTTGTTTATTTTGGAGAGAGAAGGAGAGAGCGAGCCAGGGAGGGGAAGAAAGAGAGGGGGAGACAGAATCCCAAGCAGGTTCCTTGCTGTCAGCACAGAGTGCGATGTGGGGTTCGAACCCACGAACCGTGTGATCATGACCTGAGCCAAAACCAAGAGTTGGATGCTTACCCCACAGAGCCACCCAGGTGCCCCCATCTTTTTTTTAAAGATAAAATGTCAGATAATAGCAAAGGAGGCATGTTGGATGTGATTAAATTCTATTTGATCTACTTAATTCATTACTTCTACAAGGCATCTTCGTTGCTTTTTTTGGGTATGGCAAATGGTTTTTAAGTTGTGTTATGCTTTTAATTAAATCTTTTCTACACTCAAACTCCCTATTTTATGTAGGTGGAGACATAGTCCCATTCCACCAAATGTCAGGTGGCATTGTGCACAGAGCACTTGAAACTTCACAGAGCTGTAAAGAATGTTGCTAATGTAGACAGAAAAGAAGCTGGAGTACTTATCTTAGTCTGCGGCAAACAGGGTTATAAGGAAGGGGATCTTTATGTTTCTCTTTTTAATCCACAAAATTAGATGAGTGCAAGCTGACAAAATCAGAGTGCTTTTAGGAGGCTCAGTACACCACACATCTCAGTAAATAGTTGTACAAATAAGATACTCAGAAGAACACAGAGTGACGGTGACCTAGCTGTGACTTGGTCTCTGTTCCTTTTCCTGCTCTTACTCTGAGTCCTGAGGAGAGAAATCCTCATGCATCACTCCGATCTGGGCAGCACCGGACGGTGGGCAGATCAGATTCCCGAGGGTTCTCCTCTGAAGAAGGAAAGATTTGAAAATTTCCCTTTCACTCAGTCCAGGCCAACTTTAGCCAATGTAAAGGCCAACATCACAAATAACTTAATGCTAGAGAGAGATAATGTGCTTCTTTTAAGAAGTAGCTTGTTTTCTTTTCTTCCTTATCCTTAGCTAATGAATCTCTCCTGTTTAGACATATTCGACTAATGTCTTCTTGGCTGTGTTTTCTAGTAACCTGAAAAATCCACTGGTTTTTCTCTTGTGGTTTAGGTCTTTGAGAATTTCTGGGGAGCAGGGGGTAATCGGAGCTTTTACAAAAAGCCTGTGATGCAGCTGCAGAGCACCTGACTGCAAACCACAGTGAGGCTGTGAAGCCAGCTTCCACCCACACCTGAGCTCTAGGAAGCTACGTTTAGCTTCTGAAATCGCGAAAGGAGGCCAGGGGGAGGAGGCACTAAGCCTTCTTGGGCTTTCATGGCCACCTGGGAGTGCTCTGGCGCCTTTGTTACCCTTGTGGGTATAGGCAAGGTTTAGTCTGAATGGGAGGAGGCAGTTTAGATAAACACCAAGAGCCTGGGGAGATCCCTGCTGTGTATATAGATAAGTCTCAGAAAGTCTTAAATTGTGAACTGTGCATCAAAGAATCACTTCATTAAAAAAAACTTTTTTTAATGTTTGTTTTTGAGAGAGACAGAGAAAGAGCGTGGGATCACAGTTCTAGGCTCAGTCACTCCTAGGGTTTTGGCAAAACATCCTGACCTCTTGTCAATTCTTTTGAATGTCATTCTTGTCCAATCAGCCAAGCCTTCACTGATCTCAGCTCTCCCTTGCTGAATGGCTGGCAGTCAAAACTATTGCAGGGGCAGATTTTGAGAGTAGAAACAGAAAGGAAGAACTTTCCTTAACCTTAACCTTTATGCTTCCACTTTTGTGCAATTTTATTATATGTTTATTTTATTATTTTTTTATCTTATTTATTTTTGTGTTTCTTTAATAGAAAAAAAGCATCTGCCTGGTAGAGGAATAAAGAGGTTCTTCCTCTGGAGTTGTCTCTCTCATATAGAGAGCATAGTAGGGATGTAATTGATTTGTTTCAGATAACCCCTGCTGAAGACAGGGATTCTTTAAGACTGAGGAACATAATTAACCTTTTTATGTTCTCAAGGTGAATCTATTGAACTCTTCTCAGGAGCTGGTAAGAGGGAGCGTGGGGAAGCCAAAAAAGAAAAAAAGGAAGGAGATTTTATTTTAATCCTACTGAATCTAAAGGAGTATAATTTCATTCCAGTATATCTCCTGTATCTTTCACCTAAGTGGCACTGGATGAAGCAACCTCAGTGTCCTTGCCTGCGCTCAAGTTTGTACACACTGTTGCCAGGTGAGGTTATTTTGAGGGACAACGTGTATCACAATGCTCATAGAATACTAGTGTCATTCAGGACTTCAACTTCAGTGGGTTTGGATCAACTCCCCCCACTCTGGGCTTGTGTGCATGTCTGCTTTGGACTTAAGAAAGACCTTGTAAGTCTTTCTGAGCATCTCTCCATTTCCCTGGTACCCTGAATAAAGTAGGTAACAAAGTAACAGACCAGAGGCATGATACTGCTTATCTTAGGTACGTGTACGTCAGAGTCTTTAGTACATAATTATGACTTTCCATCTACTTCTAGAGGAAATAGAGGTGTCTGTACTATGACCTATTGTTCGACTTTGAGAGCTCCAAGGAAGGAGAGTGACTTTTGGCTGGACTCGGAGAGGGTTTCATGAAAGAAGTGGCATTTGAGATTAAATTTACAGGATCGGAACATTTGATGAGTTGCTGGGGGAAGGGCAGAGAGAATAGAGACCAAAGCACTGGGGAAGGCAACAGGCAGATGTGTTCGGAGAACAGTGACTGTATGGGTTGGACTCAGTGATATTTCTCAAGTTTGGCTGTGCGTTAGAATTATTGGGGGCGGGCGGTGGAGGGAGGATTTTCCTTCAAATATAGACATGCTAGGCTCCACCCCAGACCAAATACTTTGGAATGTTTCATAGATGGCCTCAGGCCTCAATGTTTTTGTAAAACTCCCAGGATTATCCTAGGATGCATGCTGAGTTGAGAAACTCTGAACTACGCATAGAATACAGGAAGTAGAGGCCTTGACGATGTGCCCCCAGAGTAGGTAGGTTAGGAACAATTTCTTTTTTTTATGTTTTTTTTTAAAGCCATATGGCTTATCACTTTCCTCGCCACAGGTGGTGCCATATGACCTATTTTATATGTAAAAGTGTGAAATATATCTTTAAAGTTTTGTTTGGAAGAAATAAAAGTATGTTCATAAAGATGCACCACATGTCAGGCACTGTGCTAGGTGGTTTGTTTGAGAATATTTTTGCAAAACCATTGAAATCATAAGGGGTGTCCTGGGATGTCAGAAGTCTATAGTTCTGAGAATTTACTGCTTTGATGAGGTCTTGAGAAAACACACAGACACACATTTAAAAGGCTGTGGATTTTCAAGAATAAGAATATTTTTTAAGGCAGGGGTTACATGTGGGTTTTGAAGTCAGTGGTGAATTCACCACGCGGCTTTGCCACTTATCAGCTGTTGTAGACAAGTTATACATCCTCCTGGAGCCTCATGTTCTCATTCTTTTCTTTCTTTCTTTTTTTTTTTATTTTTTAAATGTTTATTTATTTATTGAGAGAGGCAGAGCATGAGCAAGGGAGGGGCAGAGAGAGAGGGAGACACAGAATCTGAAGCAGGCTCCAGGCTCTGAGCTGTCAGCACAGAGCCCAACACGGGGCTCGAACCCACGAACCATGAGATCATGACCTGAGCTGAAGTTGGACACTTAATAGACTGAGCCGCCCAGGTGCCCCCATCATGTTCTCATTCTTAAACCCACGGGTTTGCCCTGCAATTTGAGTGAAACACATATGTAGCATATTTGGCGGGTGCCTCACCTAGCAGAAATAAGATAATTTTTATAGAGTGTACACATTTGTTAAACTGATTAAGCTTCATTCCTGAGTTTACAAGCAAATTTTGTATTTCTATAGCAGGAGGCATGTGCAGTTAACAGATAGGCAGAAGCCAGCACTGCAGAGTCATCTATCCCTGCAGTGAGCTGGGCAAATTGTGACTATATCTGCCATAAATTCATCAGGTGCTTTAACTCAAGATCTATAATTGTGAAATTAAAAAAAGTCAGAATCCTTTCAGTACTTTGCAGAGACCTATCTTTAAACAAAAGCTGCAGACAAATACATTTATACTTGCTTTCTTTGGCTATAGCACTCATAAATTTTCTTCTGACTCTTGAGTGTTCTGTGGCTACAAAAATATTACAGAACTTTTATTATACTTCTCAGGTCAAATTCAAGTTACTTTCAAGGCTTATCTTGAACTAGGTGACCTCAGAAATGTATAGTTTCACTATATTTTCAAATCTATGAAAATAGTGTCCCTTTTTATTGAATAAAATTAGAGAAAGTTTTCAGCTTGAACAAAGAGAAGGGTTTAGGAGGTAGATCTTTAAGGGCACCAGGAAGACGCTTGTATTATAATCTATTTTTTTTTTTTAAGTGTGTTTACTCTGTTATCTGAGCCAGTTATTAATCAACTGATAAGATTGTGGCAGTAGCAGGGTATCTTTTTTCTTAATTAGAAATTTCTTTTTTTTTTTTTTAAAGTTTATTTATTTATTTTGAGAGGGACAGAGTGTGAGTAGGGGAGCCAAAGAGAAAGAGGGGGAATCTCAAGCAGGTGTGCACTCGAGAACTGTGAGATCGTGACCTGAGCTGAAATCAAGAGTCAGATGCTTAACCAGCTGAGCCACTCAGGTGTCCCACCAATTTCTCTTGATTCAAAGTCACTAGACCTTTTGGGAAATAACATCTGAAGATTCAATTCATGTATGTGTACTGGTAGAATATGCTCTGTCATATTGGGCTACCAGGAAAACAGTTTATTATGATATATGGAATCTTGCTGAGACAAAATAGCCCTTATTCTCACAACTTGACTCATGAAGGACATGTGTTTTTATTTCATTGAAAGAATTAAGAATTCAGCTTGGTAAACTGAAGTTCAAATTGAGATCAAGTCCTAAAACTGGGGGTAAATGGAATCATATAAGATGGCGCCATCTAGTGGACACAATTGTATAATCCTACTCCTTTCACTCATTGATCAGTAGGATAGTAGTACTATATAGCATAGCAGCCACTTTAGGGCATAATGAAATTCAATGGGACAAAAAACATTTTGGATGATTAAATGATCACCACAGATAGGAAAATAAAAAAGAAATTAGAAAAATTATTTTATCTGTTATAAGGTAACCACTGAAGGAATGTTACATTTAGGACTTTTAAAATGCAGTAATCAATATTCACTACTTCTCAGAGTATTTCACAAATGTTTGTTCATTTGATTGTATTTGCATTGAATGGCAAGATAATTAGCTGGATTTTAGATGGGAGAAAATAAGTTTCTAAGAATAGGTATGTTAATTATAAAATGAAAATGAAAAGACCTGAGTTGTTTGTTTGCTTGTTTGTTTATTTCTTTGAAGAGAGAGAGCACGATCAGAGGAGGGGCAGAGAGAGGGAGAGAGAATTCCAACCAGGCACAACACCATCAGTGCAGAGTCCGACATGGGGCTTGAACCCATGAACTGTGAGATCATGACCTGAGCCAAGGTCAAGAGTAGGACGCTTAACTGCCTGAGCCACCCAAGCACCCCGAGACCTGAATTCTTAATATTACTAGATTTTAATTAAGTACTTAGTTTCTATTCCACCTTGTTTTTATCTGTGTTTGACTTATTTTACAAATAAAGTAACTTTTTGGTGCCCCAGTTTCTTTTGTCTGCAAAAGGAAGGTATGTTAATAAAAGGGTTTACTGGATGGATGATTATGTGCCTAGCACATTGATAGATACTGGGAACACAGCGATGAATAAAACATAGTCCTGATTTCAGAGAACATACTCTTCAGAGGAAACACATAAATCATTTTAAGATGAGGCAGTAAGAACAGTAATATACTCCAGCACATAGAAGGATCAAGGAAAGGCATCCAGCTCAGCCCCAGAAGCAAGTGGAGTTATTATAGTCAAGGAAATCTACCTGGAGGAGTCTAAACCCATGAGTAAGGCTTAAAGGCTGAGTGAGAATTAATAGGGAAAGAAGGAGGAGGCCGAGAGGGCACTCCAAGCAGAGACTACAAACAACTATGGATTTGTAAGATGTTATCATGGATGGGGTATCTGACACAATTTTGCTATGTTTCTCAAGTAAATCATGAAGGATCTCATATGGAGTCATTAAACAGGAGATCAATGAAGTGGTTGATGTTGCCAAGTCACCTTCTAATCCATAAGTGTCGTGAATTGAACACTGATTTCCAGAAATAAAATTCCCAAATCTGTTATGGTTCTACCCATATCTTAATAATCAACATCCACCTTTAACTTTGAAGTTGTGTTTCATGGCTGATGATAAAAAAGGGGGGAAAGATTATTGTTAATACAAAATCATTACATTTTTAATCCCTTTTTCTTTAATGTTTATTTATTTTTGAGAGAGGGATAGACAGAGTGTGAGCAGAGGAGGGGCAGAGAGAGAGGGAGACACAGAATCCGAAGCAGGCTCCAGGCCCTGAGCTGTCAGCACAGAGCCTGATGCAGAGCTAAACTTACGAATTGTGAGATCATGACTTGAGCCAAAGTCGGATGCTTAACCGACTGAGCCATCCAGATACCCCCAAATCATTACATTTTTAAACTATTTGATTTGCAAGAAAATGAATGGCTCAGGGGCGCTTGGGTGGCTCAGTTGGTCAAGCATCCAACTGTTGATTTTGGCTCAGGTCATGATCTCACGGTTCGTGAGCTGTCAGCCCAGAGCCTGCTTGGATTCTCTCTCCTTCTCTCTCTCTGCCCCTCCCCCACTCATGCTTCCACCCCCCCAACCCTCTCTCTCTCTCAAAATAAACTTTTTTTTTTTTAAAAGAAAATGAATGGTTCATTTTTATATTTATTTCAATCCTTACCTGTTTACTTCTGTGTCAAAAGAACCAGCTTCCCCATAAACTTTAAAGGGCCTATAAAGACTTGGTGAAGTCCTTAAATGAATACAACTTTTGTCTTCACAGATACAGGCTAGTTCCAAAGGTTTATTTTCCTGCACAAATTCATGATGTTGTACGTGCCACGAAGTATTTTCTGCAGCCAGAAGTCTTACACAAGTATTCGGTTGACCCGGGCAGAATTGGCATTTCTGGTGACAGTGCTGGTGGGAATTTGGCCGCTGCTCTGGGCCAACAGGTAACAGATTGCCATGACAGGCTGGTGGTAAGAGGATTCTTGCTAACCTGCAGACCTACACACATATTCTTCGCTATGTATGGCAAAGGCTTAGCAGGTAGGCTGGTCAGTATGGGGCCAAGTTATTCAGATGACTGCGCTGGGAGAATTCTCGGATCTTTCTGAAGTAGCAAGAGGGGTAATTGAAAGAGATGTCACCTCTGAGTCCTTGGAAAGTCCCTGATTACAATTAATATGAAAGATGGGCTAACAGTTTATAGGGCTCTCTTGCTCCCCAGCAATATGCATGGAAATCAAGTATCTCCAGCTTCTTTTCCATATTGGACTTGCAAAATATTTTTGCTTAAATTCCAGTTGCTAAGATTGTTTCCTTAGAACTTTGAGTCAAACTGAAAAGCTAAAAAGTGTTCCCAACATTTTTTAAAATCTAAAAGAAAAAAAATTAAAATGGGTCAGCCACTTCGAGTGTGGCTCGAATATAATACCAGTTAACCTGAGCTTACCTGGTTAAATTCTCTGGTTAAAACTATCTAGCTCTAATAGCACCCAAAATTTTGGGCGGCTGTGTAAATTCAAAGATAAGTATATTTTCTTCCTCTGATGGATTAAACAAGTTTAGAAGAGCATCTCTGTCTTCTCATCTCCAGATTTCTTTTGGTATTCTCAAATTGCAGTACATAGAGAACTTCGGTGGGCACTGATGGGTTTGGTATACATGTGTTCTGATGTGGTAAGAAGAAAGTCCTGGTGCAGTGGGGAGAGGATCATGGGCTTTAAAATTAGCAGTGGAATGGAATCCAGTCTCCCTGCTTTGGAAGCTACAGGGCTTCAGGCAAGCCCCTGAATATCTCTGACTCTCAGGAAAATGAGGATAATGCCATCTGATTGCAGGACTATTGCTGGGACTTAGTGAAATGATGTATATGCAATTCCTGGCACATATTAATAGTACTATTAACTGATCATTTCCTTTTGCTTTTACAGAGCAGTTTTATCTTCCCTGGGGGATGGGGTTCTAAACTCTGACGTGAAACAAAATTGTACAGCTAAAGTGACCTTGAAGGTTGTTTAGTTGCCTATAAAACCCAGTGACCTAGTTAGCTGCCTTTTAGATGTTACATGCAAATGTATACCATTTTGGACCCTAGGACTGGAAAATGAGGCAGTGTGTTCACATTTTGTGAAGGCATGGGGGGATGGAGATCTGATGAGGTAGAGGATGCGTTCACATTCCCATTTAACCTCAACTCTGGGGCACATGCTCATTAAGGAGAATGGAGGGCATGTTGCCAGCACTATTTAAATTCTCACTTATGCAGCATGAAGACTAAATGCTCATCAGAGGAGATATCCTGAGGTCCTGCTATAACACTTTGGAGTCCCATCATCTGTTCATTTAGCTTTTCCTACCCTTCTCCTCTGGAAGAGTTAGACTAGTTTGTTTCTCCCTAGAAAGCCATTGCCTTTTTTCACTTTGCACAGAATAGTGAACTAAGAAAAGTTCTCATGTCATCCATCCATAGTACCCAGCAAGGTGTGCTAGTGCCGAAGGATAGATACAAGTGAAGTGTTCACGGGGGGTTAAAGACCTAAGAGATCACATGCATTTGCAGTGTTCACTAAAAACATGGGTTGCAAACATCATAACTTTCTTAGTAAACATCCAGCAGTTTGATGCATGTGTGGGGAGTGGTGCTGGTGGTGGGTGGTGGGGAAGTTTTTATTTTATAAACCGTATTACTTAATACCATGTCTGGTAGAAATTTCCTAGTTAGAACCTTTTGACTGTTTCCAGGTAATGCATTCAGCTACTTTAAAAGGTGTGGTTTCCATACAAAGAGCCATGCAGCAGGAAATAATGTGTCTGCTTCCTCTTCTCCAGTTTACTCAAGATGCCAACCTCAAAAACAAGCTCAAAGTGCAAGCTTTAATTTATCCAGTTCTTCAAGCTTTAGATTTCAACACGCCCTCTTACCAGCAAAATGTGAACACCCCAATCCTGCCCCGCTACGTCATGGTGAAGTACTGGGTGGACTACTTCAAAGGCAACTATGACTTTGTCCAGGCGATGATTGTTAACAACCACACTTCGATGGACGTGGAAGAGGCAGTTGCCCTCAGGGCCCGTCTAAACTGGACGTCCCTCTTGCCTGCATCCATCACAAAGGACTACAAGCCTGTGGTGCAGACCACCGGCAACGCCAGGATTCTGAGGGAAATCCCTCAGCTGTTGGATGCTCGCTCGGCCCCGCTCATTGCAGACCAGGAAGTCCTACGGCACCTCCCAAAGACCTATATTCTGACGTGTGAGCATGATGTCCTAAGAGACGATGGGATCATGTATGCAAAGCGTCTGGAGAGTGCAGGTGTGGAGGTGACCCTGGATCACTTTGAGGATGGCTTCCATGGATGCATGATTTTCACCAGCTGGCCCACCAACTTCTCAGTGGGAATCCGGACTAGGAATAGTTACATCAAGTGGCTGGATCAAAACCTGTGAAAGAGGAAAATTTCCAGAATCTTGACCTCCTGCACCTGCTTTGGAAAGAGATGCACTTTTTAGTTGATTACTTTCCCCTTGTTACTTGTGAGTTATGGAATCTCCATTCCCTGCAGACTTTATGTTAATTTAATTTTTGAAAAATGTGTTTGACTAACGTAAGTACAAAATGTCTAAATCTGGTTCTCCAAGTGGACCAGTCTTTCTGTTCTTGTTTGTTTTTTGTGTTTTGTTTTGTTTTGTTTTGTTTTGTTTTGTTTTGTTTTTAGCCAAACTACCACCAATACTCACGGCTACAGAAAGCAGGACTAGGAGCTGAAATAGCTTTGCGTTCTGTCTTCGTCAAGGAATTCTTTCCAGAAGAAATTCTTCCAGCTGTGGGTGGCATATGTGGGCTCTTCTTTAGCTTGTAGAGTTTACTTTACATTCAGAGCAGTGTTACTTGTGTGCACATTAAGGTCAGTGTTAGATACCAAACGCCCTCTGTGCTTTATGGATAGATGGTTTTGTTTCCTATGGGAATTTCAACAAAGGTGTTCTAGCAAGGACAAATTTCTCAAATAACTTTCTTCCTTTAGAGTGTTAATTTTATGGGATAGCTCTCTGTAAGTCCAGTTGGATGATGACGATACTTGAAGGTTACTTTCTACCACTATTATTAGAAAATATACGATTGCATGTAGTGGATATCTGTACATTGTAAAGTTTTTTGGTTATGCTGTCTCCATAGGGGAGATCTTTTGGGAGCAAATTCATTTAGATTTAGGATAAATTTGTCATTACAGAAACAAGTGAAAACAGACAAATGAACTAACTTATTTATTTTCATAATGAATACTTCTGACATAAATTACCAAGAGCAGTGTGTATATTTTTGGCATAGTCAGAAAAGAAGATACATTTAATATTGAAATTATGAAAAAATACCTTTAGAAGGTCTAGTTTATTCTTGAAAACTCAACTTTTTCACTTACATGGCTTTAAAATGGGGCTATTTTGGTATATATATATATAATACCATATATATGGTATTATATATATATATTTGGTATATATATATAACCATATATATATATGAAATGTATTGTTTATTTTTTTAAGTTATTTAATGTTAATATATACAGCTCGACTTAAGATTTTTCAGAATAACATCTATGATGAATACTAAAAATAACGATATTTTTTAAGAAACTACCTTAGAATTATATCCACATGTAATTTTATGGAAAGAGGTAAAGTAGCTATTAATACTACTGTACATTAGGCTTAAATATTTTGATGTCTCTATGCATATACAAATTAAAGTAATTAGAAACTGTGACTACACTTAGTAAATTCATCTAAGTTGACAGTTGGAGAATTTAGGTAAGACACACACTGCTCAATTCTGCCCTTTGTGGTGAGAGGAACGCTAGCTCATATTCTCCAGGGTGATGCATACCTGGTTCCTTCACCTCTTTTCTGTCTCCTTCCAGCCTGGTCTAGGAGTTACAATAGCCCAAGCTTGACTTTGTGTAAAGCCTTCACTGCCAGTGGGAACATCTTCGGCATAGCAAGGGACTCCAGTTGTGGTTTGAGTGCCTCTGCCCTCCTTCCTGCCACTTTTACCACTGCCCCCACCCTGCTCTTTGCAGGGACTGCCAAGGCCAGGTCATGATACAGCCAGTTCATCAGTGGAGAGGAAGAGGAACCTTTTCACTCATTTGAAAGATGGGCATTTCCTACTTCTGGCAAAGAAATAAGTGAAAGTGTACACCCTTCTTTTTCTTTTTTTTTTATTAAAAATGTTTTAAATGTTTACTTATTTTTGAGAGAGAGCACAAGCAGGGGAGGGGCAAAGTGAGAGGGACACACAGAACCTGAAGCAGGCTCCAGGCTTTGAGCTGTCAGCACAGAGCCCGATGCAGGGCTCGAACTTGCTAACCGGGAGATCGTGACCTGAGCTGAAGTCGGACGCTTAACTGATGAGCCACCCAGGCACCCCTTATTTTTCATTTATTGTACAAGCCAGTAGCATTGTTATGTACAAAACAGATGTAAATACAACAGTGTGTGTATGTGTGTGTGCCTGTATGTGTATAAAAATAATCATGCAAATTAACATGCTAATGGACAGACACAAGTTATTTACTGTCTCTGAGCCTCTTTTCCCTTTCCTCTAAAGTCAGAGATTTGAATTACTTAATCTGCAAGGTGTCTTCCAATAGTCAATTCCAACCATTTGGTTGGACTGGCAAATTGTATTGGCTTCTTCTACGGTGTTTTGGGTTGTTTTGTTTTTTTGGGGGGGGTTTTGGTAGGTCATTTTTCCATATATACACAGACAAACATCATTAAAGATTTTTTTTCCTAAAAAAAAAAAACAACAGGATTTTAGTTCTTCCTCTTTGACAGCTACTCTCATTTAATACTATTGTTTTCTTACATCATTTGAAGGGACCAATGTTTGGACCTTAGTTTGAGGTTATCTACCTCTAAGAAAGCAAAGAAAATATAATACATGTGCAGAGTTTCTTAAAATGGCATATTTTCACCCAGAATTATGAGCCAAATGCTGCCATAGTTACAGACAACAAATGATTCTAGACCTTTAAAGGGTTCTCTTGGATGAAAAGGGAGTAAAAGAAAAAGGGTCAACCACTGTTTCTAATGAAACACGTGAGTTTCATTAAAGCTTTTATGTGTGAATGATTTGCCTAATGACTTGCACTGGATCCCACCCCAGACCTTGCTTGAAGTTCTTTCTTGAAATTCTCCCTGGAATAACAGCTGGGAATCAGGATACACAAAAACCAGTACATACAAGAGAGGCTAAACCAACCAAAAATCTGAGCGTTAAGAACTCCTTTGGAAAGACTACAGAGTTTTTGGTGAAGATATTTTAGTTTGGGGTGAGTTCGCTTTCTTTTAATTTTTGTTCTTAAATAAAAAAGCTTATGTTCTGCAGGTTGATTTTTTTTTATAGTGTGATGGCTTTGTTTTGTTTTTCTATTTTATTGAAAAGTTGATAGTCTTTTTGTAATGTTGTTTGTGAAATATGAACATAAATATATGAAGAAAAAAATCTTGAAGCGCTACAAATATAGTGAAGTGTAAATCAGTCTTAATGTTTTATCATTGATTTGTGAAGAATTTGAGACTATTGTATCATTCTCTTGGTGGCTATGATATTTTATGCATGACCTTTTAACTTTTGACTTTTTGCTTATTTCCCACTGCCAAGGGCAAGGCAGATTTTATGAAGGATTTTGGTAGCAAATCTATTTTATAAGACGAAAATCCAGTGTGGAGATAGGAAAGCCTGTATCTGTTTTGACTCAAGTTTGGAAATAAAATGGCTCCATCTGGGAATGTGCCTCTTTCACTTTTTGTCTCCCTTTCTGGTTCCCATCTCTGTCTCTGTATCTCAGATCCCTAGCCACAGCTCTGCTCAAATCTCCTGCCGGTCAGAATCCTCCAGCTGCCTTTGAATCACTGAGAGGTAGTTCAGTGGCCTCCTTGATGACAATCGATTCTTGTCTGGATACAGTATGTACTGCTCATATCGGGGAAACCTGCCTTGGTCTGGCTAGAATATTCTTAAAAGTGAGGCAGACCCTGGGGCTATTTTGGGTCTTTCAATACACGTATTAGAAAGGGATGATCTTAGGGCAAATGAATTTGGATTGGAATTCAATCCACAGATGTATCAATATCACTGGAGATGTACCAGTATTACTAGAGGCAAGTTTTCAAATTGACCCTGACATTACAAGCATATCTAATAATTTCACACATGAGTTTATTACGCTTAGTTGATATCAACGTCATAGGAATGTTCAAAACTTTTTTTCAAAGTGAATTGTTCCTATTCTAAACGGTCACATGTGTGTATAAATTATATTTTTCTATTCAGTTATTCAACTCAATCTTTCATTCTCCACAAAACCTCTGCTGGATGGCTATGTTTGGCTGGAGAGATCCACTAACAGTTCCAACAATTCTCCTTTGGAGCATGAAAGATGTACTTTATGTGTTTTAATATTGTTGTTTCTGTGATTTTCATTTCTTTAATCTCCCACTATTTTTTTTAACATGTTTTCCAATAGATCCTGTATTTAAACATCTAGAAGATGTTTATACCAGTACCAGATTCCCCAAATCTCGGAGATCAGAAACGTAAATATGTTTTCTAGTAGGCATACGTGGGCCACGTAGCCCTGTCTGTCACTTTAGAACCAGTATCTTGTGTCATTAGAGAGGCTGCTGGCATTTTTTTGTGTGTCTTGTTTGGAAGGCCCCTCCCTCAGATTTTCTCAGGGCTGGCTCCTTGGTGGCATTTGAGATAGCTCCACCTTCTGGAGAGACTGCCCAAACTAGACCCAGCCTCTCCAGTCACCACCCATATTCTCTAGCCCCCTCTGATTTCTGTTTGTTGCTCCGGTTTGTAGTTTAGTCCTCTGTCTGCAATTCTCACTATTTGATTATGTGTTTGTTTTCTGTTTTCCCCATATTTAAATTTAAGCTCCATGAAGGCAGGGACTTTGTCTTGTCCAGTTCTATTTCCTCAGCAGTTAGAACAGAACACATGGTGGACTTTTGAAAAGTGTTTTTGAATAAATAAATGCTCGCCAAGAAAAATTGACAACTGCCTCTATGTTGATATTTTGCCAGAGGCAAAAGGCAACCTTAGCTTGACATTAGCCAGCCTCCAGGATCCTGTAAGTCTCCTTTAACATATGAAAATCCCTTCGGAAACTTCCTTTATCTCTACCCTCATCCCCACCCCCCAAAATATATGTTGACAATCATCCTCCAAACATTTGGTCCCTTGATACAGATCTGAAGTTCCCATGACTAAGGTTTTACTAGACAGTAGTAAATGACGTTTTACTAACAGCAGCTAGCCCCTTACATTCCTGGAAACCTTGCTTCCAAATTCCTTAGGGACTTTTGCTATCCCTAAACCCCTCCCAACTTAAAAGTAGTCACTCCTCACAACCCCAGTGCAGCTCTTTCTGCCCACGGGTCCTGTCTCATGTTTTAATAAAACCAACTTTTCTGCACCAAGGACGTCTCAAGAATTCTTTCTTCACCGTTCACTCCCAGACCCTGCATACATTATATCACATCAGATAAAGTGCAGTTTGGGTTTGTGGGTTTTTTTTTTTTTTTTCAATTTCTTTCATAGCTTGGGTCCTTTCTGTATTTTTCTTAACAAATATTGACTGAGGTTTTTAAATAAACTGTTGTAAACTGCCCTAAAAGAATGATCTATAGGAGTGCCTGGGAGGTTCAGTCAGTTAAGCCCAGGTCATGATCTCGGGGTTCATGGGTTCCAGTCCCGTGTCGGAGTCTGTGCTGACAGCTCAGAGCCTGGAGCCTGCTTCGGATTCTGTGTCTCCTCCCTCTCCCTGCCCCTGCCCACTCATAGTCTGTCTGTCTCTCTCTCAAAAAATTAATAAACATTAAAAAATATATTTTTTTTAATTAAAAAAAAAAAGATCTATATAACACGTCACTCAAAGTGTTCCATGGAAGTCAATTTAAGAGTTTGAGAAATTTTAATCAGTCAAAACAATTCTACCAACTTTAGGATATTGTCTTCTTTCTGGTCTCATTGTTTTTAAATTGGGAATTAAATTCTATGTTCCTTATTCCAGTTAAATTCATGCAGTAGAGGTGCCTGGCTGACTCAGCTGGAAGCGTGCAACTCGATCTCAGAGTTGTGAGTTAGAGCCCCATGGTGGGTATAGAAATTGCTAAAAAAAAAAAAATAAAAAAAAAATTAAAATTTAAAATTAAAACTTAAAAAATATTCATGCAATACTTACTTGCTTGGCCAAAGAATAAACTTATTTTGAGTATTCTTCTTTAAAAGATTTACTAAGCCGAGTAACATCACATCACCCTTGCTGACTCCATTTTCTCCACTCTCATGGAATCAAGTTGCCTGCCTTCTACCCAAAACCAGTACCTCAATTTGCATCCTTGATCAATTCATTATTGACTTATTCAAAGATGTGCTAAACTACCTCCCCTTTCTGCTGGACCTTTTACTCTCACTGAACTCCTTCCTTCCTCTTAGCTCTATAAATATAGCCAAATCTGTCCTATCTATTGCTGAGTAACAAATTATTCTGAAACTCATAATTTTAAACACCAGCCAAATGTTACTGCGTGATGTTGACTAAGCTTAGCTTGGTGGATCATATGCTAAGTGTAGCACTCCACTGGGCTGGAACATCGTGATGGCTCATTGCATGCCTGGCAGTTGTTGCTGGCTATTAACGGGGTGACTGGGTTCTCCTGCACATGGCCTTTCCTCCTGGATTAGAGTCCTAAAAGCATGGCATCTGGATTCCATGATGGAGCATGCCTGAGTGTGCAACAGTGGAAAGCTTTGTATTTCCTAAGATCCAGGTTTGGAAGTTACCCAGCATCGTTCTACCATATTCTGTTGGTCAAAGCAAATCACAGGATTAGCCCAGATTCAAGGGGAGGTGAAACAGACAGCACTGCTTACTGGAAGGAGTGACAAAGAATTACAGTCCTCTTCAATGCACCACAATTCCTGCCTGGAGACGTTTTCATTTTGATGAGCCATTGACAAGAACAAAATCCTTTGCTTGCATTTATAGTACATTGATGATGGGGAGAATTTTCCATAGAGAATTTTCCATACTTCTGGCCCCCATACGTTTTTAACCTTGTTTTTCCTCCACCACCCCTCAACTTCTGGTGCTGGTGACAGTTCATATTTTAGTACATCTGGCCTCATACGTCAGCAGAGGGAGGGTTAGGGGTATTCCTGGAAGTTATTCTCTTTGTGGGTGAGTCAGCAATAACTTAACTGACACAGCTGCAAATCACATAAACATATCCCACTAAACCCAAGCCAAATGCCCCACCATATCACTTTTCCCTTGACTGGATCCCCAAAATGTTTGCCACCACTCTAAGCATCTGACACCTAGGCAATGATGATGGAGAAACTGGGGTGGAGTCAGTGACAGTAACCAGCTGCAGTTAAAAGGTATTTTAACCTTTGTGTGTTTAAGAAAAAGGCAATAATCTTGTGTACCTTTGAGTGGGGTCCCTCTAGTTCCTTGAATGGGACCCATGTCTATGAGGGGCCCTAAGCTCAAATTTTTTGGTAAATCTCCCCCTGCACAAGATTCCAGTTCATACTTTCACCCTCACTTAAATGCCTCTCCTGGGCCATCCAGTAGCCCCACCAGTGCAGCAAGTCCCAGACTAAATGCACACATTGGCCTCTCCCCCTGCTCTGACATGGCCTGATCTAGGCCCATTTCACTGCAGGGTAGTTCTTCAGTCTCGGGTCACCCAGGCTAGGACTGTGAAGGTCGTCTTCATCTTAGGCCTTCAACTTTGGCAGTCCCCAAGACCACTCAGTTCTATTTCCTAAACATTTGTAGATAAAATACTTATATATTTAATATTTCTAAGATATTTGTATGAAAGTGTTTCTATTTAATTTTTTTTTAACATTTATTTATTTTTGAGACAGAGACAGACAGAGCATGGATGCGGGAGGGTCAGAGAGAGGGAGACACAGAATCCGAAACAGGCTCCAGGCTCTGAGCTGTCAGCACAGAGCCCGACGCGGGGCTCGAACCCACGGACCGCGAGATCATGACCTGAGCCGAAGTTGGCCACTCAACCGACTGAGCCACCCAGGCGCCCCTATAAAAGTGTTTCTATATCAAATATCCCAAACATGCAAAATCCATTCCCTTCTTTCCATGCCTGGACTCTCTGCTCTAGTTCCAAGCTCAAAATCCTTCAGGCCATTGGTTAAGTCCAGTGCACCTCACCTGACGTGCACAGCTCTCCCTCACAGCCTTGCGCCCGCAGACTTCACCCTCCAGGTGAAGTATATACATATATATATATATATATATATACATATATATATATATATACCACATCTTCTTTATCCATTCATCCGTTGATGGACCAAATGTTAGATATTTTTAAATGAACCTGTCAGGGTGCCTGGGTGGCTCAGTAGGTTGAGTGACCAACTCTTGATTCTCTCTTTCTCTCTCAAAACTGTTTCCATACAATACTATGATGTTAGTTAGCTTCGTGACTGTTTTTCTTTCACAAGTGGAGTTTTCCAGCTGCTGCTTGACATGTGGTCCTGCAGCAGGTGGGATGTGGAGCAGATACGAAAATCCAGCTGGCTCCTGTGAAGCCAGACATGAAAGAGTTTCTGCAAAGATGTAAAACAATGCCACACGTCTCACTCATTTTGTGCCTAGAAAATTTAGGGTTTCGTTTTCCAAAAAATATAGCTTAAGCCTTAACATGTAATTAAATACATTAGCAACCATGTTTAAAATTTCTCAGTTTCAATTCCTATATGGTAAATTAAAAATCAATAAATAAAGTCCATATGAACAAAAGCTCTTGGGGTCCTCAATAATTCTTTCAAAGTTTATTTATTTCGAGAGAGACAGAGAGATCATGTGCGTGTGCACACATGAGCAGGGGAGGGGCAGAGACAGGGAGAGAGAGAATCCCAAGCAAGCTTCTCACTGTCAGAGAAGAGCCCAACGTGGGGCTTGAACTCACAGACCGTGAGATCATGACCTGAGGTGAAACCAAGAGTTGGACTCTTAACCCCCTGCACCATCCAGGTGCCCCTGGGTCCTCAGTAATTTTCAAGAATGTAAGGTCCTGAGGCTGAAACATTGGAGAAGTGCTGTTGTACATCATCATCTCTTAGCAGGCCCTGTATGTTGTGCTAAGATACAGCCTGCCAATGCTGAACTTATCATGGTTCTAAACACACACCACGTGTTCTCCTACTTAATTCTTTTCCCTCTGCCTTTCTTCGTCCTGCCTTGTCTCCCTTTGCCAGCCTCTTCCAGGGTACCTCTTTCTAACTCCTCCCTCCACAGGATGATTCAGCCTCTGGTCTCACATTGCACTCAAAACATGGCCAGGTAATTGTTAGTGGGTCTGACTCCCTCATAGCACCATGGGAGCCTTGAGTGGGGTCATGTCAGCACCACCTTTGCGACCCCAATGGCTGACACAGTACCTCTCACAGAATAAGCACTCAAGAAATCTTTGCTGAACAAATGTTCTCATGTCATCACAACTTAAAACAGTGTTCTCATAACATGTAAAATTATGCCTGATACTATTATATATATATTTGCTTATTTATATTCTTAATATAAAAATCTCTGTTTTGTTTTTTTGTTTTCCTTCAGATGTTTTCTTTTACTAATGCACTAAAAACTTATTTGGTCAACAAATGAAATCCTGAAGCCTGTAATAGAATATTTTTAAATTCAAGGCTATTGCCAGCAGAGGGCACTCTTGAAAGTAAAAGGCATTAACCATCCTGGACATTGCTGTGTTTCATCTGGAATTTCAAAAAAAGATTTCCCAGTAGCTTTCTGGAACGTTTTATATTTATAAAAGGTAAATAAAAAGCCACGCTATGTTTCATCACAGAATAAATTGAAGTTTTTTTTTTTTTTAAGTAGAGTTTAAAATCCTCATTAAGCACCTGGTAGAGAATGACTGAAATCTCAAAACAAAGCAAAACAAAACAAACAAAAAAAGGACTCACATCAATCCTTTGTTAAAGCATGACTCACTTCCCTGCCCACCAGAGTGTGTGTGTGTCATGTTTTCTTACATGTTTGTATTCAAGGTAGATATTTGCCGTCCTTTTGGAAAAAAGCTGACAGAAGAATGGTGTTCTGCATTTTTGAAGGACCATTTAATGCCAGAGAAAATACAGGACCTTCATCTTTTGTTGTGCCTGCTGGCAAACCCCAGGGACCCAGCATTTGGTGGATCCTTAGATGTGAAGAAACTGCCTTTGAAAACAATATGTAAGGCAGACCTAGGTAGCCTTCAAAAGCTAAAGCACATTTTCAATTCAAAAAACATTCAGCAGGGACTTTGCAGGACTGACATATTTTAAAAACATATAATATGTTCTACAGTTACGGGGGAAAAGCTTGACACTCAACCAGCCCACATGGAACAGAGGAAATTGCATGAACTAGCATTCAGTAAACCACAATTCCATGTCCAGCTCAGCCAGCAAATATCTAAGCAAATTTAGGTAAGTCTTGGTCAGTGCCTTGTTTCCACAATTTAAAAAGCTAGACAGTCTTTATCTAAACTTCTTTCTTATTCCACAATAATACTTGAAGCAGCTTATAATTAAACAAAATGTACAATGAAACAGTTATATAGACATAGGAGCTCATAGCCAAGGAAAAGAACAAAAATATGCCAGCTAGAAAAATCAGCTGCTTGGGTTAATTTCTGGTTTGACTCCGAGCACCCTGGCGGTTAAGGCAAAAAATAACAACGGCGGGCGGTGAGTCAGCTTGCTTCATAATGAAGAATTCCAACGTCTCAGAGGTGGCAGTCTTTCTCTAGCACCAAATTCTAAAAGAAAATTCCTACGTGTGCTTCTGGACAGTGTCTTCGAGTATTCTAAAGCAAATACAACGGGAACTTTCACATAACTATTTATTTAATGAACCTCAATGAAAACTGAGAGCATAATTTTAAACCTCAGCATATCCATACTTTACATCCATGAAAGTTAGAGTGTTTGCCCTACTTCAGGCCTCCAAGGACTATTTTATAAATAAAGCTATAGAAGGGCATTTTTAAAAGTTGTAAGTTAAACAAGTGTTAGATATTTTTTACTTTCTATAATTTATTTTTTATAATTTACATCCAAGTTAGTTAGCACATGGTGCAACAATGATTTCAGGACTAGATTATTCCTTAAGCTCCTTACGCATTTAGCCCATCCCCCCACCCATAACCCCTCCAGCAACTCTCTGTTCTCTATGTTTGAGTCTCTTATGTTTTGTCCCTCTCCCTGTTTTTATATTATTTTTGCTTCCCTTCCCTTATGTTCATCTGTTTTGTATCTTAAAGTCCTCATACATGTGAAGTCATATGATATTTGTCTTTTTCTGACTAATTTCGCTTAGCATAATACCCTCTAGTTCTATCCACATAGTTGTAAATGGCAAGATTTCATTCTTTTGATGGCTGAGTAATACTCCATTGTATATATATACCACATCTTCTTTATCCATTTATCCGTTGATGGACCAAATGTTAGATATTTTTAAATGAACCTGTCAGGGTGCCTGGGTGTCTCAGTAGGTTGAGTGACCAACTCTTGATTTCAGCTCAGGTCATGATCCCAGGGTTGTGAGATCAAGCCCCACATTGGTCTCTGTGTAGAGCCTGCTTAAGATTCTTTTTCTCTGTCTCCCTCTGCCCCTCTCCTCCACTTGCACTCTCTCTCTCTTTCTCTCTCAAATAAAAAAAATAAAATAAATGTATTTCTCTAGGCATACTGATAATAAGGTGATCAGCTTTCTTTGGTGCCAAAGGAAGAAAACAAGGGTTGTTATAGTTACATAGAAAAATTATTAAAGGTTATACAAGACACTTAACTGTTTACCTCTGGGGGATAGGAAGAAGGATCTTAGGGGAAGAAAGTTCTTTTTTCTACTTTGCTTCTCTCCAAAAAATTTGAATTTTTCATAAGGATTATGTACTACTTAATATTTTTAAAAAGATGATTTACTCATAAGTAGTACCCTATACAGTATACCCTAAAAAGGATTTCAAACATCTATTTTAATTTTCTTTTAGTTGCAATTTAGTTCATCTCTTTGCAAGTTATCCCTTGCAAGAAACACTCATTCAAACTAGGTTAAGTAAAAAGGGAGTTTTATTATAATGATACAATCATAAATCTCTTAGACATCCATGATCAAAAAATGAAAGAAAGCCTGCTGTCAGGGAGGTTGGTATAGAAAATTCAAGAACCCAGCTACTTTCTCTGTTTCTCCATGTACCTAATTTCTGCTTCTTCCTTCTTATCCTCCCCAATAGCCACCTGTTCTCAGCAAACAGGCTTTCTTCTTTAAGAATCCATCATAATTCTGGGGGCGCCTGGGTGGCTCAGTCGGTTAAGCGGCCGACTTCACCTCAGGTCATGATCTCGCGCTCCGTGAGTTCGAGCCCCGCATTGGGCTCTGTGCTGACAGCTCAGAGCCTGGAGCCTGTTTCAGATTCTGTGTCTCCCTCTCTCTGACCCTCCCCCATTCATGCTCTGTCTCTCTCTGTCTCAAAAATAAATAAATGTTAAAAAAAAATTTAAAAAAAAAGAATCCATCATAATTCTGTATGATCAAAACTGATCAGGAGTGGGGTTGAAACATCCACTCCTGATTCTCTAAAATGTTTATGTCTCTTTAACCAGAGCTTCTAAACATTAATCTGTATGTGAATCACCTGGGGATCTTGTTAGACTGCAGATTCTAATTCAGTAGGTCTAGGTGGGTCTGGAGAAACCCAGGTGATAGCTTCATGCTGCTGGTCGGCAGACCACACTTTGAGTAGCAAAGTATTAGCGCACATTTTGAGAGGTGTCTGATTAATGGCTAGCCAGTCAATGATTTGGGTTGGATGCAAGCACACATGGCCTGGGATAACTGTATGGCATGCCCACTTAGCAGGAGTTGTGGATGGGAAAAAAGTCTAGGAGAAAGAAAAGAATGGGTGGGCAGGCACCTTCAAAACATAGGTCAGACATTTTAGTCTTGTCTGCATCCGAAGTTGCCATGAATATGATCCAGTTGTATACAATAGAAAACCTTCTTCCCCCGTTGCCAGTATACAACAAGCTAAAGTCAGGTCCAAAGGTAATTCTGGCTCTTCATGTCACAACATCCAGATGAAGTACATTTTTCCTTCAGCTTTGTTCTATCTATTCTAGGTGTGGTTCTTGCCATTTTGAGCTGATGGATCCATCAGTGGTTCTCAAACTTGATATTCTGGTTCACTGAATCCAGTGAGGGGTCTAGGCTTTGGGATTCTGAACAAGCTCCATGCATGGGCCATTCTGGTGTATTAGTGTACTCCAGTCTGAGACCACTGAACTGGATTAAAGAAAGTCTGTTCCAATGGAGTGGAGGATGGGGTAGAACATGATGGGGTTTCTTACATTCAAATGCATATGTAGCCATATGTTACACTGGTGGTTTTCAAAGTTTAGCACATGTTAGAATCCTCTGGAAAGCTTGTTACAACACAAATAGCTGCACAGATTGCTGGCCTCATCCCTCAAATTTCTGATACAGTAGGACTGGGACTGGGCCCAATAACAACACCTTTATAAGGTCCCAGGTAACACTGTTGCTGTTGATGCTGAGCACATTGTGAGAGCCCTTTGTCATGTGTTAATGCTACTGATGGTCACCCATCTCACAAACAGGACAGACAGAAAGAATGCATGTAAATATTAATGAAATTACTTAGAACTATAAAAATGATAGCAGTTAGTGGATTACTCAGAGAAATGGATAGGAGATGATTTCCATCCAGGCTTTTGCTAATATTTAAGAATCTAGGCTAGAAAGGCCAACTCACAGATGCATTATTTTCTCTCTGCACGTGAGATGTGTCAGTTAGTTTCCTGACAGGAAAGAGCCATGCTTAAACTAGTTCATTTGAGAAGCATTTAACAAAAAGACCCCATGCAGAGATATGAGCAGGGATTAAGAACACCACCACCAGGCAGTGCAGTATTCTGGGGCTTGTAGCAACACAGAGCTGTTACCTCATCTAGACCTGGTAACACAAAGGAGGAAGCAATCTCCATTCTGAGGGTAGCTGTGTGAAGAAAGCCTGGCATCCACTGTGTCCCTTGCTGGTTCATTGGAGAAGAAACAGGTGGAACAAATTCTCCAAACTCTTTTTCCTTCTGCCTTTCATTCTGCTGCCTGTGCCTTCCTTGTTCTGAACTGAAAGTGAGGAACCCTGCTTATGCAGTCCATATTGGTCAGACTCTGGGCCCACAGCAGGGTAAGAAAGGCAGAAGATGAATCTGGAGACAGAAGATAATCGACACACAGAGCAAGTAGGCTGTGCCCCACATCTAGTGCTTTTGTAGTCCAAGACTTAACAGCACCGATAATAAAGGGAAGTAGGTGTTTTTCATGTTTATTTCACACAGGCAAATTTTAGCTCTTTAGCCTCTCTGAAATAATTGCACTTAAAAAATAGGAGTGATGTTTAATGTAGGATAGCACTTGGCAGAAATAATAGGTGTCGCTCTATTTCAATATCTAGGCCTGGTGGTTATCCTGGCTCAAAATTCATAGGCACAAGAACTACCTAAAAATACCCTACTAGCCTTTCAAGTATGAGTTTTAGGATTGAATGATTTTTTTCTGCATGCTTCTGAGCACTAATTTTGCTTATGTAGGTAGAAAAAGGACCTCATGTAGACTACAATTCCAACATGTATAGGGGTGAATACTTCAGATAAATTGTCGGTTTATTGGTCAATCAAAAAAGAGAACCCTGGTGAGTGTGGGTGGCTCAGTCCGTTAAGCATCTGACTCTTGATTTCGGCTCAGGTCACGATCTCATGGTTCATGAAATCGAGCCTGGTGTTGAGCTCTGTGCTGACAGCAGAGTCTGCTTGAGATTCTCTCTCTCTCCCTCTCTCTCTCTGGCCCTCCCCGACTCACATGCACATTCTCTCTCTCTCTCTCTCTCTCTCTCTCTCTCCTCTCTGTCAAAATAAACATTAAAAAAGAGAGAGAGAGAGAGAGGCCTGCCTCTTTCCTATGGCCACTGAGGACTGTCCAGGCAAAGAAGGGACAAAAGGATGATGCATTCGGCTAAACACTGTATCTCAAAATCTGCACTTTCCTCATGGTCATTCCTTCCTTCATTCATTTAAGGAATGTTGTAGCATCCTTCCTAAATGCTTGGCACAGTGTCAGTCCTTGGGGATCAGTGGTGAACAAGACACTCTCCAGGGCTCTCAAAGAGCTTATATTCCTGTGAGGGAAGTGGAAAAATTGGTGATATTGATCTAGTTATAAAAATAACTAACACTGGGGCGCCTGGGTGGTGCAGTCAGTTAAGTGTTGGACTCTTGATCTCACCTCAGGTCATACTCTCACCATTCATAAGGTCAAGCCTTGCATTGGGCTGATGGTACAGAGCCTGCTTGGGATTCTGTCTCTCCTTCTCTTTGTCCCTTCCCCACTTGTGTGTGTGCGTTCTCTCTCTCTCAAAATAAATAAATATACATAAAAAATTAATAAGACATACAAATAAAAAAATAACTAACAGTGTTTGTAATAATCCATGGTTTACCAAAGCATTTTTTTTTTTTTTTTATATATTTTATCTTATTGAGTCCTCTCTCAACTTGGGAGTCATTTTTACTGTCCTGATTCTACAGGTGAGTAACTGAGATGCTGATGGTTAGTCAGTAATTATTGGTGGAGAAGGTTGTCCCAAACTGTAGGACATACGCCTCTCAGCCAGGCATTGCTCTGCAATTGCCATCTTTGAAACCCAAATACACTCGGAAGGGCAAAATACCAAGTCCTTAATGCCAAAATACAAACCAGCTTTAACTGACAGGAACAGAGGCATTGAGAAAACACAGAAAAGAAAGGAGGTACATAGTGAAAGTTGGTCTGGAGAGGAGGAGAACAGTATAAAAACAGAAGATGAGGGTCACCCACAGACAACATCACTACTTCACAAGTCCACTTAGGTCTGGCCCTGCTCCATGACTGCTCTCTGCAGGATTCATTTCTAGGCTTGAGTCTCTAGCCAGGCCAATTATAATCGAGCCTGGATTATTTGTTCCAGCTTTGCTGAAAGGGAGTGGAATACCAAGTTAATGTGATAGACAGTGTTTTCTTTGTCCTCACGGTCAGCATTTGCTTTTTCACTGGGGCTACAATGAGTTTGTGCCCCAAACAGCACATGAAGCTCTATGTAGCCAAATTAAAATGTCCCATCAGCAGTCCCAACATCATGTTTTTCCTCTGTCTCCAAGTTGGCATGACCTAACTGGGAGAGTGGAGTAAACAAGAGAGAACACTTTGCTGACCGTTGATGGAGACATGCCCGTTCCTTCCTGGGCTTCCCTGCCAACTTGGCACACCAGTGATCCAAGGAAGATCCAGGATGTCTCAAATACAAAGCACATTACAGAGGAATGTGGATTATATAAAGAATTAATACCATGGCCTGGTTTGACTCTTGGACTAAAGTTGCAGATAAATTTTAGTGATTTAGAATTTTTTTTTTTTTTACATTTATTTATTTTTGAGAAACAGAGTGAGACAAAGCATGAGTGCAGGAGGGGCAGAAAGAGAAGGAGACACAGAATCCGAAGCAGGCTCCAGGCTCTGAGCAGGCAGTCAGCACAGAGCCTGATGCGGGGCTCGAACCCACAAACTATGAGATCATGACTTGAGCCGAAGTCAGACACTCAACAGACTGAGCCACCCAGGTGCCCCCATTTTAGTTATTTTAAAACAAAACTGAACATACCTTTAAAAAGACTACATTCATACTACTCTGATTTACCTTCCATCTACAAACTATTTCCTATGTAACCTAAAGTACTAAATGCAGATTAATTGTTTTGGGGGGTGCTGGGGTGGCTCAGTCAGTTGAACATCCAACTCTTGATTTCAGTTCAGGTCATGACCTCACGGTGTGGGATTTAGTGAGTCCCGAGTAGGGCTCTGCTCTGAATGTGGAGCCTGCTTAAGATTCTCTCTCTCTCCCTTTGCCCCTCCCCTGCTCATTCACTCCCTCTCTCTCTCTCTCAAAAAAAGAAGAAGAAGAAGAAGAAAAATTATTTTTTGGAGCAATGCTATATAAATCCTGAGGGAAGCACTAATGATAATAGATATGATGTATTAAATGCTTATGTATGTGACAATCACATCATAAATATTATCCCCTAATTATGTGCCATATCTTGTGCTTTATGGGTGAGGAAATTGAGAAGTTAATTAGCTTGTCCAAGATCACATAGCTAAAAAGTTGTTGAGATGGTGGGGATTTGAATTCAGACCCAGTTAACTCCAAAGTCTGAGCTCTGTCATCACATGACTCTACACCGGAGGAAGTGAGTCTTCGGACTCTAAGCTCCAACTTTAAGAGCTGCATTGACTGTTTTGGGCAGTGGGGAAAATACTGTTAAAACAACTTGTGATGGTAATTATATGTGTCAACTTGACTGGGTCACAAAGTACCAGGATATTTATTCTGGTCACACATTATTCTGAGGCATGCCTTGAGGCTGTTTTGGGTGAAATTAACATTTGAATTAGTAGCCTGAGTAAAGCAGGTGGCTTTTTCCAAGGTAGACTTCCCTCAATCAATTGAAGACCAAAGTAGAACAAAAAGTCTGCCCCTTCTGTTAATAAGAAGAAACTCCCCTCATCCTGAACTGACTTCAAGCTGAGATGTTTATCTTTTCTGCCTTTGAAAAAAAATTTTTTTTTAACGTTTATTTATTTTTGAGACAGAGAGAGACAGAGCATGAACGGGGGAGGGTCAGAGAGAGGGAGACACAGAATCTGAAACAGGCTCCAGGCTCTGAGCTGTCAGCACAGAGCCCGACGCGGGGCTCGAACTCACGGACCGCAAGATCATGACTCAAGCCAAAGTCGGCCACTTAACCGACTGAGCCACCCAGGTGCCCCTCTGCCTTTGAACTTGGACCGAAACCACCACTGGTTCTTCCAGGTCCCAGCTTGCCGACTGCAAATGTTGGGGGTCCTCAGCTTCCCAAACATGTGAACTGTGAGCCAATTTCTTAAAATGAATCCATCTATCCATCTATGTATCTCCTATTGGTTTGTTTCTCTAGAGAACTCAGACCAGTGCGCAATTCTTCCCAGCAAGTTTTCTGAGATCAATCAGCCAGCTGTTATTTGTTTCATCTGGTCCATCTCCAAACTTCTGATACACTCATTTCTGATAATATTCTGGAAATTCCCACTATACTTTCTTGTTGGCAAAATTCACACCCACTTACTGTTGGTGTTACTGAGAATTTCTGGAGATAAAAAGTGGCTCATGGAGTGCCTAGGTGGCTCAGACAGTTAAGTGTCTGACTCTTGGTTTTGGCTCAGGTCATGATGTCACGGTTGGTGAGTTTGAGCCCCACATTGGGCTCTGCACTGTCAACTGTGGAACCTGCTTGTGATTCTTTGTCTCCCTCTCTCTGCCCCTCCCCCACTCTCTCTCTAGCTCTCTCTCACAATATATAAATAAACATTTAAAAAATGTTTAAACATAAAATTTATTTTTTATTTATTTTTTATTTTTTAAGTAGGCTTCACGCCCAGCACAGAGAGCCCTGTGTGGGGTTTGAACACATGATCCTGAGATCAAGACTTGGACACTCAACTGAGTGGGCCACCCAGGCACCCCAAAACTTCTTTTTTTTTTTTTAATTTTAATTTTTTTTTTAGAGAGAGAAAGAGAGCACAAGTGGGGGAGGGGGCAAAGAGAAAGAGAATCTTTTTCTTTTTTTAATTTTTTAATGTTTATTTTTAAGAAAGAGAGACAGAATGCTAGCAAAATTTATTTTTTAAAAGCACAGATTCTTTGGCTCAAAATACAAATTTATTTTTCTATTTTTACTGTGCCCAGTCAGGTACGTATTCATCAACACATAAAATATACCGTACAAACTGCCTCAAGTATATCTCGAGCCACATGAAACTTAGAGGTCAGAAAGGGAGACATTACAAAATTGAAATGCATAAAAATGGAAATGAATAATTCCCCTAATTTCTAGCACCACATTTTGCATCAGCTAATATAATTGACTGTGCCATATCTAAGAGGGTTTTCCTATCAGTCTCCTTATTCATACTGAGGAGTCTGTTAAACAAACCCGTTGAATATGACGTTTGCCCTGAGCAGGAGCATCCTGACCCACCCAGAGAAAGGTTGGCTGCGTATCTGCTGCTAAGGGGCTCTGACCCCAGCCCTCTCATCTTTTTGACATTCAGGGGATTTTCTATGAGTGCCCCGTCTCTGTGGCCTGTAGGAGTTAATGTGCCCGCAAAGGAGAGCAAATTCATTTCCAGTTTATTAATGAGGTCAGATCCAAGGACAACTGAGCAAGAATCCTATTTTTAAAACCTCAAAAATTTTTTTCATGAATGAAATGCAAGTAGAATCTGCAAGTCCCTTGCTGGAGTCAAATATCTCAACAAAGGGCACTGTTTTTGTGTATTATGACACGTGTCCTCAAGCTTGTTTCATGAACCATATATTGAAACGTGCACCCATTTGCCTGCTACATCACTAACTCACTTATTCATCCATTCAAAGACATCTTCCTCTTTGAGCCATTATGTTGGGCAGTATAAGAACTTTTAAGATAAATAATGGAAGTGGAGGGGGAAGACAAACACCCAAATAATTGAAATACAAAAGAATGTTAGAAATGCTGAATAAGAGGAAAAACAAAAGGTTATCAGGATTCAAAGAGGCTAAAATTAAACTGCATGAAGAGTACTGCATGAAGTAAATTAGGAAATACTCCATGAAGGATGAGAATGTGATTTTATTTTTTATTTATTTTTTAATGTTTATTCATTTTTTTTTTTGAGAGAGAGAGAGAGAGAGAGAAACAGAGCATGAGGAGGGGCAAGGCAGAGAGAGAGAGTGAGACCCAGAATCTGAAGCAGGCTCCAGGCTCTGAGCTGTCAGCACAGAGCCTGATGCAGGGCTCAAACTCATGAACTGTGAGTTCATGACCTGAACCGAAGTCCGACACTTAACTGACGAAGCCACCCAGGTGCCCCCATTTGATTTTTACATATACCCATATAACTACCACCCAATATTCCAATGGACTATGACATAGAAATGAAAATGATGTATTCATCCGTTCTACTGTACTGAGTTCTTCCAGTGTGAGGCTATTATTATTAAAGAAGCTATAAACACGCTTGTACCTGTTTTGTTGGTGGATGAGCATAGCACTTCTGTGGGGTATATCCTCAAAAGTAGAATTGCTATGTCATAGAGTATGCATGCGCTCGGCTTCAGTAGATACTGTCAAGCCATATTCTAATGAGGCTACACAATTTATACTCTTATGAGCTCTTTATAAAAGTTCCAGTTGCTCCATATCTTCACCAACACATGTATTGCCAGCCTTTTTAATTTAAGCCATTTGGCACAGGTATATTGGTAACTCACTGAGGTTTTAATTTGCATTCCCTTGATGACTAATGATGGTCAGCACCTTTTATGTGTCAATTGGTTATTTGGATACAGTCTTTGGTGAAATGCCTGTTAAACACTGGCTCATTTTTTAAAATTAGGTTTTAAATCTAGATACAAGTCCTTCATTGAGTATATGTATTATAAATGTCCCCTCCAATCTTTCCTTCTGTTAGTTGTGCTTTTGATTGAATTACTGGCTTTTGATATCCCAAAAAATAAACTATTGTCTTTACTGGTAGAAACAATAAATCCAATAAGTTATCACTTTTTAGTTTTGTTTGACATTAAGCTATTGACAGTTTTTAATAAAATATAAAATTATTTTCCAGACAAAGTTAGCATTCCAAACTCGGGCTGTGAACTGAAAAGCAAATGCTAGTCCTTTATATGACAGTAAATATGGTTTAGCCTAAATCCATTATGGCTGAGTCAACGAACAAAGAAACGAATTTTCGGTTGGAAGAGGCATCTCTTCCAACTCAGACTCATCTGTGTTTTCCTTACCCAAATTCCTTTAAGACATGGCTATACAAAGGGGAGTCTGGGTGGCTCAGTCAGTTGGGTGTCCGACTTCAGCTCAGGTCATCATCTTGTGGTTTGTGGGTTCAAGCCCCATGTCCGGCTCTGTGCTGACAGCTCAGAGCCTGGAGCCTGCTTCGGATTCTGTGTCTCCCCCTCTCTCTGCCCCTCTCATGCTCATGCTCTGTCTCTCTCTGTCTCTCAATAATAAACATTAAAAAAAAAAAAAGACATCGTTATACAGGAAGGAAGTTTGTCATTACATGTAAGTATTTATTGATGAACTGAATACTTATAAAATTATTCCCCTTTCACACAACCTTCCCAGTTTGGCTTGACTGACTATTCCTGATCAATCAGTTAAAATTTTTTCAGTCTGTCTTTTACTGAGGGTAAGATATTTAAACGTCTGACAATACAAAGCAACTAGATGGCAAGGCGAAGTTGCAATTCTTGCAGAAGGTATAGAATTTTATGAAATTAATGAAAATGACGTTGGAGAACTGTTCCAGTTTCATGTATAGTCACGTGTCAAGGTGCTAAGTAAAAACTAAAGAAGGAAAAGTACACGAAGAATCAAGTAAATTAACCTAAAGAAGAGAAAGTCGGTAAGGATGATAACACAATAAATGTTTCCAAAAGGTACTGGCGTAAATATCAAAGAATTTTACAAATCCTTCTAGAAGACTGTTTTTTTTTTAAAGAGGTCTTTTTTTTTTGTCATGCTTGTTTGTTTTGAAAGAGAAAGAGAGTGTGTGCACGTGCATGCACTTGCGCGCGTGCACACACACACACACATACACACACACAGAGCATGAGTGGGGGAGGGGCAGAGAGGGAGGAGTCAGAAGATCCTACGCAATGTGCACTGACAGCAGTGAGCCCAACAGGGAGCTGGAACTCAGGAACTGTGAGATTATGACCTGAGCTGAAGTCTGATGCTTAACTGACTGAGCCACCCAGGCGCTCCTAGAAGATTGATTTTTTTTAAAAAACTTACTGTCACCTGGCAGGTGCCTATTTTAGGGGTGCCTGGGTGTCTCCGTTGGTGAAGCGTTGGACTTCAGGTCAGGTCATGATCTCACAGATGGTGAGTTGGAGCCCCGCGTTGGGCTCTGTGCTGACAACTCAGAGCCTGGAGTCTGCTTCGGATTCTGTGTCTCCCTCTCTCTCTGCCCCTCCCCCACTCATTCTCTCTCTCTCTCTCTCTCTCTCTCTCTCTCTCTCTCTCCATCTCTCAAAAATGAATAAATGTTAGAAAAAATAAAAAAAACTTATTTATTTATACATGAAAAATGATCCTCATTTGATGGTGTTGTACAGGGTAATGTGAGCTAAAGGGCATTGCACTGTGCCATCCTATAGTTTTGTCCAAGAAAAATATGTGTCCTCTCTGCGTCAAATCAGCCCCTCAACATTCTTCCGATTGAAAATTAGTACATCATTGCAACTAATTATATTAATTCTGTTAACTTTAGGACCACTACTTTCATTATTTACCTTGAAATTTGCTCCTTATTAGAAGAGGATTAATTCACTTCTGCTCTTTGCTGATACCACTTATGCTTGAATAATGAGTGTTTCTTATAACTCTGGTCTCTGTGAAAAACTTTAGAAATATAATGTATTTATTGCGTCCATACCGTTCCTCATTTTGCTGATAATGTAATAGAAGCATAGAGTGGATAGGTGACCCGCAAAAACCAGTGACAGTATTTGCATCCATGTCTGTCTGACTCCAGAGTCTACACTTTTTAGATCAGAATGCCTCCTAGGACCTCAAAAGTGGAAACAGAAACCTAAGGCAACTTTTACTCTCCAATCCTCAGTCCTTTGAATGAGAAAATGATGTTTGCATGCATTCTTATTCTTCTGGAGCCAGGACTAGACATCTGTACTTCGCGTTTGCATAAGCACAACACCTCCACATCTTGATTACTACCTGGGGGTGGTGGAGAAGTGGGCAAGCAGAAATCTCAGGCTCAGAAAGCTGAAGGACTTGTCCAAGGACCCACAGCTCAGAAACTGCTCCAACTGGAATCAACTCCTTTAGAACACAGCACATGCTCCTTTTTCTTTCTCATTGGGTCTCCTGGCATGAAAGGAGGTCAGGGGAAGTCAGGAGAGACGTTTATCCACAAAGTGAACGTCTCCGTAAACACCTCCACCCAGTACATGGCCCTCAAATTGTGACATTTTCCACTTGAACAGCTTTGGCGTCCCCCTCCTGAGAGGGCTGCCCAGGGTGGCAAGACGGAGGCTTTAAGATCACATCTCTCCTCACTTTGGAGACTGAAGAAGGTTCTGGCTTTTGGCTTGTACAGTAATGACAAAACCAGCAAAAAGTCCCCTCAGGGATCTCTGTCCCATCTAGTGCACTCTTCAGGGGAACCTACAGAGGGCAGTTATTGAACACAGATCCTGTGAACATTCACAGTTCCTGAGTTGTTTTCTTTCAAATGACATTGTCAGTTTTACTTTCTATTCTTTAATTAACTTATTGTCCATGGCCAGGGGAAGGTCAAGGCCACAGGAGCAACACACCAGGACTTGTAAAGTCTTTTCTCATGGAACTCTAGGCTCTTTCAGTCTATAAGGCTTATTCTAATAAGCCCGGACATTGATTGGTTTGTCAATGCACACTCCCTCTTCCGATATGAGTGATTACATAAAAAGTGATGGGGTTATATTAGGACAGAAGAAATAGCACAAAAACCTTTGGTCTCTTGCACAACCTGTGAAGGGAAGCAGCAATTTGGAATAAAAACAAACTACTTCAAATCCTGAAATATACATTCTGAGGTCATCTACATCCAAAGATAGCTTTTAAGAACTATGATTATTATTCCTTTCCCCTTCTTTATCATGTTTATTAGGATTTCTTAATCTTTCTTAGATTGATAAAGCTTTTGCTGGGTTTCCTAGTCCAATATGAACATGCACTCTTACATTACCTTGGACTCAATTCAAAACTTATCTAAAACACCCCACCCAGTCCTTGGGAAATTCCAGAATAGTTTCCTGCCCATTCTAGTTAATTAGTGAAGCACTGGGTTGGTCACTCAAGGGAGCAGTTTCTAGTTGACTGAACCAGCCCGGTTGCATTTACACACCTTTGTGTCACCCTGAATTGGCACACACTTCCTCGTTACCTAAGGAATAAAGTGTGAAGGGACAATACTATTCTCATCTAAGAGAACAGCACGTTGGAAAAGACATTTCTGCAGCTTTAAGGATACAGACATGCAAACTAGTATATATTCATTTTATGTATATGAATATATATTATGTGTGTGTATCTTTGTAGCTAGTTGTTAAAGTAATAATTCCTTACCTCCAGAGAACCCAAAGTGTAATTACAGCTGTCTGCATTGTCCTTGGAAAGGAGGGAAGGCAGGAATGAAGAAAGGCGGGAAGGAGGGCGTTCCCTCAGGGGTCACTCAGGGAATTTGGCCTCATGAACAGGAATGCCTACTGGTTAGACTTTGAGTTGGAGGAAAACGTACAAAACCCATCCATGCAGGCCTTGACCTATATTCTTTTCCTGTGTTTTTCTCTTTCTTCCTTTCTTTACTCTCCTCATGTCCACTCTCTCAAATTTTACCTGTTTCTGGGGGGTGCATGCCTGGCTCAGTGGGTACAGCACCCAACTCTTGATTTCGGCCCAGGTCCTGATCCCAGGGTCATAAGATTGAGCCCTGTGTTGGGCTCCACATTGAGTGTGGAGCCTGCTTAAGATTCTCTCTCTGTCTCCCTCTGCCCCTCTCCCCTGCTTGCACTCTCTCTCCCTTTCTCTCTCTCTCAAAAAAATTAATAAAGTAAAATAAATTTTCCTGTTTCTGAAGATGGACCCAGGAAAAGAAAAGAAAGAAAAAAAAAAAAAAGCTAGGTGTGTGCTGATAATCAGACTTCCAGAATGAATTTAATGGGGTAAAAATGTAGAAAGATGTAAATTTGAGCATGCCTAGATTAGCTGGCAAAATTTCCAGAAGGAAAAACAATGCCCGTAATACTATTTCAGGCTGAATTCACTAATGCCTTCCTCCGGTTTAAATAAAACAAGATGCTTTTATGAGATGCTTTCTTTCACCGATTCTGTCTGTTTGCGTGTCTGTGTGGAAGACTTAACTGTGTGTGAGTGTGTGTGTTTATTCGCTGCAAGCTTCCTCCGCAAAGTTTGAGTGGAAACCTGATTTCCCAGAACTAGCCACCTTTAAAAGTATTGTTAAGTTTCCTTTTACTTAGCTCTTTCACTTTTGCTTTACTCCAAATTTAGAGCTATAAGGATCCTAACATTTTCCTGAAAATTAGGACTAGTGGCTTGCTCAAGCCTTTCCAAGCACCCCATAGCACTCTTTTTTTAATGTCTTTCTTCTGATTTTATACTTTAGGTTAAAATCCACATTATTCTATTATTTGATCAAATTTTAGATTTACAACTGTACTTGAAGCCGTCCCAATTACATTAAGCAAGACAACCATTCATGAACAAAAAATACATTCAAAGCACAATTTAGAGCAGTGTCTCCCTCTCAATTAGACGTGCTGTTCCAAATATTTAATAAGTGGCAGCACACAGGCACTGAGCCATTGATGTGGATACACAAACTCCTGCCTTGGCTGAGATGAGCACGGTGGAGAATTCACTTCCTGGGGGATGTACTGTTAGTCTATTTCCAGTTGGTGTGGGTTCTGAGGCCTAGGGGTTTCATTGGGACTTGTATTTTTGCAGGGTTTTGATTTCTTGGGTAATAGGTTTGGGGTTTCTCTGGTAGCATATTTCCTTTAAAGTCAATTGGCCTCTATTTGTATTTATTCAGCTCCACAGATGCTGACTAGTTATGGTTCTTGAGTCAAGAGCTAAATCTGAGGGATTCTTCGACATAGCACCAGGTTATAATGCTTCATCCATTCTGTAAATTTTCAGCATTCAGCATGACTGTGGACCTTTTGACTATGAAAAACTATAGCCTGGGTTAGAGAAGACCATTTCACCTTCCCCTTGTCCCAAGTTACACGTCATAGAGTGTTTTTTACGATGGAGGTGATTGTCAACTTTGCCAATTAAAAAAGCCCAAAAGCATGTGCTGGAGCTGTCTGGGTCGCAATCTTACATCCAACTACATTTCCTCTTATCAAGTCCTCTACCCTTAGCTTTGTGCAGAGATTCTAGCTTTTTAACTCTGCAAAACTCAAGCCCATCTGCCATTCAACCACATTGGATTTATGGCTATAGGAAAAATATATCCTTAGAAAAACTGTATTTTCCTTCCTGTCTGCCTCTCAGGCAGGCCACATTTGATAGAAACTTGTCGCTTGTATGGGCACCTGGGTGGCTCAGTCGTTGGAGCATCCAACTTTGGCTCCGACCATGATCTCATGGTTCATGAGCTCAAACCCCACATCGGGCTCTCTGCTGTCAGTCCAAAGCCCACTTCAGATCCTCTGTCCCCCTCTCTGTGCCCCTCCCCCACTTGCACTCTCTCAAATACCAATAAAACATTGAGAAAAACAAAAAAGAAACTTGTCATTTGTGTAACTTTACAGAAGTTTGTAGAAAGTACTCAATACACCCTCATTTCCTTATGTCTTTCCACCAACACACCCCACCCCCACTCCCAACAAATCAAAGCTTGGTACAAGGATACATCCTGATTTTATTAAAAAAAAAAAAAAAACAACAAGCAGAGGGAAAATATTTGCAAAGGGTGTATCTGATAAAGAGTTGTTATCCAAAATTTACAAAGAACTCTTAAATCAACCCAAGAAAACAAACAACCTGTTGGCAAATGAGCAAAGACCTTACCTGACACCTCAGGAAAGAAGGTAGACAGAAAAATAAGCATATGAAAGATGTCCAACGGCATGTTAGGGAAGTGCAAATTAAAACAACAGTGAGATGCCACTACCAAAACCCAAAACACTGAGAAGACCAAATGCTGGTGGGGGTGTAGAGCAATAGGAGCTCTCATTCATTGCTGGTAGGATTGCAAAGTGGAACTGCTGCTCTGGAAGACAGCGTGGCATTCCTTACAAAACTAAACACACTTACCATACAAGCCAGCAATCATTCCAGTTAGTATCTACCCAAATGAATTAAAAATTTATGTTCACACAAAACCCTGCACACAGATGTTTCCAGCAGTTTTATTCATAATCGCCGGTTGAAACAACCAAGATGACCTTCAGCAGGTGAATGGATGGATACGCAAAATGGTACATCCAGACGAGGGAGTATTATTCGAGTATTAACAAGAAATGAGCTATCAAGCCATGAAACGACATAGAGAAAACTTCAATGCATATTATTAAGTGAAGGAAGCTAATTGGCAAAGCCAATTATGCTTAATGCATGATTCCAATTATATGATTCTCTGGAAAAGGCGAAACAGTAGACAGTGAAAAGTGGTTGCCAGGGGTTGGCAGGAAGGAAGGACGAATAGGTGGAGCACGGAGGGTTTTAGGGGCAGGGAAACTATTCTGTATGATAATGTAACAGCAAATAGATGTCATTTATACATTTTCCCAAATATGTAGAACCTGTTGCTATGTGACAGAATGAACTCTAAGGTAAAATATGGATTCGGGGTAATAAGGATGTGCCAATATAGGTTTGTCAATTATAACAAACAAACGACCCTGGTATAGGATATTAATAGCGGGGGAAGTTGTGCATCTATGGGGACAGGGGGTGTATCTCTCTACTTTTGGCTCAATTTTGCTGTGAATCTAAAACTTCTTTAAAAAATAAAGTCTACAGGGATCATTCTTTCTTATCCAGGATAGGAGAGTTTTCACTGCCCTGTGATATTTGTTGTCTTGCACGAGTACGTAATTCAGGGTCTGTTTTATGTAAAACCTCATTTCCACAGACTATGTTTTAGAGTCAAAAAATTTGCATTCAGAAATCCAACTCAAACTGGTTCAATCAAAAATGAGAATGTATTGACTATGTAACTGGAAAGTGTAGGAATCAGACTGGATTCGGGCATAACTAAAACCAAGTACTTAAAAGATGCAGTCAGACCTCTCTCTGTCTCTGTCTCTCTCTCCTTCTCCACTCCCAATCCCATGTTGACCTCAATCTCATGAGGGCTGGCTTTCTCCATATGGGGGCTATATGGATACCAGCATCTCTAGACACATATTTTACTGGTTAAGCAACACTTAGAAGAAAGAATGATCCTTTCTCAACAAATTCAAGCTGCTAACTCATTGGATAGACAATAGTCACTTGCCCATGTCTGAAACAACCTCAGTCTATAGTTTGTAAAAGTTTGTATGGATATCACTGGTATTCCATGTTATGATTTTACATGGTAATTAAATATTTATTTAAAAATTTTTTTTCCCAACGTTTATTTTTGGGACAGAGAGAGACAGAGCATGAACGGGGGAGGGGCAGAGAGAGAGGGAGACACAGAACCGGAAACATGCTCCAGGCTCTGAGCCATCAGCCCAGAGCCTGATGCGGGGCTCGAACTCACGGACCGCGAGATCGTGACCTGGCTGAAGTCGGACGCTTAACCGACTGCGCCACCCAGGCGCCCCTAAATATTTATTTTAATTTAAATAATTTTGTTGTTTCATGTATATTAGAAAATAACTAGTGTATCAAATTTTCTGTTTTGCTGTGGATGAGGCTGAAAGAGAAAGAAAGGCAGTAATTCACTTTTCATGGATAGGATGAGTTTCGCTTATGATGTTCAGACATGTTTGTGAATGTTTTAAACCTTTGGCAATCTGAATCATCCACCAAGACTTCACCTTTTCCGTGTAGGCAAAGTGTTACACAGGCAGAAAAATCTAGTCTAACTACTGTATATTGAGGGGGAAAGTTTGGGGTAATTTAAGTCCTTCTAAGATTCTGGAAGAATCCATTTCATGTGATTGTTCATAAGGCAGCTTTTTTTTTAATGTTTATTTATTTTTGATAGAGTGCAAGTGGGGGAGGGGCAGAAAGAGAGAGACAAAGGATCTGAAGCGGGCTTTGCACTGATAGCAGTGAGCCCGATGTGGGGCTCTCACTCATTCATGGGAGACCGTGATCTGAGCTGAAGTCAGAAGCTCAACCAACTGAGCCACTCAGGTGCCCTGATAAGGCAGCTTCTGAAATGAAGTCCATATATCCAAAACGGTATTTGATGGTTTCACATTCATTATTATAGTTGATAAATTAAAGTCTCCCATGGAATGTGAAACCCATTCATAGTATCAGTCTGGTAGCATCTAGGGGAGTTTGAATTAATGAGGTATAAAAGCCCTTTCAGTTAATGAGCGTAACTGAAACCTTTGCCCCACCTGAGAAGAAAACAGGTGTCATTGTAGTATAAAGCAAAATCAGTTACACGCCTGGCCCATCCCCACAATAAAGTTCTTTGTCAACCAAAATTATATAACTGATTTTGTTCCTTCTGATTTTTTTTAAATGCAGTTTGATTTCCAAGAGGAAGCAAACTTCCTTTTTAAGTTTAATTCAAATTCTATTCCAGGAACAAACAGGAGCTGTTTCTTGTTCCTTTTTTTTTTTAAGGTCTCACTTTTGTTCCTCTGTGGTTTTGCTATGAGTACTAACCCTAGGAGGAAGAAGGTTGCTATGTTTGTATTTCCATTCTTGTGTGAATTCTTTTTCAAAGTCCTTCAGATAATAGAGTATGTAATTATAATGTAACTTTTTATTTATTTGCAATAATAAAAATTTATGAGGATTCATCCACCATGAAAATGTAAAATAAACTCTCATTGCTTTCTCTATGTGGGTTATTTTACCTGATGAGCAACATACCAAACCACATCTGTATTCTTCTTATGGCCATTGTTTCTTTTTATTCATTTTGTGACACTTTTGGTTCTAATATAATTTTTTTTATTTATATATGAAATTTATTGTCAAATTGGTTTCCATACAACACCCAGTGCTCATCCCAAAAGGTGCCCTCCTCAATACCCATCACCCACCCTCTCCTCCCTCCCACCCCCCATCAACCCTCAGTTTGTTCTCAGTTCTCAACAGTCTCTTATGCTTTGGCTCTCTCCCACTCTAACCTCTTTTTCTTTTTTTTTTTTTCCTTCCCCTCCCCCATGGGTTCCTGTTAAGTTTCTCAGGATCCACATAAGAGTGAAACCATATGGTATCTGTCTTTCTCTGTATGGCTTATTTCACTTAGCATCACACTCTCCAGTTCCATCCACGTTGCTACAAAAGGCCATATTTCATTTTTTCTCATTGCCACATAGTATTCCATTGTGTATATAAACCACAATTTCTTTATCCATTCATCAGTTGATGGACATTTAGGCTCTTTCCATAATTTGGCTATTGTTGAGAGTGCTGCTATGAACATTGGGGTACAAGTGCCCCTATGCATCAGTACTCCTGTGTCCCTTGGATAAATTCCTAGCAGTGCTATTGCTGGATCATAGGGTAGGTCTATTTTTAATTTTCTGAGGAACCTCCACACTGCTTTCCAGAGCGGCTGCACCAATTTGCATTCCCACCAACAGTGCAAGAGGGTTCCCATTTCTCCACATCCTCTCCAGCATCTATAGTCTCCTGCTTTGTTCACTTTGGCCACTCTGACTGGCGTGAGGTGATACCTGAGTGTGGTTTTGATTTGTATTTCCCTGATAAGGAGCGACGCTGAACATCTTTTCATGTGCCTGTTGGCCATCCGGATGTCTTCTTTAGAGAAGTGTCTATTCATGTTTTCTGCCCATTTCTTCACTGGGTTATTTGCTTTTCGGGTGTGGAGTTTGGTGAGCTCTTTATAGATTTTGGATACTAGCCCTTTGTCCGATATGTCATTTGCAAATATCTTTTCCCATTCCGTTGGTTGCCTTTTAGTTTTGTTGGTTGTTTCCTTTGCTGTGCAGAAGCTTTTTATCTTCATAAGGTCCCAGTAATTCACTTTTGCTTTTAATTCCCTTGCCTTTGGGGATGTGTCGAGTAAGAGATTGCTACGGCTGAGGTCAGAGAGGTCTTTTCCTGCTTTCTCCTCTAAGGTTTTGATGGTTTCCTGTCTCACATTCAGGTCCTTGATCCATTTTGAGTTTATTTTTGTGAATGGTGTGAGAAAGTGGTCTAGTTTCAACCTTCTGCATGTTGCTGTCCAGTTCTCCCAGCACCATTTGTTAAAGAGACTGTCTTTTTTCCATTGGATGTTCTTTCCTGCTTTGTCAAAGATGAGTTGGCCATACGTTTGTGGGTCTAGTTCTGGGGTTTCTATTCTATTCCATTGGTCTATGTGTCTGTTTTTGTGCCAATACCATGCTGTCTTGATGATGACAGCTTTGTAGTAGAGGCTAAAGTCTGGGATTGTGATGCCTCCTGCTTTGGTCTTCTTCTTCAAAATTACTTTGGCTATTCGGGGCCTTTTGTGGTTCCCTATGAATTTTAGGATTGCTTGTTCTAGTTTCGAGAAGAATGCTGGTGCAATTTTGATTGGGATTGCATTGAATGTGTAGATAGCTTTGGGTAGTATTGACATTTTGACAATATTTATTCTTCCAACCCATGAGCATGGAATGTTTTTCCATTTCTTTTTATCTTCTTCAATTTCCTTCATAAGCTTTCTATAGTTTTCAGCATACAGATATTTTACAAAAAGAACACCCTACTAAAGAATGAATGGGTCAACCAGGCAATTAGAGAAGAAATTAAAAAGTATATGGAAACAAATGAAAATGAAAATACAGCAATCTAAACACTTTGGGATGCAGTGAAGGCAGTCCTGAGAGGAAAATACATTGCAATCCAGGCCTATCTCAAGAAACAAGAAAAATCCCAAATACAAAATCTAACAGCACACCTAAAGGAAATAGAAGGAGAACAGCAAAGACATCCTAAACCCAGCAGAAGAAGAGAAATAATAAAGATCAGAGCAGAAATAAACAATATAGAATCTAAAAAAAAAAAAAAACTGTAGAGCAGATCAA
>NW_024412400.1:65600727-65703813 GCF_014898765.1 Herpailurus yagouaroundi | reverse complement strand
AGCCAAAGTCAGACGCTTAACCAACTGAGCTATCCGGATGCCCCAGGTTCCTCTTATATTTATTGAAACCTGGACATGAAAGACTTCTTTAAATCTCACAATCAAGGCAATGAAAAACTGAGGATATATCTGAACAATGGTCAACACAGAAACAGAAAAGAACTGAGAATTAAAAATGAGCCCATGTGAACTAAGGAAAGAAAGGAAATGGATATTCGCTGAGTAGTTTATTACACATGTAATTATACAGTAATCACATGTGGGATGTTATTTCTGAATATATATATATATATATATATGTGTGTGTGCGTGGGTGTGTGTGTGTATTTATTTTAAAGTAATTTCAAGGTTAAATAACTTTCTCAAGTTCATTCAGCTCTTAAGAGGTATTCTGTTTGACTCCAAAGTAGTCCCTTCAGGAGGGACAATCTGGTAGGCAAAATTAGTCCACCTTATTTAAAACTCTCTGGAATATCTTTTGTGTATTCTATGCATTCTAATTTATCCTGCCTCATTAGAAGGTGATTTCTCTACTAAAACAGATTGCAGGCCAGAAGAACCACTATTTGGCTAACCTGCTTCTTGAGAGCAGGAAGAGTGAAAGGTCTTGCTCAACAGTCAGAGAAGCAGGCATCCAGGAAACCCTTAAGTATAACGCAAAACAGCTCACAAAACTGTAAAGGGCCATGCAAATATCATTATCCATTTATAATTTGCTTTTGCCCAAGCACCCGCTAAGTGACAAGTTGTGAAATTCGGCAGTACAAGCTGCGGGTAGGGACAGGGACATTTGAGGCCTCTTATATTTAAGTAGAGAGTAAAGAGCAACAACTAGCTGACATGATCTAATAACAGAGCAAAGCCTGCAGTAGAAGGGCTGTAAGAACAGGGGGCAGCCAGTGGACCAGGAAACAAAGAGGGACTGTTGAAACCCACATGTGGCCTTATTGCCAGTCCTAGGAGACACATGGATCTACCATACTTTGCTCTTAGGATAATAATATCAATAACAGCAATGTGAATAATACTTTATCATAGGAGTTTTAGATACATTATTTCATGGTCTCAGAACAACACTGCAAGGTTCGTATCAGCATTTTAGTTTAAATTTTTTTTAATGTTTATTTTTGAGAGAGAGAGAGGGGGAGAGAGCACACAAGCAGGGTTGGAGCACAGAGAGAGGGAGACACAGAATCCAAAGCAGGCTTCAGGCTCTGCACCATCAGTACAGAGCCCCACGCAGGGCTTGAACCCATGAACCATGAGAACGTGGCCGAAGTTGGAGGCTCAACCGACTGAGCCCCCCAGGGACCCATAGTGTCAGCATTTTATAGTGAGGTTCAGTGAAGTTCAGAAATGCAAAGCAACCCAGCAAAAATTAGGGCTGAGCTGGATCCCACCCAGGTCCTGGGCTATTTGACTCCAAAGTCCCTGCTCTTTACACAACTAGGCAAGGCAGAACACACATATTAAATGTGTAGTCTTTTACTTAGTACATAATAGAGGACTCAGTAAATTTTAGTTCTCTTCTTCCAGACTGTGACTTGCCTATTAGAAAGAACTCCTGGCCTTGCTTTACTCTTGGGTCTGATTGCAAGCCATCTATATTAGTATCTAATTGCTGCTACAAATTTAATGGCTTAAAACAACACAAATTTATTACATTACATTTCTGGAAGTCAGAGGTTCAAAATCAAGCTCAGTGGCCTAAAATCAAGATGGTGGCAGGACTGGTTCCTTCTTGAGGCTGTTGGAGAGAATCTGTTGCTTTCTCCAGCTTCTAGAGGCTGCCTGCATTCCTTGGCTTGTGGCCTCACATCACATCTCCTTATTCTCCCTCTGCCTTTGTCATCACGTCATCATGACTGTCACCCTCCGGCCTCTCTCATGTTAAAACCTGTGATTGCACTGGACCCACTTGTACAATCTAGGAGATTCTCCTTACCTCAAGATCCTTCATTTATTCCCATCTGCAAAGTCCCCTTTGCTGTGTAAAGTAACATATTCATAGTTTTGGGGAATTAGAACATGAACATCTTTGAGGGGCCATTATTTAGTCCATCACACCATCTCTTTCTGCTTTACCTTTCACTGGTTGATCAGGATAGATCATATAGATAGATCAGGATAGAATATAATATGAGTGGAGTCAAGACTAAAAAACTAGTAAGGTCACCCAGGAAAGAAACCAGTGCATGATTTGAGGTCACTGAGAGCAGAAAATCTGCATACCAAGTTCAAGTGATACATCATTGAATAGCAAGAGGAGAGAAAGGGTGCTTAAGATTCAGCCCCTTGCAATATGCCAGTCCCCCAGGGTCAACTATTTCACGCTGCAGGTGAAGACTTGACTCCAGCCTCACCCCTGCGGGGTCCGGCACACAGAAAGCTGGAGGTGTGCCTGAGGCACTGACACAGGCATGTAAGCAGAACAAAGGAATACACCTTGAGCCTGAAAGCTATTCCCACGCAGGGCAATAAGCCCAGTGCAGGTGCATGGGCTCCTTACCTCTTGGTAAGAAAGTATTCCAGGCCCAAGGTCCATTCTGACATGGCTAAGTGGGGGCGAAAAGACGGCAATCACCACACTGCCTTTCCCAACATTTTTTGCCTCTTCCCCCCATCTCCTATCTCTGGTTTGGGAGCCGTAACCAAGAAATATAGGGATGGCTTCAATTCCTACCCTGCCTTCCAATCCAGCTACAATTCTCAGATATCTTTTTTTTTGGAGGAACATTATCCCAAGTGTTCCTTTTCTTCCTCTGCCCTGCTCTTAACCACCAGGGTTGTTCCTAAGGGCCTCACTCTATGCATCCTCCCAGATAGACATCTCCAGTCCAGAGTTCCCAGAGCTACCACATGTTCAGACTGTGAGCTACACAATCCTAGGGGGTGCCATTCATATAGTAGATATTGTAGATTTGTATATTTTTTACCTCAATTTTCCAACAGACAAAAGTGTCTTGAGAAAAGAATTCTTTTTTCTCACCTGCACCTTGGTGTAACACCAGCAAGCAGTGGCCCTGCCCTCCATTTTCACAGGATTTTGCAATTTGTCTCAGTCTTGGGAGATTTGGAACAATTCCTACCAAAATCCAGCAGCAGTGATGGCAGGATGAGAAACAATGATAAGCTAAAGTCCTGCTTATTATTATTATTATTATGATTTTTGCTTCCTTTTTTACCCTCCAGGGCTGCCTTAGCTGGGCTCTAATCTTGCATTGTTCAAAAAGCTCTGTCATCTAAAGGAGGGAAAAAAAATTAGGCTTTTTGTCTGCCCATTTATCTGTCTATATCTGTGAGATTCCACCTCATGCATTTTCTGTAAGATCTGTAAAAAGAATGGTGACCAGCTTGCATCCCTAGGTAAAACCTACCTGCTATGGACACACCAGTGTGCACATTAGAAGGGAGCCCCATCTATGCTCACGAGTGCTGGATCATTATGGTCACCAATCTGTGAAATAGTTTAAAATTTGGAACAGATAAAGAGAAATGACTTCAAAAACTAGTTGGGTTTTTTTTTTCCTTTTGGGTGCCTCAGTTGGTTAAGCATCCAGCTCTCAATTTTGGCTCAGGTCACGATCTCTTGGTTCGTGAGATCAAGCCTTGAGTGGGGCTCTGCACTGACAGCCTGGAGTGTGCTTGGGATTCTCTCTCTGTCTCTGTCTCTCTTTCTCTGTTCCTCCCCTGTTTCTCTCTGTCTCAAAATAAATATCTTTTAAAAGGTAGTTTTTCTTTGATAGATCATGAGACATCTAAGGAAAATCCTGGAAAATGCTCTTCTGACCAAGATAGATTTGGGGTGTGTGTGTGTGTGTGTGTGTGTGTAGTTAACAGATAAGGTTTACTACCAAATACCCAAGACGTCATTGAAGACCTTGAGAAAAAGTCTCAGCGGGCGTCCCCTCAACCACCTATAAAATCCCTCTGGAAAATGACTTCCAAGACTGTACTCTGGTCTCCACCCCACCCACCCTTTTAGGCTTCTTTCCTTCTCTGCCTCATAAATCCCCTAGATTCTTCCTGAACTGAATTTTCAAGAGCTTCCCAGTTAACCATCCAATGATGCCAGAATACCATCCCCCAGGTTGCCTCATAATAAGAGTGAGCCTTTGAGATATTATCTCTAAACTCCCAAAACTCTAAGTTAGGAAAACCCAATCTTAGAAATAATGGACTTACTATCTGGAACATTTTATCTCCACAGTTGGAAATTAGAAATAGTGAACAAGAAGTAGCTCTGTCCTCAGAGTAAGCCTAGACTGTACACAACAGAAAATAGAGCAATTGCTTGTATCAGAGAATCTGAATCTAGAAGAACCATTGGTCCTGAAATTTAAATAAGTAGACCCGGAAGCAATTTTACCTTTAGATATGAAGTAATCCTTGTTTTACAGCTTCAAAAAATTTTCCACAGGAGCTTAGACATAATATTAATATACTTTTTGATTGTTAAATAGTAAAAAGCAGAATTGGTTGCCCAGCTAGAACTCATGCATTTGAATCTTACACCTACCATTCATGCAGTAACTGTTGATAAATCAAATGGTGACTTAAATGAAACTCATACACAGAACTTTCCCTCCTGTCTCTTAAGCGATTTTCATTCTCCTCTGAAGACAACGTAAAAGCTTCTAAAAATCTGAGAATGGCCACCTATAAGACGATTAATAACCTCAAATTGAAAAGGAACAGGAACAATCATACACTAGGTAAGGGTTTCTGTAGCACATAGAAATGAGGGATTGTGAGTGATTTGAGACCACAGTAAGCTGACTACACATCAATGGTGAGACGTAACCTCACTGTTACATCTTAGTAACGTAAGATGCGGTACATTTACTTAGAGGTACATGTCCTCAGATGCAACCTAAGGACAGAAAGAACTGAAAGGAAAACCCTAAGCTTTATCCTCTCATCTTCTTGTTTGCATTAATGGTGTTACTGTTTGGGAATTATTTTCTTTTTACTGTTAGGTAAAACAAGCAGTAATATTTTGTAAAAAAAAAAAAAAATCAAGATTTTTTTTCAGCACAAGAGAAACGGAGGTACAATTATAGAAAAAAAAAATCTCAGTAAGAACACAGTGTTAGCACTGAGTTAGAAATATCATTATAAACCCATGCCTTGAGAGAGAAAAAAATTGGTCTTTCCTGGGACCATCCACTAAAATTGCTGATTAACAATGGCATCTCCTTAGTACACATATTTATAGTGTTTGTAGTAACATCTTTCCACAAAAACAAACCAGGCCTCCTTGGAAAAATAGCCAATTCCATGTCTGGGCCTAGGAAGGTACAAGAGGCAGAAGACAGGAAAGGTTTCAAAAATTAATCTGCATAGGTGCTTTAAAAAAACTTTTTTTTCATTTCGATGGAATTTCGGTCTTGCAAAAAAGTTGCAAGATTACTACAAAAATTCCTGGATGTTCTTCACCCAGATTTTGTGAATGTTAACATTTTGGTGACTTTGCTTTATTTTTATCTTTGCCAGTGCATAAAAGATTTTAAAAAATTGAAAATAAATTGCAAGCATCATAGTCTTCACTGCTAAATGCTTTAGTACATTCTTTTGTATAATTATACAACAATGAACATTTAATTATCAACAGGAAATTAACATTGATACAATTCTATTATCTTTTTTTTTTAATTTTTTTTTTCAACGTTTATTTATTTTTGGGACAGAGAGAGACAGAGCATGAACGGGGGAGGGGCAGAGAGAGAGGGAGACACAGAATCGGAAACAGGCTCCAGGCTCTGAGCCATCAGCCCAGAGCCCGACGCGGGGCTCGAACTCACGGATCGCTAGATCGTGACCTGGCTGAAGTCGGACGCTTAACGGACTGCGCCACCCAGGCGCCCCTACAATTCTATTATCTAATATACAGATCTTATTCAAAGGTGGCCAGTTATTCCAATAATGTTCTTTATAACAAATGAAAACCTTGGGTCACGCATTGCATTCAGTTATCATGTCTCTTAAGTCTCCATTAATCTGGAACAGATATTCTGTGTTTTAGGACATCACAGTTTTTATTTTTATTTTTTTCAAATTTTTATTTAAATTCTAGTTAGTTAACATATAGTGTAATGTTGGTTTCAGGAGTAGAATTTAGTAATTTCTTACTTACTTATAACACTCAGTACTCATCCCATCAAGTACCCTCCTTAATACCCATCACCAATTTAGCCCACCCCCGCCCCCACCTTCCCTCCAGCAACCCTCAGTTTATTCTCTATAGTTAAGAATCTCAGGACATCACCATTTTTAAAGCATATCAACTGGTTATTTTGTAGAATGTGCCTCAGCTTGGGTTTGTCTGATGTTGCCTCACCATTAGATTATTTGTCTTTGGCAGGAATGTTACTCAAGTGTTGCTGTGTTCTTCTCAATGCATCATACCAGAAGGCACGTGATGTCGATTTGTCCCTTGTTGATGATGTCAACTTTGGCCAGTTGGTGAAAGTGGTGTGGTAGACATTCATCTCTGAATATTTCTTCTTTACATTTCAATTTGCTTTGTTGAGGCTTATGAAGAAGAGAACTAATTCATATTTGTTAGGAACTAAAAGTAAAAAATTAGAAAGTGTTCCAGCAGAGATTATATATGAGGAAGCATTATATAAACTGGAAAAGCACTTAAGTGAATATAAAGGATTGTTATTATTTTTAGCAATTATTCTGCTTTTAACCTTTCCCAGGAAAAATGACCTAATATGTAAAAAGCTAAACCTCTCAGCCTTTCATCTGAATTTTATCAGAGAAAACAATCACATGAAAGCAGCATCAATCCAAACTCAAGTGCTTTAGAACTCCTGATGAAGAATAACTTCTGTTTTTCTCAGTCTTATGATCTTAGCTCATTCAGCTACCCCTTGGATAAATTACTTAGAGTCTCTAATTTTCAATTTTTTCCTTCTATGAGAGAGAGAGAGAGAGAGAGAGAGAGAGAAAGAGAGAGACCACTCAGGTTTCAGAATAGTTGGGAAAAACAGATATAAAATGCAATGCACTTGGCATAACGCATAAGGCTTGACAAAGTCAATGTAAAAAAGAAGACAAATTATTGTGAAAGTGGTCCCCATCAGTAGTCCCTGTGGGTCCCTATAAGGTAGGTAGGATAAGTATTTGTTATTATCTCCATTTTGGGTGTGGTCACTCTCTCCAAGATCACATAAATCAAGCCAGATGTGGGGCTGGTACCTGCTTTTGGGTTACTATTTATTGCTCTTTCTTCTCCAGGTGGCCATAACCTTGTGTTTTCTGCATGAAGAACTCGTTTCACATTTAAATGAGTATACAGTTTTTGTTACATTTCTTAAAGATTCTGCTCAGGCCAAAATGAGACCGTGTAAAAGATAACAATAGCCTCTGTTTAATATCAATTAAGTCATTTTGTTCTCTTATCTCTTGTGTTGAAAAGAAAGTTCCCGGTAGCATGAAAGGTGACCTGTGTAAGACTGCAAAACAAAGTTATAGATCATTGTTGTCGGCACCAGTACTAAACATTTCTCTAATTTGGATTCAAGGGCATTCTCACCAATCATGCCAGCAGAATGCAAAGCAACATGTCTTTTACCCAGGGCAACCTCCACTTGACCCATGACGATTAAAAAAAAAAAAAATGTATGATTCATTCCGATGAAAATATATTACCTTGAAAACACTCCTGGAGAGACCGGTAAGTCAATTTCTGTGGCATTTGGTTTTCTAATTGCAACTTCATTTTTATCAGTTTCTCAGATCTAGATCTTTAACTTGTGAACACACTTGCCAAAATGTGAAGAAAAATTTATTAGTTTTCTTTAGTTGACCATTGTCTTTGGTTTGGTGTTATATAATCCAGAAATCAAAGGGAATCAGGATACTGCCAAATAAACAAGTTAAATTGCTTAATAATTTAGAAAAGGCCCAATTAGTAGGAAAGGATGCCAATAGGAGGCCTCCAAGGCAGTGTCTGTTCTCAGAAATTTGCTTGTCGCAGGGAATCCAGGGACAGGATAGCAAATGCACCCAAGTATCACTACCTTACTCCTACCCCCAGATTGCATCCTTCCTCTCTCCCTCCCTCTCTCCCTCCCTCTCTGCTTTCTGTTTCCTGACTCCTACATTTTCTGTAGAAACACTTTAACACGAAGTGTGAACGTAAGAGGTTAATGCTGACAAATCTTAAAATCACTTTTGACAAAAACCCTTTTTGTCCTTTTTTTAAAAATATTCATTTTGTGAGATAGAAAGAGAGAGAGTGCAAGTGAGGGGGGCCAGAGAAGAGAGGGAGACACAGGATCCAAAGCAGGCTCCAGGCTCTGAGCTGTCAGCACAGAGCCCGATGCAGGGCTCAAACCCACGAACTGTAAGATCATGACCTGAGGCCAAGTCTGACACTTAACCGATTGAACCACCATGTCCTTTTTTTTTTTTTTAAAGCTTATGGATTTATTTTGAGAGAGAAAGCACAAGTAGGGGCCGGGCAGAAAGGGAGGGAAAGAGAATCCTAAGCAGGCTTAATGCTCAGCGGCAGAGCCCAATACAGGACTCAATCTCGTGCTGCAAAATCACAACCTGAGCTCATATCAAGAGTCAGAGGCTTAACTGACTGAGCCACCAAGACACCCCTGGCCTTCTTAAATGTAAATAAAGATTGTATTGTGTAAATGCTTCTTATTTAGCAACACAAGACCATTATCATTAGGATTCTGGATTAATTCATACTGAGTTGGCTTTTGTCATCAAGGGTGGCCTGTGGCCAGATTGTAAAATGGGTAAAATTTTGCCTCACTTCTTCCCTTGCAAAAATATGTTTTTCATTTGCCCCTGATGATTCTGGGTTTTCAGGGTAGATTTTTTTTTTTCAGTCGATGGTGAAAGCACTCTGACAGACACACCCCAGAACCAGAAAGCCTAGAGAGTTCTGAATAAGATAAATAAGATGAATCGTAAGAAACCCACGCTCAGACACATTATAATTGAATTGTTGAAAGTTAAAGATGAGAGAATATTAAAAGCAGCAGGAGAAAAGCAACTTGTTACATACAAGGAAAACCCCACAAGGCTATAGCAGATTTTTCAGCAGATTTTACAGGCAAGAAGGGAGTCATACAATATATTCAGAGCTCAGGAAGAAAAAAACCCCTGCCAACCAGGAATAGTATACACAGCAAAATTGTTGTTCAAAAATGAAGAGATAAAGACTTCAGAAACGAAAGCTGAGGGAGTTCATCACCACTAGACCTGCCTTACAGAAAATGCTAAAGGGAGTTCTTCAAGTTGAGAAGAAAGGATGTTAACAGGAGGATCGGAACACTTGACTCCACTGAGACGCCAGGGAGGTGTGCACACAGAGGAAAAGGCCATGTGAGGACACAGTGAGAAGGTGGGCGGCTGCAGGCCAAGGACAGAGGCCTCAGAAGAAACCAAGCCTGCCAACACCTTCATCTTTGAGTTCTAAGCTCCAGAACTGAGAGAAAACAAGTTTCTGTTGTTTAAGCCATTCAATTCATGGTACTTTGTGATGGCAGCCCTTGTGAACATTAAGATAGGAGTCTGGGGGCGCCTGGGTGGTGCAGTCGGTTAAGCATCCGACTTCAGCCAGGTCACGATCTCGCGGTCCGTGAGTTCCAGCCCCGCGTCGGGCTCTGGGCTGACGGCTCAGAGCCTGGAGCCTGCTTCCCATTCTGTGTCTCCCTCTCTCTCTGCCTCTCCCCCATCCATGCTCTGTCTCTCTCTGTCTCCAAAATAAATAAACGTTTAAAAAAAAAAAAAAGAGAGATAGGAGTCTGCCCTTGACTCCTGACTCACCATGTGACCTGGCAGGGCCCTTCTCCTCCCTGGGCTCTGGTTTCCACATCTGAAAAGGACAGGTTGGGCTAGATGGTATTTGACGCTCCCATCTGCTTTTGTGGTAAGCAGTTCCAGAATTGTCATTAATTTTTATGTGGCAGATTTTACGGTGAGAGGATAATCACTAGGACAGGTGGTTTTGTTTTTTCACCTGACTTCTGTGCCTCTCCTGAACACCAGCAGCAGGAGGGTTATAATGAGGTATGGTCAACTGAAATCCCTCAGTGTGTCTGTGTTAGTTTGCCAGCACTGCTATAACAGAGTACCACAAACTGGGTGGCTTAAACGACAGAAATTGACGGTCTCACAGTCGTGGAGGCTGGGAGGCTGCAGGGAAGATGTCAGCACGGGTGGCTCTTTTCTGAAGGGCTGTGAGGGAGAATCTGCTCCCGCCTCTCTCCTAGCTTCCAGTGGTTTTGCTGGGGCAATCTTTGGCATCCTTAGTGTATAGAAGTATCACCCTGATCGCTGCCTTCATCTTCATGTGGCATTCTTCTCCATGCATATTTGTGACCACATTTCCCCCAGCTAATCATGTTGGATTACGGCCCACCCTCATACCCTCACTGTAACTCAATTACCCCCGCCAAAGACTTGTCTTCAATTAAGGTTGCATTCTGAGGTAATGGGTGTTAGGACCCCACCATAAGAATTTGGGGGGACATAATTCAACCTATAAATAATAGCATCCCTAACTGCTTACCTCCCGCTCACCAAAGAAATTATCACACGGGAATGCAAACTGGTGCAGCCTCTCTGGAAAACAGTGTGGACGTTCCTCAAAAAATTAAAAATAGATCTACCCTATGACCCAGCAATAGCACTCCTATTAGGAATTAGGTAAATTCCTAATTTACCCAGGGGATACAGGAGTGCTGGTGCATAGGGGCACTTGTACCGCAATGTTTATAGCAGCACTCTCAACAATAGCCAAATTACGGAAAGAGCCTAAATGTCCATCAACTGATGAATAAAGAAATTGTGGTTTATATACACAATGGAATACTACATGGCAATGAGAAAGAATGAAATGTAGCCTTTTGTAGCAGTGTGGATGGAACTGGAGAGTGTTAATGCTAAGTGAAATAAGTCATACAGAGAAAGACAGATACCATATGTTTTCACTCTTACGTGAATCCTGAGAAACTTAACAGAAGACCATGGGGGAGGCGAAGGGAAAAAAAAGTTAAAGAGGGAGGGACCCAAAGCATAAGAGACTCTTAAAAACTGAGAATAAACTGAGGGTTGATGGAGAGTGGGAGGAAGGGAAGGGTGGGTGATGGGCATGGAGGAGGGCACCTGTTGGGATGAGCCTTGGGTGTTGTATGGAAACCAATTTGACAATAAATTTCATATTAAAAAAAAAAAAGAAATTATCACAGAGAATCCCCCAGGTCAGCCTCCTGTCATGGTTTGCCTCACAACCATATGCTTATCCTGGGTTTTCCTGCCTGCTGTTCTGTATTTAGTACCTGGTTTTGTTTCTTTGGCAGTTCCAGTGTTGACAATTTGGAGAATCTGTTTGGTAATTAACTTCACCTTCCATTAGAGGCTACACCAGTGCAGTTGCATATTCTTCTAGCCTCCTGTGGATCCATATTCTCCAGCCCACGGATGTGCCCATTTTCAAACCCATCCAGGCCAACAATTCCCACCCGAGGCAAAACCCTAGGCCACCTCTGGCCATTCATCTAAGAGGGCGGGGTGAACAAAGAGGTCCTCATAGATCCTGAGGTAGTAGATTTTATAAATTTTTTTTTTCAACGTTTATTTATTTTTGGGACAGAGAGAGACAGAGCATGAACGGGCGAGGGGCAGAGAGAGAGGGAGACACAGAATCGGAAACAGGCTCCAGGCTCCGAGCCATCAGCCCAGAGCCCGACGCGGGAATGGAACTCACGGACCGCGAGATCGTGGCCTGGCTGAAGTCGGACGCCTAACCGACTGCGCCACCCAGGCGCCCCTGAGGTAGTAGATTTTAAATGACCTCTAAAGCAATAAGCAGAGGTAGAAAAAAGGCAATAGGCCAGAGTACTGCTAAAATTCGTAATAACATTTATTTTGCTATACCCCATCTCCTTCCTAGCAGGCTGCTTTCATGCTCTTAGAGGCTTGGGTGGCTTGGTTCTGCAAGGGGACAGCAGCCTCCTTGCTTTCATAAATACAGAAGAAATATCACCTGGGTCCAGCGAGAAAACCAATTCACATTCCCTCAACCTGTTGGAAGCCCTGGTTTAAGAATTACTTCACTCTACTGGGAAAGCGCAATTTTCATTTGCCATTTAAGAATGTTGGTGCATTGAAGGATAGGAGTTAAATAACATATATAAAAAAGATGATTACTTAAAAAAATTGATCTCTACAGAAATGTTCCATTGACGTTCAGTATACCAAAGCACAATAAGAAATGGCATTTTCTGGAGCCAGCACGGAGGTTGCCATGGTAAGAACGATTTTTTTTTTTCAGTTACCTAGAGAAAGAATAAAGTATCAGAAACATGTGCGGTTTGTTAGGTTCTAAACACTAGCATAGGGATGTTTTTTTCTTTCTAAAAAGGAGAATTTAATGGAGAATAAAACCTGTCCTAGACCATGACTTCCTAAAAGGGTTCCGGTTCTTCAAGGAGAATTGTAAACGTATTTGATTGGGGTAGGGGGAGGGGGGAGGAGGCCCTTCACTGTATAAAATGTCATTGAGGGACCTCTGGGGTGTTTTTTTTAGTATGGCCTGAGGAGCTGGAGATAACACCAGCTCTCTTTCAGGGTTGTTGCTCAGGTGTGCAGTAATTGGAGATCTCCTTTCCTCTGGCCCCTGTGTCTTTTATGTGCTGTTTCGTGCTGAGCAAAGCCAGGCTCACAGTGTAAAGCCTCTCAGCTCTTTGAGTTACTGCAGAGAATGCACGTGCATAGAACTATTTTAGACTTTCTGCAGAAGTTAGAGGGGAAATGAAGAAGATCCGTTTGAATTGCACAACCTTCCTTCTCCCTATCTCAATTCAAAAAAGAACAAACTTTAAGTATTTCTATTCTCTAATATTCCTTCTTTGGCTGTTTTAGCCACCAAAGTCTTCTCTTTGGTGGCCTCTTTCCACTCAGGACCCAGGCTCATGGGCTAATATTTCTCCTAAAATCCTTTTCACCATTGTTTTTCCTCCCCTCTATTTTGTTGAAGAATTTCGGTTCTACACCCAAAGTTGCACAATCCAAATCATCATGGTTGGACGGGTTCAACAAAGTCCTCTGTTACATAAGGGCTAGAAACACTCTGTGTTAAGGACCTTGCCCACTGCCCAGGACAAATTAGGTCGTCCTCCTCCTCCAAAAACAGCATCCTTGAAATTCAGCCTCTTTTTACTTCAGCAGTTTTCCTCCCAAAAATTGTTCCCTGCAGTTCCAAGAATCAAAGACTCCTAAAAGCTGAAAGCTGAAAAAAGTTTGGGGAACAAATTTCACCCTCTCACTTTACAACAGAAGATCATTATGGACCAGAGAGGGAGGAAGGACTTACCTGCCCAGGGTCACCTGGAAATTACAGTGATGAAATTGGGATGATAGCCCAGGTCTCTCAGTCCTTCACATCCCCCAACACTCTTTCTGCAGCATCTGTGACATTCAGAATATCTTTGACTATAATGTACAGTCAGAAATACATTTTACATTAGATGCTCCAATATCCATATGTGTATAAATATATGATATATGATACTTATAATTACTACATGTGAGGCATGCTAATATTTTCTGTTCTTTTGTATTCAATTTCACATTTTAAAATATTGGTCATAACTCTCTAAGTTGATTTCAGGCCCCAGGAATAGGTTGTAACAAAGGGTTTGAAAAACGTTGTACTACAACCCACTATCAAGTTCATTTGAAGTCAGGGAAGGTTTCATAGAAAAGCTAATTCTTGTGTTGGAACTCAATATAGAAGCAGAAAAATTGAGATAAATAGATGAGATAGAACAAGGATGAGGAAATGTGGTGGTTACTAGCATGTATGTAAATATCTTCTCAGATAAACTATTTGAAGAAATAAAGAGAATAATTTAGGAACCAACACGTGGTAAATTCTGGTATTAAGTATACTGGTGAGAATTAATAAAAGATGGAAGGAATACTTCAGTTCAAAAGTAAAACTATTTTATACTATAGAGAAAATCTTAGTTGTACAAGCTAAGTACATAGAATTGAGATGCTACAACCACAAGATTTCTTAGTTCATAGTGATACACAAACTTGTCATAGATTTAGAACACGGACCGCTCCTTTCCTGTCCTCACTGGCCTTACCTGCTAATTCAGCCTCCATATTCCTCATTTTCTCCCCATTCTAGATAAAGCTGAATTTTCTCTCAGCTGCCTTTATCTCTAGGGGTCAGGTTTCTTTAATGACAAGGACTCAGGTGCATCTTTCTTGGTTCAGACCTCTCTCTCTTTAGCTATGTGTCTTCCAACCCATGACTACCAGACACTTCCCATAGAAATTCCCAGCCAGGCCCTTAGCTCTGCACCCTGAGCCTCCAACTCCTCCTCCTGTATGGAGCCTCGAATCTGGAACTTCTTTCTTTCCACAATCTCTAAATACACTCCTCTATTGTTCTTGACATTTCCCCATGGGCTACTTACACACCCTACTCCTCACTCTCATTTAATCCATGCATTTAACCCTTCTTTCCTTTTGTGCTTCCAGAATTCATGAAAGGAATAAGTTCTTTCACAGCTCACTACCCCATTCTTGATCCCAGGCATTGACTCCATTTTGGTCCTTTTTGGGGACAATGGCACAGAGATCCCTGCAGAAGCAAACCTCAGAGTTCTCAGGAGGAGAGAATCCTAGAACCAGACCAGAAGTTGAGAAAGAGCAGAGGCAACCACAGAGCACAATCCCTGAGACTATATAGCAGCCAGGTTGGAAAAATTCTGAGCATTTCTTTCCTTCCCTCGTATGCCTTCCTTCTTAGTCTCACCCCACCACTTTGGCTGAAATCAATTGTGAGACCTTCTACCATATTGCCCCTGTACTAACTCACTTTTTTCACTCAAGTTTGTTTTGTTTTTTATGTTTATTTATTTATTTTTGAGACAGAGAGAGACAGAGAGAGAGAACGAGTGAGGGAAGGGCAGAGAGAGAGGAAGAGAGAATCCCAAGCAGGCTCTGTGCTGTCAGCACAGAGCCTGATGCAGGGCTCAAACCCACAAATGGAGAGATCATGACCTGAGCCAAAACCAAGAGTCAGACACTTAACCAACTGAGCCACCCAGGGGCCCCTCAAATTTTAATTATAGGTATTTAGGTTTATATCTCAATGCCTATATATGTCTCTGTGGCTGTCAGTGCCTAGCCCCATGCTATATAGACAGCAGGCATGTAATCAATGACTGTCAAAGTGCAGTTATGATCCCACACGCATCCTAGGTTGCTGCTTCAGTCCACTCTGCCTCTGCTGTACCCCAACCCATATTTCCCAAGACAATGCTCTTTCCAAAATGAAAGGAACCAAAGTTCCCAAGTAAGATTGACAAGTGGTCTGTATCTGGATATTTTCCATGACACATAATAAACTCAAGGAATATCCTACCAAACCCAGAAATGTGATCACTCCAGTCCTTGGGAAACATTACAACCTTGTAAGTTTTATTGTATAGATCTTGTTAGTGCTATATGGAGTAGGTGGGTTTTGTTTCTTCCTTTAAGGAGTGTTATTTTGTTCTGGTGGGTAGTTAACATTCCTGCAGATCAGCCTGATCTTTTCAAGATTGTTTTGAAGTTTTGTTATGGAAGATCTTGAGTTGCATTTATTCTAGAGGTAGATGAGCCCTATTCCTAAGGCATCACCTTTCAAGGGTCTCCAGTGAATGCCCAGAAGGTACAGGAAGGTTTCTCTTTTCTGGGAGGTTAGAATGGAAACGTCTTCCAGCCCTCTGGAAACTCCAATAGCTATTCAGTACATGGTTTCCAGGTGGCTTTTCTTTCTTCAGGAGTTCTTTGTCTAGCCCCATGAAGTTGCGTTCAAGGAACAAGCAGATTACTAGGCAGATACTTCAGGAATCACTGTGTAGATTGCTCTGTGCAGCTCCCTTCTTCTAGTACTCAGCTCAGTGAGATGGTCATGCGGTGCTTGAGTAGCTCCTCTTAGTGCCACAGTCTGAAAAATGCCTCCAGGCAGAAGGTGGGAGATCACCAGGCTCACACTGTTTGTTTTTTCCCTCTGGGATCACTACAACCGCCCGTTGTACAACATCTGAAAACAGTCATTGAATACATACATCCAGTTGTTAATGGGGGGAAGACTGGTCCAGTACCAGATACCTCACAGTCATTGGAATAGGAAGTTATGTTAGTTAAATTAACCCTACACTCAACCTTAATGGAGAACACACTCTTGGGATTTATAGTAACTTTGAAAAAGCCTACGACAAGTGTTTCTACTCTCTTTTTTGTTCAACAAGAGAGGCCTGGTTAATTAGCCTAATTGATTTATTCTTTGTTGAAACAAGTGGTGGTCAAGATATTCAGGCTGTCTGGGGATTTTGTACCAGCATTTCTGTGTCAGCCTGAAGGGCATCTAAGTTTCTAGCAAACCTGAGCCTAGCAGTTCATACTCTTTATAATGGTCCTGTAGGTTTAGGATTGCAATATATTCCCGTGTGCAGATTTCCCCAAAGATCGTTGTTCATTGACTCTAACTGGGAAGGTAGCTGAATTCTGCCAGAATTTATTACTTTTCCCTGAAATAAGCCTTCCTGAAAGATATGGGTTGGGCATATGATAGAACAGAGTTTTGAGTTCATCAGTCTGACAAGGACAGGTGATAATGATCATCGCTGACAAGTGTGTGTTTGTGTAGCAGAATGCTGTGCGGTTCTGGACTTCATTGTTATCTGAAAGGTAGGTTGTGGGAGGAGGAGAGTTCTAGCTCTTAATTCCTTCTAATCAAAAAGAATCTGATTCCTATAAAAAATCAAATATGTTCAAGTCAGTTCACAATACCCACCAGAGCAGTGAACAGTTGGAAGTTTTCACCTTTTACTTAGATCCCCTGGGCTCTGTGAATTATGGATGCATCAACATGGCAACGGCACTGTTTTCTTTTTTATAATTTTGTTCTAGATGAACTGAGAGGACAGGTAGGGTTTATAGAGATTCATGACTAATTTCCAGGCAAGTATACTGGACAAGTTTTGATTAGGTTTGTTTCTTGTAGCCGTTCTCCCTTGCTTGAGGTAATACAATCAGAGAATCAAATGCATCATTATCTGTATACTCAGAGGAAGTGATGCTTTTTTAAACTTTATTTAGAGTTTGCCTCAACTCTCATCCTTCACTTACATATCTTGTACACTACAATCCACAGTGCCTATTTTTTAAAAATAAAATTCTGTTTTAAACAATCTTTAGGAATGCCTGACTCATGATTTTTTTAGTAGATAACGATAGTCACTGCAGAAGTTTGAGGTGCGTGAAGGTCATCTACTTCACATGACCTTGCTACCAGGTTATAATGCAAGCGAGTCTCAGATTTTAGCCAATCCGCATATCCTATATACCTTTAATTTCCCCAGTGAGAACTCATTCCAACCATTTGTCAGGCTAATCAGCCATTATTTTCACCAATTAAAAAAAAAAAAAGCTTCTAATATTCACCATGCCAGTTAACAAACAAGGGTATTTTTTGAGGCACACATAACAGAAGCATCTTAAATAACGAGTTCTGTAGTTCAGAATGCTGGCTGACCGTCGGAAATGTGCATTTTTCTTTTAGAGCCACAGACTGAGTCAATGCTGAAGCTATTTTAAAGTAAATTGCAGATATCTTAACATATTTTCAGACCTGATCACAAGTATCTACATTGTTAAAGTCTGTGTTAAGTAAAACTCAATGGGTTTGGGGTTCCTTAAAAGCATTCATACACTGTGTGCACTGTCGCTTTTCCAAGAGGTGATAGGGAAGCTGGTGATGGTTCCAGCGTTCTGCACTTCCTAACCTCAGCTGGTCGTGGAAGCCTTTTTGGTAGTGTAGCCCATGGGACTAGTGTTCCTTAGAAACCATATTGGCAAATGCCAGTCTGGCTGAGTTATACAGGCAGATGTCAAGGAAAAAACCTGAAGGCTAGAAGACGGGTACATTACTATAATAGATATGCAATAATAAGATCCTAACTAAGCGTGGGAAAGCAAGACATCTTGAAAAATCCAATTAGATATTTAAAAGCATGGAATAACTTGGAACATTAGCATAACTTTAGCTAACCTTGACTGTAGAGACAGGCAAAGATATGCATAATCCAAAGGGATGTCATCTAAATATCTGCAAGTGTGATCTATCCAGGCAGGAATCGCATAAAAAGAATTCAGTATCCAATCCAGGAGTTCGCAGAGTAGGTGAATTCAGTCAAGTGGTGAGGCAATCTGTGTGTGCATGTGTGTGTGTGGGTGTAGGATAGGATCTGGAACAGATTCAGATCTGTCCCCTTTACATCAAAAGTCTTCAATAGAATTGTCCATTCTTACTGTGTCTCTTTATTCTCCTCCCATCCATTATTTCACTGAAACCAGTCTGGTCAAGGTTGCTAACTGTCTCTAAGTGCTACCTCAAGTGGGTGATTTTTAGTCTTCTTCAGTTCAATATAACAAACATTTTCAAAACTTCATCTATTTCATCTAAATTTTCACTTTTATTGACATAAAATAAGTGTCATCTTGTTTCCTCTTAAATATCTACAGCAATTCCAAATGTAGCTGTTGATCTCTGCCTACGTCATTCTGAAAGCATCTTTTTTAGGAGCTTTTCCGCCCCTCCATGTTCGCATGGTACTTTTCCTTTGATACTTTGCAGCATTTTCAGTGCTATTACTTACACAGCCTTGGTGAACCATTAATGATTGAAGGTACTTTACAAAATACCAACTAAATTGCAGAAAAAGAAGTTACAGCAGAGTAAACTACACGTTTCAGAAATCACAGAGTTCAGACCAGCCTGCTATAGTACTCACTGGCTCATAGTCTTTGTGTTTAGAGCTAAAGCTTATTGGCCAACAGCATTAAAAAAAAAACCATCTGTAACCCTTGCTTTCATTTCCTGGAAATGTGCCATAGCACTCGAAACAAAGAAACATGTAAATGTGAATGTGTACATAAATCGCATACATCACCATGGAGACACACACATCATGTTTTTAAATTTATTTCTGAGATAAACAGCATTATAACAAGTCAGAGCTGCCCCAGCCGGTATACAATGGGGTATGCTTCTAAATATAAAAGGCAGGGGCAAGTGTATGCCTAAGACAATAAACCTGAGTCCTCATATGTATTCCCATGATAGTATCCAGACTGGGTAGGACCTCATCACCTGATGTGAGTAGATTTGCCCTTGGAAATTTAATCCCATGCAATTCAGCTAACAACCCATATTTGTTAGGGATAAGGTGCTGGCATTTGTAGTTATGCATTGTAGACATTGATAACTATTATTCCTTCAAGACCAAAGGCAACAATATCTGCTAAGTTGTAGGATGCTAACATACCTGATTCTCTACTCATTGAATTGCTCCTCCTAGGTTTTGCCTTGGAGTTAATGTGAGCGCTAGGAGGGGGCTGGGGAAAATGACAACTCTCTTCTGTGCTGGGCCCCAGGCAGGTGCTGTGGTGAGGACCGACTTGTCGACTTGTCGTTAGGCATGGTGGCGGGGGGCGGGGGCGCACTATAGCTCGGGATCACAGTGTTCCTAGGGGTCTATGAAAATGTTTTCATTTCTATTAAAATCAGAAGAAAGGGGCACCTGGGTGGCTCAGTAGGTTAAGTGTCCGACTTTGGCTCAGGTCATGATCTCTGTTAGCTGTGCTAACAGCTCAGAGCCTGGAGCCTGCTTCAGATTCTATGTCTCCCTCTCTCTCTGCCTCTCCCCAGTTCACACTCTGTCTCTCTCTCTCTCTCTCTCTCTCTCTCTCTCAAAAATAAATAAACATTTAAAAATTTTTAAATCAGAAGAAAAAATCTAAATGTTTAGGCTGAATAAAATGTTTTGATATATAATATCGATGTATTTATCTTTATACCAATACAAACATAAAATTGTAACTTAACATTTTTTATGGAGAAAGGGGCCATCAAAGCAAACGTGCTAAGAGCCCATGAGAGTCCCAGTGTCGTCCTGGTTGTGGCCAGAGTGGAAGTCTCTTCTGACTGGAAGATTTTGAAGTAGAAGACAGAGTGCTGCAGAGAAATGGCCTCTGTGTGTTTTCCCACAACAAAGGCAGAGGCAGTGCCTTAAAAACATCCCCATTTATTGATTCTTCCTGCCCCAAATCACAGGGCTGATCCGTAATAGAATACATCCATTGTATAAACAGCAGGGCAGCTGTTTCCTGCTCAGGGAGGTAGCAGGGTTCCCTGAGGGGTCAGAGTGGAGTGGCTAGTGCTTGTTGCGTGCAGATGCAAAAAGAATGCCCAAGACAGGTTTGGTATTAATAACGTCACCAAAGTTTAGCAAAAAGAAGCAAACCTATGACAATAATATTTGAAGTTGGTAGGGGAGAGGGGTGTCTGAGAACTGTTGTGTCCGGGAGCAGCAAGTCCCCAAGGGGATAGGTTAGTACAGATTGGAAGAGGATGATGCAGAACTGTGTCTTCAAATATGCTATTTTACCCTGTCGTCCTCACTGGAATGAAGTAGGTATCAAAATTATCCGGAAAGCTTTTACAAAGCGAGGGACTCCACTGAAGAGTCTAATATCTACCCCCACCCCTCCCTGACACACACAAGGGAAGTTTCCACACCCTCCCTTTAAAAATCACTGCCATAATAAGCTGCAATTACCGATGAGAAGATACTGTGCTTCTCACTATGCTGGATCAAAACACACACACACACACACACACACACACACACACACACAAAACAAAAAACTAATAACTACTGATGTAAAAGACAGAAGAGTACTAAGATACTGAAAGCTACCACTTCCCTCTTATCTTCTATGTCCAGTTATTCTAGTACTTTGCATATTTTAACTCACTTTAGTCTTCACAATAATCCAACAAGGGGGGGCATTATTACTACAGGCATTGTATAGAGAAACAGGCACAGAGAGGTTAGGTAACTTGACTACAGTCACACAGACAATAAGTGTCAGTGCTGGTGTTCAAGCCCAGGCACTCAAGCTCTGGTGTTGGTACTATTACTGGTCGTTGAGTAGAGGAATTGGTAGTTAAAATGACACTAACATATGTCACAATACCTGTCCACATGAACTATTTACTAAATCAATACATTTTACCAATAACATCACTTGTGTTTTCCCAATTCCTTGTTTTATAAAACCCTAGGAGAGAACTCCCTCCATTGTCACTGAAACAGGACTTCTGAAATTCTGGGTGGATCCAAGCAGTTCATCTGGAGGCCCTAGCAAAGAACTATCACATTTCAAACTTCCCAAATGAAGTAACTTGCCAAATTATGAAGTAACTAAATTCATACTTCAAGATGTTACATGTTTTGAAACAAATCTGGACTTATTCATATTTGTAATCATTTACCCTAATATTTCAACATGTGTTTCCTCTCTCCAGTGGATTACAGAATCCAGATAGATTTCTCAACTCGATCTTGAACCTAAGAACTCCTTCCAATTCACCACACATGTGTCAAAGTGCAAAGGTATTAGAAGCCCATTGCTTTGCTTTTCTCATCTTATGCTTCGACTACCCTACCATGAACTAGAGTAGGTCTGTAAGGGCACCAAGCTCTTCTTTTTTCAGCCTTTAATGCCCTGCCCCATGTGCTTGGAGCCTTGGAGCTCAGTCTTGGCCCACTAGCGCCATGCCCTTCCCCAACCTAAGGAGAATTTTACTGTTCAGGAAAGAAGGCTGTCCTTTTGAAAGCTTTTCTTCTATTGAAGACATTCAGCCATCTAGAAAACTTTTTTTCTGAAGGCACATCTCCCCTCTCCAAATTAACTATCTAAACCCAAAGCCAACCTTGATTTAAGGGTGGATAATAAATTGTTTTACATCCATGACGATCTGCCCAGTTGAAAATGGAAACGCATCCATGACAAGAATTGTGGAAAACTGTGAAGGGAAGCAAAGTGCTTTGTCTACAGAAGTAAAATGGCATGGAAATATTCTGCCCTTTCTTTTTATTGTGTGTGTAGCATTTAGTGTATTTTTATGATTGCAAAAAGTAATACATAATTACCATGGCTATTTGGAAAACAAAGGTACAAAAGATAAATATAAAATAATCTATAGTTTTACAGCCAGAGATAACATATGTTAATCATGTTAATTCATGGGCATATGTCTATCTAGTCACTAAAGGAAGGACATGTCCTGTTGACTCTTTTGTTATATGACTGGTTTTTTCCTCTTCAATCAATATATTCTGATATTTTTCACATCATTAAGTATACTTCTACTTAGTGATTCTTTGTTGATGTATCTGGTCTAGAAATTGGATCTAACATAATATATTTGATATATATTTAGGTTGAACTACATAAAATTGCCATTTTTGCAGGTCAAATAGTTGAATATCATCAATTTTATATGTTTCCACCTAATATTTTCCCATCGCTGGATTCTTAGGTTATTTCCAATTTTTTATCTTACAAATAATGATGTGATGAACACTTTGCACATAAATCTTTTTGCAAGACTATGATTCTTTTCTTAGGATATATTGTTAGTAGTGAAATCACTGAGTCAAGAAGGATGGACCTTTGATATGGCCTTTGATACATGTTGCCAACTTTTCTTCCAGATAATGCTGAGTTATAATCTCTTTGGCAGCTTTAGTGCTTAACCCCCCCCCAAAAAAAAAACCTCAATTATTCTGTTTAGCTAATCTTCATACTAAAGCAGGAAATCATGTCACTGTTGGTTACCTTCCCAGCATTTAAATTTTATCACACAATATTTTTGCATGCCCAGAAACTTTATAAATCCATGGTTAATGCAGATGAGTGATAAAGCTTCCTTGAACCCAGCACCCAGCTTTTTAGTTCATGAGAGCTTAGTTAAAAAACTAGAAGAAATGCCTTCCCTTCCACTCAAGTCAATTCCCCTAGACTGCATTACCTGGTATGATGCTAAAAATGGCCAATGCTTCATTTGTGGGCATCAAGTTAAATTGCACTAGAAGATGCAGAAGCCACTATTTTGTTTTGTTTCTTAGTTGTTTTATATGGAGAATAGTGATACAGTCAGTGAAGGAAAGCTGAGGGAAGATATGGTGTAGTTACACGTGTGCACATGTTTATGTGTATGAGTGCATATTAGGGAATCCTGGGGTTCATTCTTCTACAGGTAGCAATTGATTGGGGTGTAAAGGAAAGATGTTAACAGGTTCTAAAATTTTTCATTTTTAAGTTTTATTTTATTTATTTTGAGAGAGAGAGAGCAAATGGGGGAGGGGCAGAGGGGAAGGGAGAGAGAGAGAGAATCCCAAGCAGGCTCCGCACTGTCTGCACAGAGCCCGATGCGGAACTCAAAGTCACAAACTGTGAGATCACCACCTGAGCCGAAATCAAGAGTCAGATGCTCAATTGACTGAGCCACGCAGGTGCCCCTAAAAAAATTTTTTTAAGTGTGTATCAGCCATAATGAGTCAAAAGCTGAGGTGACAAAACCTGTATCTGAATGTTCTTGCTTTAAAATCTCATCACATTTTAGATATTATTTTAAGACTTTAAGAACATGGTTGCACTTGACTTGAAAAATGTTATCTAAAATATTCTTACTATGTGGACTTCCAGACATTTTAGAATCAACATCTTTGTAGGGAAAGGAAACAAAACTCAATTTCTTTTCCACATGTTGTCTAGTTAGTAGTATTTCAAGTGCTACTTCTGAGTTTTCTGAAGTCCTTTTCTATACAAATCAGGTAATTTAGCCCCAAGCATCTTATTTTGCCAGTGGAACTTATCTAGTAATTGCTAGTTTTATAGTTCTCAAATTGCTTTGGGGAAAATTGCTTTCGGGAGACAGGAAAAGACTTTTGTGATCTTTAGACTCAGATTAAACTACCTAAGTTTGAAAGAGGACATTGCAATAGACAATGTACAACCTGATAGAAAATATATCCACATAATTTGCTTATATGTAAAACAGACAATATGCACATGGGGTTATCAAGGAAGATAAGAAAATTACAGTCATTGTAGTCTTTCTCCTTTCATAGAAAACCTCAACTCATATTAGACATTTTCCTGATAAAGAATATGTTTTAAAAATCATCTGCACCTCCCCACTCACAAGCTGTACATTTATAAATCTGGAATGACAGGTGAGTGATAACTCTGGTTATCAAAGCAGGAGCAGGATTTATAACTTAAAGTTTGTTATAATAACACCAAAATTCTAATTATCCAGTTAGTAATAATTTTGAAAAGCTACAGTAGTGAGATTGGTAATCACACCAGTGCTGCTGACAGTGTAAATTAGTGCAAACTTTCTGAAGATGAAGTGACACTATGCTTTAATAAACTTAACATTTTTGTATCTCTTAACCTTGTAGTTCTGCTAAAGTAAAAGGGCAATTTGATATGTGGGGAAAGATGCATGAACAAATGAAACATTCGTACTATTAATTTGATTGTAGTGTTTGGAAACAATCCAAATGTTAGAGGAACGCATAAAAAGTTATGTCATATGCTGGAAAATTATGTAGTAAAAAATGACATCTTCAAATGGTTTCATAAATGGAAAATGAAAATATTAAGTGGGTAAAGCAGAACATATTATATATTTATTATATATACATAAATTGTATACGTGTAAATCTTTTCACATTACTAATTCCTTGTCACGATTTGGTTAATATAGGCTTAAATGAGTAGGAAAAAAATCTTGAAGGAAATATACCAAAGAAACAAAAACAAAAGATATGGCAAGAATGATTACTGATAATTACTGCTTTCTGATGTACATTTTTCTCCTATTCTAATTCCTCTGAAATGAATACATATTAAAGTGAAATAATATTTTGAATAAGAATATTCATAAAATGAAAATTTTTAAAGTAAAAAAAAGAATGGAAGGGAGAAGAGAAGGAAGGGAAGGAAGGAGGGAGGGAGGACAAAATACTGATTTCAGAGTGGTTTGGAAATACTGATTTCAGAGTCAGTGTTTTAAGGAAAATGTTATTCTGAAAAAGAAAACAAGAAAATCTTGGTTGGACTGATGAATGTGGTAGTACAGATATGACTATTTCTCCATTTCAAACTGTTCCATGATATGGGACAGAAAGACACATGAGCTGAAAGATAATAAGAGCTAATAGTTCCCATTAGGTGGACTTTGGTCCCTGGAGTTTAAAAACAAAGATAATGTGGGTAAATGTGGTGGTATTTATTTGGTGTATGTTTGGTAACTCCAATAACTAGGTATCAGCTACCCTGAACATAATTCAAGTCTCTCCTCTTCAGTGAGGCCCTTCCCCGCCTGGTCAGGTTCCGTGAATATCTGTCACAGACTCATCTTCTCATTCTATCTAGTATTTTTCTTTCTAGGGGCCATGGTTCATATCTTTCTGTGTCTGTTACCTAGCACTACCTACCTTGTCAGACGCTTTATTGCTGCCAACAAAGGAGCATATGTTAGTCCAAGTTCTTGGTGAGAAGACAAAAAACTGATTCGGAATACTTTAGTAAGAAAGGGAAATCATTGGAAGAGTCTTGGGTTGCAGACAGAATGCAGAAAAGGCCAGACATGCAGATCCCAGCAAAAACAAGGCAGGAAAGCATAGCCAAGAACTTTTCACAGAAACTGCCTCATAGAACGTTGTCTCTACTGTTGTTGCTGTGGACACATGGCTGCAGTTGCAGGGACTAAGAGCTGTCTGATCCCACTTGACAGTCAAGAACTTGGAGAGACATCCGCCTGGCCACTCTTGCTGCCGGGGGCAGGGGAAGTGTAATGTCCATCTTCCCTGGCCTCTGTACTGGGAGTCGAAGCTTGACCCCCTCGCTATTGTTGAGAGTCTCCTCAAAGAAGAAGCGTGTTTGGAGAGTGGGCAGCCAAAATGTCAACTATCCATTATGAACGGCCATGATGATGAAACCCTTAATATCACTTTCAGACACACTTGGGGAATTCATACCTCCTATTCCTGCAACTTTAGTTTTTGTGAGTCTGAGTGTCCTGGTTCCCAACAGGAGATCAATTACACCATGCACATAGTAAGAGTATCACTGAATTTAAAGCTACAGCTGCCCCCTTGTCATTTGAGTCTACTTGAGCCAATAGAACAGCAGGCACAAAAATAATTAGCACACTTGCAGGAGTCACTGATGATTACATGAAGGTAGATTTTACGCTACATAATGGGCTAGGGGGGAATATATTTGGCTCTCCGTGTTCCACTGGGGCATATATTAACACTTCCATACCCAGTTTTAGTTGCACACGGGCAAGTACAACCACTCGCCAGTGGCTCAGACCACCCCAGGGAGGAAGGTCTGGGTCACTTAACCAGGCAAACCACACAGACTAGCCACGCAGGCTAGCATAAGTACTAACAGAAAGGGATGGTAATCTAAATAAGTAGAGGAGGAAGATGGTGGAATGTCCATTGTTGTCCCAGGACAAACTGCAGTAGTGGGGCTATAGTGCCCCGCATCAAATCTGCCTTTGTAAGATTCCCTTAGAAATTGTGAAGAATCAGGGGCGCCTGCGTGGCTCAGTTGATTTAGCTCAGGCCATGATCTCACGGTCATGAATTCAGCTCAGGTCATGATCTCATGGTTCATTCTGTGGGTTGTAGCCGTGCCTTGGGCTCTGTGCTGACAGCTCAGAGCCTGGAGCCTGCTTCAGATTCAGTGTCTCCCTCTCTCTCTGCCCCCTCCCACCCCCCACTCTCTCTCTCTTTCTCTCTCTCAAAAATAAACATTAAAAAAAATTTGTGAAGAATCTATACGTAGATGGAGTGAACTTGATATAAGAAGTGAGTGGATCTGACCAGTACATGGAGAGGATATGGTGAGTGCTGTTGATGTGTCACCCAGATCCAGTTTACTGAGCTGGGGCATCAATCACCACCCAGCTGCTGTGCTCCTTCTCCAGAGAACCGTCTCCAGCCAACAGGAGCTGCCTCGAGAAGTTTTGCCTTCCCACCCCACCACATGTAGGAGCAGCATGAAGCCAATGGCTGACTGACACAGGACCACAAAAAGCCAGTCCCCTTGTCTCAATATGAGATAAACAATGTGGTGCAATTTATGCTCCAGAGCTTCCTATGGGATCAGCGTGAAGGTGGGCCCCCACTGAGGCCTCCTCCTTGCTAGCCAGCTTCCCTCACCCTATCCTGGGTTCATGGTTCCCTCTCTCCTGAAAGTATCCCTTCAACAAATCTCCCGCATACGCATGCCCATCTCAGGCTCTGCTTCTAGGGTGATCTTGAATAGTCACCATTAAACATTTTTTAAAAAGACTTTTTAAAAAATTTATTTATTTTGGGGGGGGGGGCAGAGCAGAGAGAGAGGGAGAAAGAGAATCCTCAGCAGGCTCCACACTGCCAATGTGGAGCCTGATGTGGGGCTCGAACCCATGAAACATGAGATCATGATCTGAGCCGGAACCAAGAGTCAGACACTTAACTGACTGAGCTACCCAGGTGCCCCTAAAAAGACTTTCTTATTAATTACAAAGAATTTGATGTCTTAGGTGGTATTTTAGTTGTACTTCTGTAACAAAGATCCTTTCGCCAATTAAAACTGTTATATTTGGGTCACTTTTTTCCAGTTTTTAAGTTTTTCCAGAGTGTGCTTTGTGGGAAACAAGGTTCCCAAGATAGTCCACACACACACTCACTCACACACACACACAAAACACAGTAAAGGATTTTGTGTCAAGTGGTTTGAGAAACCCTGCAATGTATGTGTCAGTCTGGGAGACTCGTGCACGTGATCCATGAAAGACTGTGAGGTAGCAGCACCCAGTGCTTAAATGCCCCAACAGATCTGTTTTCAAATCCTAGCTCTGCCACTAATCAGGCTTGGGATCATCATTTAGCTTTTCTGATCCCAAGTTTCTTATACATAAAATTGATGAGCATATACCTTATAATTATAATGCAAGAATGAAACAGTAGAATGCACAAAAAGCACTCAACACAGTGCTAGGCACATAGTAATCAGCAATAAATCATGACAAGTAAATAAATAAAAATAAGTGCCTTGAGTTGCGGGGGAGAAGACTGTTAAATTTTCTTGACCACAGAACCCTTTCTTTTTTAAAAAACATACGGGTCAGAGAAAAAAACAAAAGATGCATTTCAGAAAATGCTGATTTGGTGAAATTGAATCATGCTCACTCATTACAAAGTAGATAGCATTATGTAAGAATTGAACCAGGTAAACAGTTAAGCAAGATAACTTGGGCAAATACCCCCAGTGACAATTCAGAGATCTCTGCATGAAAAACAAAGCAAAACAGGGGTGCTTGGGTGGCTCAGTCAGTTAAGCGTCCGACTTCAGTTCAGGTCATGATCTCATGGTTTGTGAGTTTGAGCCCTGCGTCGGGCTCTGTGCTGACAGCTCAGAGCCTGCTTCGGATTCTGTGTCTCCTTCTCTCTCTGCCCCTCCCCCGCTTGTGCTCTGTCTCTCTCTGTCTCTCAAAAATAAATAAATGTAAAAAACAAAAATTTTAAGACAAAACAAAAACCCAAAAGTAAAGAGTCGTTATTTTACTTCTAAGAAAATTAGCCCCTGCCTTGCTTGTATTTTCCAAATCAATGCTAACTTTCCACTTTGGCTACATGATTGCCCAAGTATTCTTGATATTTGCTTACCTAGTTATATGTTATGTGTCAACTTGAAAAATTGGAATCCCCCTGCATCTCGAGTCTGGGTGACCCTACTTTATTTACAGCTCCCACCCCCAACCCGGCCCAGCGCCCCTGGGAGGGATCAGAGAGAGCACAATGGGACAGGAAGAGTAAGAGGCTCTGTAATAGCAGAGCAGTAGCTGGAGCCAAAGTAAGAGGCAAGGTGCTTGTGCTTTACTTGATAGGGCAGGAGGCTTCAGCTAGAACATTTTTATGGAATTAAGTCAATAAAGCAGTTCCTTTATTCCCAGAAAAATAATGAGAAAATTTCAGAAAAGGAGATTCTGTAGGTATTATGTTAGTTTGCTACGGCTGCCATATAACAAAACTCCACAGACTGGGAGTTTTTATTTTGTCATGGTCTGGAGGTTGGAAGTCCAAGATCAAGGTGTGGGCAGGTGTGGTTTCTGCTGAGGCCTCTCTCCTTGGCTGGCAGATGACTACCCTCTCACTGTGTCTTTGCATGGCCTTTTCTCCAGATGTGCCCATCCCTGATGTCTCTTCCTTTTCTTATAAGGACACCAGTCCTATTGGATTAGGGTCCCAGACTTAAGACCTACTATACTTACTTACCTCCTTAAAGGTCCCATCTTTGAAAAAAGTCACATTCTAAGATTGGCTTTCAACATATGATTTTGGGAGGAACATAATTCAGTCCATAACATATTCGGTAAAAATATAGATCAGACATATTTTTTGGCTGCCATAAATTCTATCTCTTGAAGAAATATTTATTAGCCTTGACCTCAGTGAAAGAGTTCATCTATGAATATTTACTGCTATAGTGTACTGCAAGGTATGACTTTCCTCTCTGCACTCCTAGGGAAATGCTATTTGCATACAGAGTAATCATTTTAAAATCATTTCATCACTTAGAAGAGAGTGGATCTCCTCTCTCACAGAGCCTTCCCCAAAAGGCCATCTGTGTCAGAGTCATATACTTCTATGGGGAGAAAGAGCCAATTTGGGGTTGGAAATCAGTATTCTAGTCATGGTTTTACCTCTGTGTAGTTGGAAAGTTCCCTTTCCTCCTTAGGGCAAGGCAAATTCACCCTGCAGCGGTTCTCTTGGGAAACAGGTTTCCGTTTTGGCTTTTTTTTTTAATTTAGGTTCAAAATGTGTCAAAGATCATCTGTGCTTTGCTGTTTTCAGGCAATTCTTTTGTTAGCATATCCAGCATTTGGATGGCATACAAAGTAGCTAACACATTACCATGGCATGAGTCCAGGCTTACAAACTAAACAAGATAAACTAGTTGATAGAAACAGAACTTTACAATACAGACTCTGATTTCAACAGAGGGGCAAAAACCCAGAAAGGTTATTTTTTGTTTTTTTGTTTTTTGTTGTTTTTTTTTTTCTTTTATTGCCACAGATATGGTTCCCCACCCCCCTCTTCCTAACAAAATGTTTATAAAGAGAAAGAGTGTCTCTTCTAAGTTTTTTTCTTGGATGAGTTATTTGCAGATTATGTGTGTTTTGACGGCCTTCATATGGGTGGAGAATAGAAAGAGCTGTCATATGGAAATTCATCAAATGTTAGAGCTAATAAAAAGGCATTACCATAATACAGTATAAGACCTTAATTTTTCATATGGAGAAAAAAAACCCAGAAAAACTCGAGGTCCTGAAAATTAACTAACCAAGTCCAGATGTGTCAGAGATAGCATTGGGTCATTGCCATGTCTCCCAGCTAAAACATGAATTCTTCTACACCAGAGACAGTGATTTATGCTTCTTTACATTTCCTTTAAATCCCAGCAACTGCTGGGCACATGTAACACTCTAAAAACTCTTGTGTATCAACAATGCCATTATCCTAAAATGATGGTAGAGTCTAAGAGCATTAAAGTTCTCAAAAACAGAGGCACCTGGGTGGCTCAGTCAGTTAAGTTTCGGACTTCAGCTCAGGTCATGAGCTCACAGCTTGTGAGTTTGAGCCCCATGTCAGGCTCTGTGCTAACAGCCCAGAGCCTGGAGCCTGCTTCGGATTCTGTGTCTCCCTCTCTCTCTCTGTCCCTCCCCTGCTCGCATTCTCTCTCTCTCTCTCTCTGTCTCTCTGTCTCTCTCTCTCAAAAATAAATAAATGAACATTAAAAAAATAAACATTTAAAGTTCTCAAAAACAAACAAAAGGGCAGTGTTAATTTCATAACAGAACCATGTAAAATTATTTCAAAAGATTAATATAGTTTGGTAAAATAATCCCTAAATCTGATGGTATCATCAAGGGAAAACCACCATGTGATTACCTAATATGTTGTCATATAGAATCAAATAAATCTTTCAGAGTTAGAGAGAACCACAGAAATTATCTAGCACTAGCTCCTAATTTTACAGCTAAGAAAACTAAAGAAAAAACAAGAATAACTAAGACTCTCTCTTGAAGAAGAAGCTGAGATAGCTTTTTATAAAAGACAGTGTAGTATCGGCAAAGCAACAGGCAAATAGATCAAAGGACAAAATCGGGAACTCACAGAAAAGACCTATGCACTTATCGAAACTGGATATGTGACCGAGTTAGTACTAGAGATGGACAGGAAAAGAGTGCATTTATCAATAAAAGGTTCTGGGACAGTTGGTTACCCATATGGAAGAAAAATAACATGGCACATCCTACCTCATTCCATAACAAAAAAAATTTTTTAATCCCAAGTAGATTGAAAGCATAAATGTTAAGACATAAATACGTGGAATTTTATACCATGTTTATGACTTGGAGTAGGAAAGGATTTCTTAAACAAGACATAGAAAGCACAAAACATACAGAAATAGATTAACAAATGTGACTACATTAAAGTTAAAAACACCTGCTTATCAAGACACACTATTAAAAGAATGCAAAGAAAATCCACAAAAATACCAAAAGATACTGGCAACACATGTAAATAACAAAGGACATGTATCCAGGATATGTGTAGATTTTCCATGAATTGATAAGAATAAGACATTCCAATAGAAAAAGAATGTTAAAGACATTTGAACAGTTACTGCATAGAAGGTGGAACCCTAAATGAACGATAACCTAGCAAGAGATATTCAATCTCACTATAAGAAAACACAAATTAAAGCCACAATGACTTCCAATAACGCACCCACCAGACTGGCCCAAAACTTCTACAATACTAAGTGTTGATGAGTGTGCGGTGCAATAAGAATTCTTTTACTGTAGGTGGGATTACAGATTGGTGCTAGCGCTTGGAAACTTTCCCTAGTGAGGCGACATGAACATAAGCCACAACCCAGATAAATGGACACGTGTGTCAGGGAAATGTGTAAAAGTACTCATGGCAGCACTACCTATCCAAAACACGAGAAAGCACCCAAAGTCTTTTTAGCAGATAAATTGTGGAACATGTATGCAATTAAATACCCAAAAGCAATGAAAATTTTAACAAATCACGGTTCACACATCAACATGAATGAAATGTAAAAATAATAAGACTGAGTGAAATAAACAAGTCACAAAATAATATTTCCTGTACAATCCCTTGTACATAGAATTCAGGTGTGGTAAAATTATTTTTGTTAAAGCAAAAAACTGGGGCTTCTGGGTGGCTGAGTCGATTTAGTGTCTGACTTTGGCTCAGGTGACGATCTCATGACTTGTGAGTTCGAACCCCACATCAGGCTGACATCTCATATCCTGGAGCCTGCTTCAGATTCTGTGTCTCCCTCTTTGTGCCTCCCCTGCTTGTGCTCTGTCTCTCTGTCTCTGTCTCTGTCTCTCTCTCAAAGATAAATAAACATTAAAAGAATTTTTTTTTGAAAGCAAAAAAAGGAATACAAAAATCAAGATAGCTATTTTCTCTGGGAATAAAGAGAGCACAAGGTAGTGTCCAAGTTACTGGACAAGGTAAGAGATTTTATTCTAGATCAAAGTCTTATATTTATGACTTGGGTTATAGTTTATGGCTTTTATGGCTTTATGATTATTGTTTATATTACACATATGCATGTTTTATATTACCTTATCTATGTATGATATATTTTGCACCACAGAAATAATTTTTTTAAAAAAGGCAATAAAACCAATATGGAAGAAAGGGTACTAGGCTTGGAGTCAGGAGGTACTACCATAAATTCAAATGTTAAAAAAAAAAACCAGGTTTCTGTAAACGTTTAGTCACTCAACTGTTCAGTAGTGGAAAGAGTATTTGGAGCAAGGAGAAGCAGAGTAGTGGATAGTCTTTTTAAGTTCTTTGGATAATATCATGGACTACTTTTGAAGTCTGGGGATACTTAAAAAAATTTTTTTTTAATGTTTATTTTTGAGAGACAGAGAGAGACAGGGCATGAGCAGGGGAGGGGCAGAGGGAGAGGGAGACACAGAATCCGAAGCAGGCTCCAGGCTTGAACTCATGAACGGTGAGATCATGACCTGAGCCAAAGTCAGACACTTAACCAACTGAGCCACCCAGGTGCCCCAAAGCCTGGGGATACTTAAGCATCATTCCATTGCCTAGACATCAAGTACTTTCTGAATGCCAGACTCTTTGTGGCATTTCTTTGTGTTATCACAACAAATCTACAAAGACTGTGCTATTGTATCTGTTCTATAGACAAGAAATCTGAGGCTCAGAAAAGTCAAATGCCTTGCCCAAATCAATCCAGTCAAGAAGGAGATAGTACACCAGAACTCCTTAAACTCTATTGTGCACATGAATCTCCTGAGATATTAAAATGCAGATTCTGACTTCAGGAGTTCTGGGAACCAAGAATCTGCATTTATAACTGGTCCACAGACCCACTCTGAATATCATGGTTTCTGGAGCCATGCTGCCTGGAACCATGATGCTACCATTTAATAGTTTTATGGCACAGGACAGTTACATTCCTTTTTCTCATCTGTAAAATGGGGGTAATAATAAGGCTTAGTTCATCAGGTTGTTGTGATGTTTATAATACTCATGCAGGGTTTTGAATAGTGCCTGGCACTTAGAAAGCATTTGAAAATAGTAGTCATTTTTAGTAAGTAACATAGAGCTACATTTCTAATGAAAATTTCACTATTACTAAAGGAGCTAATAAATTATACCAGAGAGCCCTTGGCACAAACATTAGGAAAAATTGCCAAGAGAATCCTAGCAAGAAACTCTGCCATTTTGACTTTTTATACTCTATTCATACGTCTTGCCCAATCTTGTTACTTCATGTAACTTTATAGAAAAATACTTAATACCCAGCAGACTTGCTTATGTGGAGAATAATTTCCCACATCTTTCTGCAAACTAGCTGCACTATGTATGAGGAAACAATTTTCTGGGAAAACAGCTAAGACTGGGAATCCATCCAGTTGTTTAAAACTGCTGATCAAATCCAGACTGACAAACAATTAAAAAAAATTTTTTTTCATGTATTTTTGAGAGACAGAGTGTGAGCAGGAGAGGGGCAGAGAGAGAAGGAGACACAGAATCTGAAGCAGGCTCCAGGCCCTGAGCTGTCAGCACAGAGCCTGATGTGGGGCTCGAACCCACGAACCGTGAGATTATGAACTGAGCCGAAGTCGGATACTTAACTGACTGAGCCACCCAGGTGCCCCAAACACTTTTTAATAGAAACTATTTTGAAGTTAAAATGTTACATTAAATGGAATCATTGACTAATGGTATTTTGGGGGTATTTCTCACTGTTTGCAAGTGAGAAACAGCATTAGTACCAAAGTCCTCTCTTCCCCAACATCCTGACAACACTGCTGTCCCTCCCTAATCATTCAGGTTCCAGCTGTGATGTGGTCTTTGTTCATTCCTTTCCTTTATCAGCCTGTAAGATTATAGTCAGCAAGTTTATAAAGGATCTTAACACCACCAATAACCGTGGTCTTTGGTCAGTGGAGAAGCAAGCCAATTAGCTTGGTTGTAAATGCACTTTCCAAAGAAAATAAATGTGTGTTCCCATTTGAGAATGCAAGAAACCTACTGGGAAATAATAACTTGGATGCCATAAACCACTCCTGCCCACCCCAACAAAGGGACGACAATCCGATTCAGCCAAGGGACAAGCAAAACAACTTAGCTGAGTCTCCACAGGTACATCTGTCAGAATGATTAACCTTAGTCACAATCAGACATAGTGACCTCCATTAGTTAGATAATGGAGGTGAAAACAGATCGTGTTCCTTTATTTCCTGGCCAATTACACAGCCCTATTTTCCTCTGTGTTCAATAGAAGTGACCTAAAAGCTTTTGAGGCACCAGTCTAGGTACAACAACCCTTCAAAAATTATTTTGTTCTCTCCTTTCTTTGAAGGGGAAAATATCCCAAAGGGTGCTGTTTTGTAGACCAGCAGAGACTGTTTAACTGCACTCTGGAATAGAGAAGAAAAGCAAATCTGCCTGGTGGCATTTGCAGTTGGATTTCCTCTTTCAGACAACAATTAATTTAGCCCATTGTCTGAAAAAGAGGCTGAGCTCACTGTGAGCTGGGCTCTGTTTACACTGGATTCTATCATTTCGTTTCCATAGCTTTGTGAGTTTGAAAGTCAAACCAAACTCATAATTAGGTTACTTGTTTAGATAAAATATTTATTATTATTATTATTATTATTATTATTACTATTTGGGGTTAAAATTCTCTCTGGGAATGTCCCACAAAGACACGAGGGAAGTGATACAGGAATCCCAGAGTGCTCTTTCCTGAAGACAGAGGAAAGGTTGCAAAACCTACGGAAACACAGGAGTATCTGCGAATTTGAAAAATTGTACAAACATTGACTATGCACCAGTTTAATGCTGAGTTACTGAGACAAATGCAAAGGGTCTCTGCCCTCAGCATCTCATCCCCCGTTCGGCAGGCATTCAAGATTTGGTTCTGCCCTTCTCAGGACAGCACAGGAGAGGGGCAGCTACTAACTTACTGAGAGGCCAGGCTAGCCCCCTGACCTCCTTTCCCACACTGGTATGCATATCACCAGCTTAAAAGGAACTTCTTGGTCACAGATCCACACCCAGAGTTGCCTAGAATACTCCCCAGTCGTTGTATCCAGGAACTGGTATAGGCTGAGCCACCACACAGGATGAGTTGTGGAAACTTCTCCAGCACACTGAAACATTTCAGGCCTGCCCTCCAGTACTGGCACCTGGCAACCACAAGCCACCACCTTTTCCTCTCTTCCTCTGAGCACATGCTCCTGCTCACTCCCTTCCTGTAACAAGGCCACTGTGTGACACTTCTGCCCTGCCGGACCGCCTTCTCTCTCTCTTTCTCTCCACCTCTTCCTTCCCACTTACTGCTTCTTCATGAAGTGCTGAAGTGCCAGGAACTCATAGCACCGAAAATCAAAGATTAATAGAAAAGCGTTTCCCTGTGAGGTTGCACTGGAGTTGTTTTCTCCCTCCTCCCGCCAAGCGGACTTCCTGGTCTTTGTTTATCATCGGCTCAGGGCTAAACTCACTGAACCTAGCAGTCTCTGGGCTGCAGGGCTAATGGAGGAAGGCCTGGCGGGAAGCGAGGCAGCTGCTCTCACCTCACTTCCATCCTCTGCCTACTCCCAATGCCATGTAGCTGTTAGAATCCCAACGTGACAGAAGAGAAATTCTGATCAGAGAAGTTAATTGGCCTGCCCGGGAGCACACAGCTCATATGGTCTCCTTCTGAGATGCATGACCAACCCCCCACACAGTCTTGCAGAGCCTCTTGATCTTTTCCTGCTCCCAGAGTCGAGGGCTCCTCTGCATTACCACAGAAAACCATCTCTCTCTCTTTTTTTAAGTTTTTATTTATTTTGAGAGAGAGAGAGAGAGATTGAGCGTGAGTGGGGAGGGGCAGAGAGAGAGGGAGAGAGAGAATCCCAAGCAGGGATCTCTCTGCACTGTCATCGCAGAGCCCAGTGTGGGGCTCACACCCACGAACTGGGGGATCGTGAAACCAAGAGTCAGACACTTAATGGACTGAGCCACCCAGGTGGCCCGGAAGACTGTCTTTTAGAGGTGGAGCAAGGGCTGCAGGCCATGGGGAAGGGGCATGGCCTTCTGACAGGAGTGGCAGCATGAGGCCCAACACTGGGGCCTGCTGTGGTGAAGAAGGTCAAGCACAGAGCCACTTCCTCAGAAGGCCTGATGGTTTCGCTTTCCCACTGCTTCTGCTCATTTCTTTTAAACTATATATCACTGCTTAACAAATTTCATGTTTCTTTAAAGTCAGTGGGAAAGTGCCACTTCTGGAAGGCTGTGCTCAGAAAGTCATTTTGCTTCCTGCTCCCTAGCCCCCTTCTTTCCTGAGTTCATCTTACCTTTGCTCTGTGCATGGGAGCTGGAAGTCTGCACCTGCCAGCACAGCTCATCAGGGCTCCCTGCAGAAGTGACACGGCTGTTTGTAGTAGCCCCAGGAGCCGGTAAGGGCATTGCCTTAGCTCACCACTCCCATCCCCATCACACCCACCCCACCCCCCCCATCACAAAAACACAAATCTTATTGGAAACGCAGTGTCTGGTACGCATCTGCAGCTGCCAGGTGAGTGCTCTCTCACATCTCCCACTGTGCTGTTCTCATCCAGGACCACACAAGCCACTTCACAGAAAGTCTGCAGCCACCCCTATGCCACAGCTTTATCACCTTTGAGAAGGCCTGTCATCCTGAGACGCCAGTCTATGGTATCTTCAGGTATTTTCAGTTACTGTTTCCACTTAAAAAGTAATACCCTCCTTCATCCACCCACCTGTTTACCCAAAATTTATTGGTGGGACAATGATACTTCTCAGCGTACCAGAATGGTACTGGTTTATGCCTTTTATCCTGGCATAGTTATTAATGGCATCCTCTTTTACTACCAAAAGCAACCCAGTTTGGGGGATAAGTTATTTGGTCACCTTATTGGGGCGCCTGGGTGGCGCAGTCGGTTAAGCGTCCGACTTCAGCCAGGTCACGATCTCGCGGTCTGGGAGTTCGAGCCCCGCGTCAGGCTCTGGGCTGATGGCTCAGAGCCTGGAGCCTGTTTCCGATTCTGTGTCTCCCTCTCTCTCTGCCCCTCCCCCGTTCATGCTCTGTCTCTCTCTGTCCCAAAAATAAATAAACGTTAAAAAAAAAAAAAAGTTTTAATATTTGGTCACCTTATGTATTGAATACATGCTATAGGCCGGCCCTGTGACAGGTCCTAATGATGCAAGGATACATTAAACAAAGCCACTTCCTTTCAGGAGCTCACAAACTCAAGAACCTTATCTCTACATTGTACAAGGATCTCTGAGCAGGTATTATCTTTGATGGCTCACCCCAACCTGTCTTTCCCTTCTGGTCACCCTCACTCAGACCCAGTTAATTGGTGTTGCTGTGGCGTTCTCTCACCCTGTTGGCTGTCAAGCCTGTTACCCTCAGTGTCCTGCAAGAACCCATGTGTCCTGCAAGAACCCATGTGGCTATATATTACATTTCAGCATCTCATGGGGACATTTGTGTGTGGCTTTTCCAGGTCCCATAGACTTGTGTGCCCTTACATTACCTACATGGATGTCCTGAGACACTCCATTAATATCCCCTATGAACACTTTCATGTCCCTCTTCAGTGGGAACGGACCATTGCTTTCCTTTGGTCTCATGTGGCTGCTACTTGTACCCATCCATTTTCCCATGTGGATATTCCTGTCCATCCTTCTAGTGTTGCACGTTGGGCTTTTGTACCACTCCAATAATGCAGGCTCCACCAGTAGACCCCCCGCTTGAAGGTTGCAGGCCCTGAAGGGTTACCGAGTAGCAAGGAGTCCTTGGCTGCAAATGTGAACAGAGCAAATTTCATGAATGGTTAAAAAAAACCCTCCTCTTATTTAAAAAAAACCCTCCTCTTTCCTCTACCTCAGAGCCACTTGGTAAGTTTGTATGAACAGCAGATTTCTAGGTTTCATTCTAGGATTGGGCCCCGGGGTTTTTATTTTAGACAAGTTCCATGGTGCTATGGTCTAAATGTTTTTGTCTCTCCCAAATTCATATGTGGAAGCCCGGTACTCAACGTGATGGTATTAGGAGGTGGGGCATCTGGGAGACGATAAGGTCATGAAGGTGGAGTCCTCGTGAATGGGATTAGCGTCCTTCCAAAAGAGGCTCAAGCGAGCTCTCCCCAAGTAGGGGGGGCCACTGCAGAGGGCCGTTGGGTTGGGGCCACCCCTGCAGGCCCAAGCAGGTAGAGCTGCCAGAACTTCAATAGGAACTTCACCCAGCCCAGGCCCGAGTCTCCACAGGGGCAGGACCACCCGAAGCCAAGGGAGCAGGGCCACCAGAGCCTTGGAGGCCCAACCTCTGCCCCAATGCATCCAGAAGATACTGGATTTTAATTAGTATTTTGAAAGGATGGTTTTGATGTGCAGCTTGGGTTGAGAACCAGTGGTTTGGCCCTCCTTTCTTCTATTCTCTCTTCTCTCTGTGAAATATCCTCTTTTTCTTCCTAACCAAATATGGGTTTCTTTGTGTATTTCTCTTTATCCCCTGTGCTCCATGCAGTTCCTTGCCTCAGAGGAAGCTAACTGCACTCTTGACTGCAGGAGTAATTTTTCATTGCTAATTAATGCTCATTGCTCAAGAACAATCTGAAAATCTTCATGGAAAAAAACAGGGGACCCAATTCTGGCCAATGAATCATTAGGAGAACTTGCCAGAGATGTCTGGAAAAGTTCTTCCTCATTCTTTTTTTTTTTTTTTTAATTTTTTTTTTCAACGTTTATTTATTTTTGGGACAGAGAGAGACAGAGCATGAACGGGGGAGGGGCAGAGAGAGAGGGAGACACAGAATCGGAAACAGGCTCCAGGCTCTGAACCATCAGCCCAGAGCCCGACGCGGGGCTCGAACTCCCGGACCGCGAGATCGTGACCTGGCTGAAGTCGGACGCTTAACCGACTGCGCCACCCAGGCGCCCCTTTTCTTCCTCATTCTTAAGAGTAAGTCATTATTGGATTTCCAACTTAATAGCAGAGTAGCTTGTATTGTACTACTTTTCTGCTGGCAACAGGTATAAGTTTTGAACAAAATATAGGAAGAAATAACCGTTGTTTCAAAGCCCTGGAAAGCAACTCAGAACAGACAAAAACTGAAAGGGAGACAGTCTTGAAGAAAGGGAAGCATGCTGGGTAAAATATCACATTCCCCATCACTTTCTTGAGAGAGTTCTCTCGACCTCAAGATGCAAAGGGAACAGAACTCAGGCAGAAAACAGCAGTCTTGCTGAGTTGAAGAGTCAGAGGATAGTTTGTAGGGTTATTATAGTCACACCTGGAAAACGAAAAGAAAATTCCAGGAATGAGGGAGCTACACAGAAGTGAGTCCCAAAATCCAAGTACAAACATACCTGAAATGCTTGGCTGACTCCTAAACTATGCATGTCCATGCAAAGTCTCCAGGGAACTCAGCCAGAGAGCAACTCTGGAAACCTGAAAGAGATGGGCAAGGATTTTAGCAATTACTTAACGTTACAAAACCTGAGTATGGAGTTCAAATCATGCTAAGTTGGAAGGTTTAGTAAACACCTTGGTCTTTCCGCTGAAATTTCAAGGGCCAGGTCTTAAGAGTAACCACCGAAATCCAGGACTAACAGCTATGCCCTAGAACTAATGGAAACACAAAATGAACCTGCCAAAACAAAGCCTGTAACCAAGCCTCTGTAGGATCAAGGTGATTCATCTGTAATTTAACTGTCTGCTAGGGGAAAAAAAAAAAAAAAAAAACCTCAACACACCTTTCAGGAAGATTACAGAATCCACAGTTTCTACAATGTATCACTGACAATGTCTGGTATATATAAGAAAAAATTTCTAGGAGTGTGAAGAAACCAGAAAATGAGATCATATAACATTTTTTTAAAAGTTGATAAAGAGCTCGGGGTGACCCAGATGTTTGTGTTAGTAGACAGGTACTTTAAAACTATTAAAAATATATTTAAAAAGTCAATAGAAAAAAATTGATACAATCAGTTAAGGGATGGGAAATTTCAACAGAGACATGAAATTCTGAAAAAGAACCAGATGTAAATCCTAGAAGTGAAATAAACAATGTTGAAATCAAACATTTATCAAATGAGAATTATAGAAAGATATGGTAGAAGAAACTTGATGAAGTTTGATGACAAAGTTGATGACAAGTCGATAAAAAATATGCAAATGGGGGGCGCCTGGGTGGCTCAGTCCGTTGAGCATCCAACTTTGGCTCAGGTCATGATCTCAAGGTTTTAGGGTTCGAGCTCTGCATCAGGCTCTGCACTGTCAGTGCATGGGATTCTCTCTCTCCTCTCTCTTTCTGCCCCTCCCCAACTCATGCTTTCTCTCTCTTTCTCAAAATAAATAAATAAACTTAAAAACAAACTGAACCACAGAAGGAAGGAAAATTGAAAAAGGAGGAGAGAACAGAATCTCAATGGCTGTGAAACACTATCAGTGATTTTAAATAATTATATTTAAAGCCCCAGAGTAAGAAGAGAGACAATAGAGGAGAAACTGCATTTAAAGGTAGATTGGTTGAAATTTTACCACATTTGCTTTAAAACATCATTCCAGAGATCTAAGAAACTCAGAAACAACAAGGTTAGATGCAAAGAAAACTATACTGAGGCACATCATAATAAAACTTTTGAAAAAAGAAGAGAACATTTTTAAAATAATTTTTTAATGTTTATTTATTTTTGAAGGAGAGAGACAGAGCATGAATGTGGGAGGGACAGAGAGAGAGAGAGGGAGACACAGAACTTGAAGCTGCTCCAGGCTCCGAGCTGTCAGCACAGAGCCCTAAATGCAGCTAGAACTCATGCACTATGAGATCATGACCTAAGCCGAAGTCAGAGGCTTAACCGACTGAGCCACCCAGGTGCCCCAGAAGAGAACATTTTTAAAGAGAAAAAAAGGACATTACATAGAGGAATATGATAAGAATGACAACCACCTTCTTATCAGAAACGATAGAGTTCTAAGGATAATGAAAAGATGTAGTTCAAGTGATGAAAGAAAAGACAACGGGCAACCTAGATTTCCATATACTGCAAAACTATCTTTCAGGAGTGAATGCAAAATTAAGAAACTTTCAGAAAAACTGAAGTATAAAGAACCTGTCACCAGCAGAATCCCACTCTAAAAATTAGTAAAGGAAATTCTTCAGGTCAAAAAAGGAATGGTACCTGATGGAAATTCAGACCCATAGGGAATAATGTAGAGGGCCAGAAATAGTAAATATGTGTGTAACTGTAAACACTATTTCCCCTTATTCATTAGATTTTTATAAAGACAATAGACTTATTAAAGCTTCATAATAATCATGTATTACGGGGTATACAACAAGTAGAAGTAAAACTTATGTCACCAATAGCACTAAACAACAGGAATAAGGAGAAATAGTATTATAATGCTACAAATTCTTGTGTTATATATGAAGTAGTATAATTATAATTCAATAATTCATGAAGAATATATAACATTTAATAAAATGTATTCAGAATACAAGGAGAAACCTGACAGAAATAAAATGAAAAAAGAGGCAAACCCACAATTATTACAGAGATTTTAACTCACTTCTTTTGGCAATTAATTGAAGTAGTTCTAGAAATGTTGAGCTACACTAACAACCAACTTGCCCTAGTTGATATTATAGAACACCACACCAATTACTGGATTCTTTGCAACAGCACATGGAATTTCCACCAAGACAGATTACATGTTGATTCATAAAACAAATCTTAATTCATTTCAAAGGATTAAAAACATATAGAGTACATTGTCTGCCCACAATAGAATAAAACTGAAAAACAAATATCAGTAAATGTCTAGAAAATGCCATAAAGATTTAGATATTACACTACATACTCTAAAGTATTCTCAAAGAAGAAATTACAGAGAAAATCAGAGGATATTACCAAATTTGAAAAAACCACGGTTCTCCCTCCTATGCAGGGAGAAACCCAGTTCTTCTCTTCTGGCTGTCTCCCTTCCTTTAATACAGAACACTCACAACACTTGTGACATTTCTGGTCACCAAATGTGGGGGTGGAGGTTGTTCCCCACACCAAGCCATTCTCCATGACGTCAGCTGAGGGCCCTGCAATTCAAATCAATTCTGACACTATCTACCCAGGGATCGCAACAGATCCCACAGTTTAAGATTGCTTCCTCCCCACTTCAGATGCCAATCACAAGTAGTAGGTGCCCAGGTTACCCACAACAAATCAGAGGTTCCTCAGACCCATCCTCAGGTTTCATTAATTTACTAGAGTAGCTCACAGACTCTGGGAAACAATTACTTATGTTTACCAGTTTATTAAGGGATGTGGTAAAGGATACAAATGAACAGCTAGATGAAGATATACATAGGGTGAAGTCTGTGATGGTCCTGAGGTTAGGAACTTCTTTCTCCATGGAGTTGGGGTGCATCACCCTCCCAGCGTGAATGTGTTCAACAACCTGGAAATTTGCTGAACTCTGTTCTATTGGGATCAAAATAGAACACAGGCATGACCAAATATTAATTGCACTTTGAGCCCCTCTCCCCTTTCTAGAGGATGGGGGATGGGGCTGAAAATCCAAAGTTTCTGATCATGGTTTGGTCTTTTGGTGACCAGTCTTGATTCAGGAACCATCCAGGGGCCCACCTAGAGTTGTCTCAAAGAACAAAAAAGCCTCCTAGGAAAATTACCTAGGGAATTACCAGTTTTAGGGGCTCTGTTCCAGGAACCAGGGGCAGAGACATAGATGTCATATATATATGCCAGGGTCAAGCTTTAAGGAAGCCTTCCCTATCCAGAAATACTGATATATGAGCTGATAGCCTCCCTGATTGTTTGAAATGAGCATTTATCTTTCACTGTGGCTGGCCAGCTCACAATCTCTTTTATATGTTAGGAATTCCCCACTTTATGAATAGCCCACTTCTCACAAGAGAAGTTAAAATGTCAGACATTCACTTCATTCTCTCTTGAGGTTAAGGTGTAGTATGAGGCTCTACCAAACAGATGTATACAACATATACTCGAATCTAATGGTGATTCAATTCACGAAGTTTCATGAAGCAGAACCAGAGACTCAATATTTCTGTTCAATTTCCAGAAACAGCAGTGTTACCGGTTCTAGTAGTAGAATCTGATGTCTAGCAGAGGTGGCATATAGGGATATGTAGCCTGAGGTGGTAGCAGTTACATTGCAACCAGAACGACTATATGATCAGGTCCTGATGTTGTTTCTGAATTTGAAGGCTCCAAGTCCAGGTTTCCAGAAACCTCCGCCACAATTGTAACTCTCCTATATCCTCTTAATAAATTGCTTTTTCTTATTCAGTTTGGCTGAATTTGCTTCAGTTGCCTGACACTAAAGACCCAACTGAAATTTTACTGAATCTCTTGTAGGTAGCATTCTCTGTTAATTATAGCTGAAAGTATCCTAAATAATCCCAGTCCTGGGCTCTATCAGTTAACTATTACCACATAATGCTCTGCAGCAAATGGCACAGTGGATTAAAACAACATTTATTCTTGCTCACTTGTCTGTGGGTTGCCTAAGATTCAGCTGATGTAGGCTGTGTTCAGTGGATCTTAGCTCCAAAATGCATACTGGGTCTAGCCCAGAACCATGCTTCTGCCATCCTCCTTGGATCTCCCAGGGCTTGTCTTCTTATGGAAATGACAGTAGTCAAGAGGGCAAGATGAATTGTGCAATTATGATTCAAACCTTCTCATGTTAGGTTTACTAGCATTCCCATGTCCAAGTCCCACAGCTAAACCCAACATCAGTGAAGCAGGAACTTTATTCTCTAGTGAGATGAACTACACAGCACATGACAAAGAGCATGTAGAGAGGGAGGGATAAAGAATTGGGAACAATAATGAAATCTACTACACCAGCCTACACCGCATTCCTCCAAAAACCATAGTGTTAGGTAACGCCTGGCGATGGTGTCAGAGTTTCTGCTTTATGGTGGTTGAAGACTTTTCAGAAAAGGTCTTGGACATGCTGTCTTCAGACAAAGAAATTAATTTCTATCATCTTTGCATGATCGGGTGATGATAGAGTCATAAATGATGGGGCTGCTAAAGATCTTTTTTTTCATTTTTTCATTTTATTTTTTTATTATTTTATTTTATTTTATTTTTTTAAATTTACATCCGAATTAGTTAGCATATAGTGCAACAATGATTTCAGGAGTAGATTCCTTAGTGCCCCTTACCCGTTTAGCCCATCCCCCCCTCCCACAACCCCTCTAGTAACTTTCAGTTTGTTCTCCATATTTATGAGTCTCTTCTGTTTTTCCCCCTCCCTGTTTTTATATTATTTTTGTCTCCCTTCCCTTATGTTCATCTGTTTTGTCTCTTAAAGTCCTCATATGAGTGAAGTTATATAATTTTTGTCTTTCTCTGACTGACTAATTTCACTTAGCCTAATACCCTCCAGTTCCATCCACGTAGTTGCAAATGGCAAGATATGATTCTATTTCATTGCCGAGTAATACTCCATTGTATATATATACCACATCTGCTTTATCCACTCACCATCGATGGACAATTGGGCTCTTTCCATACTTTGGCTATTGTTGATAGTGCTTCTACAAACATGGGGGTGCATGTGTCCCTTCGAAACAGCACACCTGTATCCCGTGGATAAATGCCTAGTAGTGCAATTGCTGGGTCGTAGGGTAGTTCTATTTTTAGTTTTTTGAAGGAACCTCCATACTGTTTTCCAGAGTGGTTGCACCAGTCTGCATTCCCACCAACAATGCAAAAGAGATCCTCTTCCTCCGCATCCTCACCAACATCTGTTGTTGCCTGAGTTGTTAACGTTAGCCATTCTGACAGGTGTAAGGTGGTATCTCATTGTGGTTTTGATTTGTATTGCCCTGATGATGAGTGATGCTGAGCATTTTTTCATGTGTTGGTTGGCCATCTGGATTTCTTCTTTGGAGAAGTGTCTATTCATGTCTTTTGCCCATTTTTCACTGGATTATTTGTTTTTTGGGTGTTGTTTGAGAAGTTCTTTATAGATTCTAGATACTAACCCTTTATCTGATATGTCATATACAAATATCTTCTCCCATTCTGTCAGTTGCCTTTTAGTTTTGCTGGTTGTTTACTTCCCTGTGCAGAAGCTTTTTATTTTGATGAGGTCCCAGTAGTTCATTTTTGCTTTTGTTTCCCTTGCCTCCGCAGACGTGTTGAGTAAGAAGTTGCTGTGGCCAAGATCAAACAGGTTTTTGCCTGCTTTCTCCTCGGGGATTTTGATGGCTTCCTGTCTTATATTGAGGTCTTTCATCCATTTTGAGTTTATTTTTGTGTATGGTGTAAGAAAGTGGTCCAGGTTTATTCTTCTGCATGTCGCTGTCCAGTTTTCCCAGCACCACTTGCAGAAGAGACTGTCTTTATTCCATTGGATATTCTTTCCTGCTTTGTCAAAAATTAGTTGGCCATACGTTTGTGGGTCCATTTCTGGGTTCTCTATTCTGTTCCATTGATCTGAGGGCCTGTTCTTGTGCCAGTACCATACTGTCTTGATGATTACATCTTTGCAGCATAGCTTGAAGTCCAGGATTGTGATGCCTCCAGCTTTGGTTTTCTTTTTCAAGATTGCTTTGGCTATTTGGAGTCTTCTGTTTCCATACAAATGTTAGGATTATTTGTTCTAGCTCTGTGAAGAATGCTGGTGTTATTTGGATAGGGATTGCATTGAATATGTAGATTGCTTTGGGTAGTATCAACATTTTAACAATACTTGTTCTTCCTATCTAGGAGCATGGAATCTTTTTCCATTTTTTTTGTGTGTGTCTTCTTCAATTTCTTTCATAAGCTTTCTATAGTTTTCAGTGTATACATTTTTCATCTCTTTGGTTAGATTTATTCCTAGGTATTTTATGGTTTTTAGTGCAACTGTAATTGGGATCGATTCCTTGATTTCTCTTTCTGTTGCTTCATTGTTGGTGAATAGGAATGCAACCAATTTCTGTGCATTGATTTTACATCCTGCAACTTTGCTGAATTCATGAGTCAGTTCTAGCAGTTTTTTGGTGGAATTTTTGGGTTTTTCACATAGAGTATCATATCATCTGCGAAGAGTGAAATTTGACCTCCTTGTGGCCGATTTGGATGCCTTTTATTTCTTTGTGTTGTCTGATTGCAGAGGTTAAGACTTCCAATACTATGTTGAATAACAGTGGTGAGAGTGGACATCCCTGTCTTGTTTCTGACCTTAGGGGGAACGCTGACAGTTTTTCCTCATTGAGGATGATATTAGCATTGGGTCGTTCTTATATGGTTTTTATGATATTGAGGTATGCTCCTTCTATCCCTACATTCTTGAGGGTTTTTATCAAGAAAGGATGCTGTATTTTGTCAAATGCTTTCTCTGCATCTATTGAGAGGATCATATGGTTCTTGTCCTTTCTTCTTTGTTGTGATGAAACACGTTAATTGTTTTGCAGATATTGAACAACTCTGCATCCCAGGTAGAAATCCCACTTGGTCGTGGTAAATAATTTTTTTAATGTATTGTTGGATCCGGTTGGCTAATATCTTGTTGAGGATTTTTGCATCCATGTTCTTCAGGGGAATTAGTCTATAGTTCTCCTTTTTAGTGGGGTCTCTGTCTGGTTTTGGAATCAAGGTAATGCTGGCTTCATGCAAAGAGTTTGGAAGTTTTCCTTCCATTTCTATTTTTTGGAACAGCTTCAAGAGAGTAGGTGTTAACTCTTCCTTAAATGTTTAGTAGAATTCCCCTGGATAGCCATCTGGCCCTGGACTCTTGTTTTTTGGCAGATTTTTTATTACTAACTTGATTTCCTTACTGGTTAAGGGTCTGTTCAAATTTTCTATTTCTTCCTGTTTCAGTTTTGGTAGTGTATATGTTTCTAGGATTTGTCCATTTCTTCCAGATTGCCCATTTTATTGGCATATAATTGCTCATAATATTCTCTTATTCTTGTTTTTATTTCTGCTGTGTTGGTTGTGATCTCTCCTCTTTCATTCTTGATTTTATTTATTTGGGTCCTTTCCTTTTTCTTTTGGATCAAACTGGCTAGTGGTTTATCAATTTTGTTAATTCTTTCAAAAAATCAACTTCTGGTTTCATTGATCTGTTCTCATGTTTTTTCTTGTTTGTTTGTTTCGACAGCATTAATTTCTGCTCTAATCTTTATTATTTCCTGTCTTCTGCTGGTTTAGGGTTTTATTTGCTGTTCTTTTTCCAGCTCCTTAAGACATAAGGTTAGGTTGTGTATCTGAGATCTTTCTTCCTTCTTTAGGAAGACCTGGATTGCTATATACTTTTGTCTTATGACCGCCTTTGCTGTGTCCTGGAGGTTTTGGGTTATGGTGCTATCAGTTTCATTGACTTTCATACACTTTTTAATTTCCTTTTTAAGAGCTTGGTTAGCCCATTCACTCTTTGGTAGAATGTTCTTCAGTCTCCAAGTATGTGTTACCTTTCCAAATTTTTTCTTGTGGTTGATTTCGAGTTTCATAACGTTGTGTTCTGAAAATATGCATGGTACGATCTTGATCTTTTTGTACTTACTTAGGGCTGATTTGTGTCCCAGTATGTAGTCTATTCTGGAGAACGTTCCATGTGCACTGAAGAAGAATTTATATTCTGCTGCTTTAGGATGAAATATTCTGAATATATCTGTTAAGTCCATCTGGTCCAGTGTGTCATTCAAAGCCATTGTTTCCTTGTTGATTTTTTGAGTAGATGATCTGTCCTTTGCTGTGAGTGGGGTGTTGAAGTCTCCTACTATTATTACTATCGATGAGTTTCTTTATATTTGTGATTAATTGATTTATATATTTGGGTGCTGCCACATTTGGCGCATAAATGTTTACAATTGTTAGGTCTTCTTGGTGGATAGACCCCTTGATTATGATATAATACCCTTCTGCATCTCTTGATACAGGCTTTATTTTAAAGTCTAGATTGTCTGATATAAGTATGGCTACTCTGGCTTTCTTTTGTTGACCATTAGCATGATAGATGGTTCTCCATCCCCTTGTTTTCAATCTGTAGGTGTCTTTAGGTCTAAAGTGTGTCTCTTGTAAGCAGCATATAGATGGATCTTGTTTTCTTATCCATTCTGTTACCCTATGTCTTTTGATTGGAGCATTGAGTCCATTGACATTTAGAGTGAGTACTGAAAGATATGAATTCAGTGCCATTATGTTGCTTGTAGAGTTGGGAGTTTCTGGTGGTGTTCTCTGGTCCTTTCTAATCTTTGTTGCTTTTGGTATTTATTTATTTATTCATATATATATATGTATATATATATGTATATATATATATTATTTTTTCATCATTTCTCCCCTCAGAGAGTCCCCCTTAAAATTTCTTGCAGGGCTCATTAGTGGTCATAAACTCCTTTAATTTTTGTTTGTCTGGGAAACTTTTTATCTCTCCTTCTACTTTGAATGACAGCCTTGCAGGATAAAGAATTCTTGGTTGTATATTTTTCTGATTTAGCACACTGAATATATCCTGCCATGCATTTCTGGACTTCCAAGTTTCTGTGGACAGGTCTGCCGCAAACCTGATCTGTCTTCCCTTGTAGCTTAGGGACTTTTTTTCCCTTGCTGGTTTCATGATTCTCTCTTTGCCTCAGTATTTTGTGAATTTGACTATGATATGCCTTGTTGATGGTCTGTTTTTGTTGAATCTAATGAGGGTCCTCTGTGCTTCCTGGATTTTGATGTCTGTGTCTCTCCCCGGGTTAGGAAAGTTTTCCGCTATGATTTGTGCACATAACTCTCTACCCCTATGTCTCTCTCTTCCTCTTCTGGGACCCCTATGATTCTGATGTTATTCCTTTTTAATGAGCCACTGATTTCTCTAATTCTTAGATCATGCTTTTTTGCCTTCATCTCCCTCTTTTTTTCTGCTTCATTATTGTCTATAAGTTTGTCCTCTATATCACTGATTCTCTGTTCTGCCTCATCCATCCTTGCTGCCGCTGTATCCATCTGTGATTGCAGCTCAGTTATAGCATTTTTTATTTCATTCTGGCTATTTTTTACTTCTTTTATCTCCACAGAAAGGGATTCTAATCTATTTTTTACTCCAGCTAGTATTCTCATTATCGTGATTCTAAATTCTGGTTCAGACATCTTGCTTGTATCTGTGTTGGTTAAATCCCTGGCTGTCGTTTCTTCATGCTCTTTATTTTGGGGTTGAATTCCTTCGTTTCATCATTTTGAAGGGAGAAAAGGAATTAATGAGGTAGAAAAATTAAAATTAAAAATGAATTACAATTTTAAAAATATTAAAATTAAAAAATTAAACACACGCACACACACAAATCAAATAAATGATGCTGGATCCTAGGTGTGTTTTGGTCTGAGTGTTAAAAGTGGTTTGACAAATTAAAGAAAAAAAGGGGGGGGGGAGAAAAAAAAGGAAATTGTTTGAGAATTTGAGAAAATGAATACACTGAAGTAAACTAAAATGAGATGATGGAAGTAAAGTAGAATTTGAAAAAATATACACAGAAGTAAATAAGATAGTAGAAAAAATAAAGAAAAATATTTTTATTAAAAATTTTAAAAATGAATTTTTCTTTCCCTATATTCAAGAAAAAGAAAAGATACAAAAGAGAAAAAAAGAAAAAAGAAAAAAAGGGAAAAAAGGAAATCATTTGAAAATTTGAAAAAGTGAATACACTGTAGGAGACTAAAATAAAATGATGGAAGTAAAATGGATTTTGAAAATATTTACATAAAAGCAAAAATTATAGTAAAAAATTAAAGAAAAATATTTTTTTAAATTTTTTTCAACGTTTATTTATTTTTGGGACAGAGAGAGACAGAGCATGAACGGAGGAGGGTCAGAGAGAGGGGGAGACACAGAATCGGAAACAGGCTCCAGGCTCTGAGCCATCAGCCCAGAGCCCGACGCGGGGCTCAAACTCACAGACCGCGAGATCGTGACCTGAGCCGAAGTCGGACGCTTAACCGACTGAGCCTCCCAGGTGCCCCAAGAAAAATATTTTTAATAGAAGTTGAAGGTAAAAGTGAAGTTTTCCTTTCTGCATTCAAGAAAAAGAAATGAAAGAGAAAAAAGTAAAAGAAAAAAGGAGATCGTTTGAAAATTTGAGAAGGTGAATACACTGAAGTAGACTAAAATAAAATGATGGAAGTAAAATAGAATTTGAAAAAATTTACACAAAAGTAAAAAATATAGCAATAAAAATTAAAGAAAAATATTTTTAATAAAAATTGCAAATGAAAATGAATTTTTTCTCCTTCTGTATTTGTGAAAAAGAAAGAAAAAAAAAGAAAATTGAATAGATGGACCTGCTAACAGATTGAAGTAGGACTGAAATTACTTCATTTTCCCCTAGAAGTCAGTCTATATAATGCTTTACAGTCCATAAACTAAGCCGGCGGTGAGACTTGTGTTCTTGAAGAGCGAAGTTGGCCCAGCTGGGCGGGGCTCAGTGTAACCGCTCCCCTCTCCACTAGACGGCGCTGCTTAGCCTACTAGAATGGATTGTTGCGGCGCTCGTAGGTGCGTATGCGCACGCGCGGGACTGGTGAAGATGGCGGCACCCAGGTATCCAGTGTGTTTTCCCGGATCAGCAATCACGCACCTGATCTCTGTCTTCAGCTTTTGCCCACTCCCCGCTTTTTCACTCTCCGTGACCAGGCCCCAGGCAGTACCTCTCTCCTGAGTTTTGCCTCAGATGGGACTGTTTTCCCCGGCCCCTTACTTCTGAAGGACTGCGGCTTTGACCTGTTCCACCCCTCTGTGGAAGTGTCTCATGGAGCAATGGCCGAATGAGCAATGGCCAAATGTCGGCTGCACCCAGGAACGCTTGCTGGACCCTGTTGCTGTCAGTGCCCCAAGACTGTGGCCAGGTGCCAGCCCGCCCCAGAAAAAGTTCGCAAGATAGTGTAGCAGCAGCGTTTCAGGGATTATGGAAAATCACAACACACATCTGGCACCAAGCTTCACCCTTAACGACCTTGTTCCAGCACCAGCGAATGTGGCCATTTTCTGGGGTCTGCTGGGACCTGGTGGCCTCTACCAAATGTCTCTACCAAATGTCCTTCCAGCAGCGGAACCGCTTTTCCCTGTGTGGCAAGAGAACCTCCCGGACCCCACTCTGCTCCTGGGGATTCGCCCTTCCCACCAGAGCACCGCCAGGTATGGAGCTGTGGAGTTGCAGCCTTTGCACTCCCCTTGTTTACAGTCCTAATGGAATTTAAACCCTCTCCTTTCTCCTTTATCCCTTTTTAGTTTAGTCTCTGTGGCTGTTTCCAATTTTCCACTTTCTCTCCAGCTGCTTTTGGGGAGGGGTGCTTTCCCGTATTCTGCCCCCCATCTCCGTCCTCTCTCTGCCCACAAAAGTGCCTCTCTCTGCCAGCTGCGCCTTCTCGCTCCCCAAGTTCACTTCTCCACGCTGCGTACCTGCTGAATTCTGTGGTTCAGTTTGTGCAGATTGTTGTGTTAATCCTCCAGTCAGTTTTCTAGGTGTGTAGGATGGTTTAGTGTTGGTCTGGCTGTATTTCATGGACGCGAGACACACAAAAAACTTCCATGCTGTTCTGCCATCTTGGCTCCTCCTTTAAGTATTTTTTTTTTTAATGTTTATTTTTGAGACAGAGTATACATGCGTATGAGCAGAGGAGGGGCAGAGAGAGAGGCAGAGGATCTGAAGTGGGCTCTGCATTGTCAGTGCAGAGCCTGATGTGAGGCTCAAACTCACAAACTGTGGGATCATGAGCTGAGCTGAAGTCGGATGCTTAACCGACTGAGCCACCCAGGAGCTCGGGGCTGTTAAGGATCTTAAAGACTCCGTAGTGCATCCCATTGCTTCATTGATAAGGAAATTAAAGCACCAAAATGTGAGTGTCTTGGTCATGGTGAACAGCTAGAAAATGGCAGAAGAAAAGACTAGAATGCACACTGAATGTGATGGGTTAGTATTTTGGAAAATCATTGATGTGTTTCTCTTCTTTGCCTGAGTGTGTTAATGCTCCCTACTTCCCTGTGTGTGTGTGTGTGTGTGTACACAAGGTAATGGTGAAGAGGGGTAATGGTGGGAGTAAGGGTAGGGATGGGGGTGAAGATTAGGAGGGAGATTATAATTTGTTTTAGAAGGTTTGCAAAGAGAACAAAAGAATTTATATTAAGATTCTGACATTCAAAATAGATTACGTAGCAAGACAATAGCTATGAGAGAATATTTCTACTTTACTCGCTCCAACCTCCCTCCTTTCTGGCATATTACAGCAGCGTAAGAAATATCAAGTATGGAAATGTCAAGTCACATAAATTGTCTTACAGTTTAGAAAACAACCTTTGTGCCTATGGCAGCGAGGCCATGAGGCTTGGACGTCTATGGTAGAATGAGGATATGTGAGGAAAAATAAAAGAAAATCCCACCCTTCTTTGGCTTGAAGGGGTTGTAGAAAGACAGAGAGTGAGAAAGGGAACAGGTGGGGCAGAGGTGAGTATAAAAGAGGGGTGCATCTGTGTCTCCCTCTCTCTCTGCCCCTTGCCCGTTCATGCTCTGTCTCTCTCTGTCCCAAAAATAAATAAACGTTGAAATCTTAAAAAAAAAAAAAAAAAAAAAGAGGGGTGCATAGACTTCAGGGGCAGAAGAAGGTCTTGTATTGGGTCCCCTTACTTTCCAGTCACCACCTTCACACAGCCATATTTCAGGCAGCAACACTTTCAACAGACTTCCTGGTGATTTTAATATGTGGTGGGTTGAAAACCACGGAGGTAAAACTGAAACAGAATGAACGTCAAGTTCCCCCATGCTGCTTCTCCATATGAAGCCCTCATGAGAATAACTAGGTTAATTACAGACAATATAGAGAAATTATTTGTTTACAAATAAACATAAATATTTCTCACAACACTTGGGGTGTGGGTTCATTTATCACACACAACATATGTGTGATAAGTTGTAAAAAGCTCTCCTCTGGAAATTTTCATTGTTGTAGCCAAGTTGCAGCCTGAGAGTAGAAAAGTAGTTCTCTGGTTGGGACCCTAGGAACTTGGGAAATGAAAAATAGATTTAAGTTTTATTGATTGATTGATTTTTTTAATGTTTATTTTTGAGAGAGACAGAGACAGACATGAACGGGGGAGGGGCCGAGAGAGAGGGAGACCCAGAATCTGAAGCAGTCTCCAGGCTCCTGGCTGTCAGCACAGAACCCATTGCAGGGCTTGAACCCACGTACCGTGAGATCATAACCTGAGCCAAAGTCAGACGCTTAACTGACTGAGCCACTCAGGCACCCTTAGATTAAGGTTTTAGCTAAAATGCCTATAGTACAGGTGAATGTTCTCCCTCTAATAAAATTGAGTAATTTCTTTTCCCTAAATCAAAGTGAGATGAGCCATTCAAACAAAAATACTGTCTTAGGTAGTGGATCACTAGTTGCATATTCTGGAGGGCTTTGTTCCTGGAGTTGCAGTGGCATGTGGGGTGATGATTAAGGCCGGGGCTCTGGAGTCAGAATGAGTGTGGTTAGACTCCTAGATCTGCCCTTACTGTGTGACTTTGGGAAATTTGCATATATCCTCTGAGCCTGTGTTCTCATAGGGAAAATGGGCATTAAAATACAGTCTCCTGCCATAGGTTGGTGTGAGGGAAGACAATCTGTAGTACATGCTTGTGCTTGTGTGGGGCTGTTATGAATGTCTTTAAGAATTCTGTTGAAATTCTTAAAAGCAGAGAGACCCAAGGTCTATGGTAGACCTACTGAATGAAAATGTCCAGAGATAGACTTTAAAAAGCCACACAGGATGTTCCACACCAAATGGAAGGATTATTCTAGAGCAGTGGTTCTCAGATTTTAGTGTGCATAAGCTTCACCTGGATGGGTTGCTGGGCCAGAGTTTCAGATGCAGGAGGTCCAGGGTGGGGACCTGAGAATGTGCATTTCTCACAAGCTCCTGGGTGATGCTGATCCTGCTGGTAACCACACTTTGAGAACTGCTGTTCCAGGGTGGAGGCCAGCCAGCCGGGCCCGCAGCACAAATCTGGCACATTTCTTGTTTTCGTTAATGCAGTTTTATTGGAGCACAGTCACACTCATTTGTGTATGTATTGTCTGTGGTTGCTTTTGCAGTGCAATAGCAAAATCGAGTCACTGTAAATGAGATCACAAAGCTTAAAATATTTATTGTCTGATCATTTACAGAAAATATTTACCAACCCCCGTTCCAGAGTAAAAGAGTTCAAATAATTTGCATATGATGCAAATCAGATGTCATCTTAGCCTTACAACACACCCATCATTAGATTAAATTATTCAGGGCTTGATAAAGGGGGTGGTTTAACCAGGAGTGTGTGTGTCCAGTACTGAAGTGTTGTGTTTCTTCAAGTCTTACTCTTTTTCTTTTTGTAAACTTAGACATTCTTAGAGTGAGTAGCTACCAGCAGGCACTGAAATTTCAGTAAAGAATTATAGAAAAGGTAAAGATTGATTATACCATCTATTTCATTTTACTAGTCTTAGTTGTTCATGTCTAATATATTAGCTTACCTACCTGTTATGATGCAAGTAATTTACTTCAAAGGTATTCATCACAAAATAGTGGGTCCCAACATTTGCACACAAGAGTCTTCTTGGGGAACTTAAAAAAGATACCAATATCTGGGTCCTACCTCCAGAACTTCTGATTTAAAAGTTATGGAGTGGGACCTAGTGTTTGATGTTTTTTATAAACTTCCTGATGATTCCAGTATGGAGCCAGGATTGAGAACCATGAAGTACAGTGAGAGTTTTTAAATGTGCTAGGTTAGGAGTGCCTTGGTGGCTCAGTTGGTTGAGCATCCGACTCTTGATTTCAGCTCAGGTCATGATCCCAGGGTTGTGGGATAACCTTGAGCATGGAGCCCGTTTGAGATTCTCTCTCTCTCCCTCTGCCCCCTCTCCCCTACTTGTGTGCTCTGTCTATAAAATAAAATAAAATAAAATAAAATAAAATAAATAAAATAAAATAAAATAAAATAAAATAAAATAAAATAAAATAAAATAAAATAAAATAAAATAAATAAAATGTGCTAGCTTAAATTATCCCCCAGGTCTTATACTCAAACTATGAATTGACACCCATAGGTGGTCTCTGCCATTCTTGTTACAGAGCTGGTCCTCCAAGCTACCACACTTCCTACTGTCCATGCCACACCCACACCATTAGCTCTGCTTATTGGCACAATGAAAGTCAGCTGTTCTTGGCTTGGCTGCACATTGGAATCATCTGGGGAGATAAAAACCTCTCATGCCCAAGCTCTACCCCAGACCACTTACCTCAGAATCTCTGGGGTGGGACCCAGGGATCAGTAGTTTCTAAATTTCCTCAGATGATTTCAATGGGCAGAAAAGGCTGAGAACTGCTGCTCTCAAGAGGACAATTGAGACTTCATTAAATTGCAGAGCAGGTGATATGGTTCTTTCAGTTTACCAATAAGTGTTTGTATAGTGATACCTCCATGTGGGAGAAATTGGTCTGAGCCATGCTTTTATTGTAATGTGATGAAAGGTTTCTGGGAGAGTAGCTAACACACATGTGCAACTCATGTACAGCAAAGGGAACCATCAGCAAAATGAAAAGGCACCCTATAGAATAGGAGAAAATATTTGCAAATAATATATCTGATAAGGGGTTAATATCCAAAATATATAAAGAACTCATACACCTCAATAGAAAAAACAATATGATTAAAAACCGGGCAGAGGATCTGAGTGGACATTTTTCCAAAAAGGACATACACATGACCAGCAGGTCCATGAAAAGGTGCTAATCACTCATCATCAGGGAAATGCAAAATAAAACCACAATAAGATATCCCCTCACACCTGTCTAAATGGCTAGTATCAAAAAGACAAGAAATAACAAGTGTTGGCAAGGATGAGGAGAAAGAATACCTGTGCACTGCTGGTAGGACTATAAATTGCTGGAGCCACCATGGAAATAGTGTGGATATTCCTCAAAAAATTAAAAACATAACTACCATATGATCCAGCAAACTCACTTCTGGGTATTTATCCAAAGGAAATAAAATCACTATCTTGAAAAGATGTATGAACCCCATGTTCACCGCAGCATTATTTACAATAGCCAAGATACCAAAACAACCTAAGTGTCTATCAATGGATAAAGAAAAATGATACATCAGTGTTATAAAGGCTATATATGAGAGACTCATAGCTAATATCATCTTCAGTGGGGAAAAACTGAGAGCTTTTCCTCTATGGTCAGGGATGTCTACTTTCCACATTTTTATTTAACATTGTACTCAGTCTTAGCCTCAGCAATCAGACAACAAAAAGAAATAGAAGACATCCAAATTGGCAAGGAAGAAGTCAAACTTTCACTATTTGCAGATGGCATGATCTTTATGTAGAAAACCTGAAAGGCTCCACCAAAAAATTTCTAGAACTAATACATAAATTCAGCAAAGTCGCAGGATATAAAATCAATGTACATAAATCCATTGCATTTCTATACGCCAATAATGAAGCAATGGAAAAAGAAATCAAGGAGTTGATCCCATTTACAATCGTACTCAGAACCATAAAACACCTAGGAATAAACCTAACCAGAGAGGTAAAAGATACGTATTCTGAAAACTTATTAAGGAAATTGAAGAAGACACAAAGAAATGGAAAAACATTCCATGCTTATGGATTGGGAGAACAAACATTGTCAAAATGTCTATACTACCCAAAGCAATCTACACATTTAATGCAATCCCTATCAAAATACCACCAGCATTTTTCACAGAGCTAGAACAAACAATCCTAAAGTTTATATGGAACCACAAAAGGCCCTGAATAGCCAAAGCAATCCTAAAAAGAAAAGAAAAGCTGGAGGCATTATGATTCCAGGCTTCAAGTTATACTACAAAGCTGTAGTCATCAAGACAGTATGGTACTGGCACAAAAACAGACACATACATCAATGGAACAGTATAAGAAACCCAGAAATGGACCCAAAACTATGGTCAACTAATCTTCGACAAAGTAGGAAAGAATATCCAATGGAAAAAAGACAGTGTCTACGACAAATGGTGTTGGGAAAACTGGACAGCAATGTGAAGAAGAATGAAACTGGATCACTTTCTTACACCATACCCCAAAATAAATTCAGAATGGATGAAAGGCCTAAATGTGAGACAGGAAATCATCAAAATCCTGGAGGACGACACAGGCAGCAACCTCTTTGACCTCGGCCAGACCAACTTCTTACTAGACATGTTGTTGGAGGCAAGGGAAACAAAAGTAAAAACGAACTATTGGGACTTCATCAAGATAAAAAGCTTCTGCACAGCAAAGGAAATGATCAACAAAACTAAAAGGCAGTCTACAGAATGGGGGAAGATATTTGGAAATGACATAGCTGATAAAAGGTGAGTATCCAAAATCTATAAAGAATCTATCAAACTCAACACCCAAAAAACAAATAATCCAGTTAAGAAATGGGGGCAGAAGACATGAATAGATACTTTTCCAAAGAAGACATCCAGATGGCTAACAGACACATGAAAAGATGCTCAGCATCACTCATGGTCAGGGAAATACAATTCAAAACCACAATAAGCTACCACTTCATACCTGTCAGAATGGCTAAAATTAACAAGACAAGAAATAATAGGTGTTGATGAGGATGCAGAGAAAGGGGAAACCTAATTACACTGTTGGTGGGAATGAAAACTGGTGTAGCCACTCTGGAAAATAGTATGGAGTTTCCTCAAAAAGGTTAAAAACAGAACTATCCTATGATCCAACAATTGCACTACTATTTACCCAAAGGATACAAAAATATAGATTTGAAGGGGTGCATGGACCCCAGTGTTTACAGCAGCATTATTAATAATAGCCAAACTATGGAAAGAATGCAAATGTCCATTGACTGATGAATGGATAAAGATGTGGTATATGTATGTGTGTATATATATATATATATATATATATATATATATGATGGAATACTACTCAGCCATAAAAAAGAATGAAATCTTGCCATTTGCAATGACGTGGATGGTGCTAGAGTGTGTTATGCTAAGCAAAAAAAGTCAGAGAAAGACAAATACCATATGATTTCACTCATATGTGGAATTTAAGAAATAAAACAGATGAACATATGGGAGGGGGAAAAAGAAGAAAGAAACAAGAGAGAAGGACACAAACCACAAGAGACTCTTTTTTTTTTAATGTTTATTTATTTTTGAGAGAGGGAGAGAGGGAGAGAGACAGAGACAGAGCACAAGTGGGGTAGGAGCAGAGACAGACCGAGACAGAATTTGAAGCAGGCTCCAGGCTCTGAGCTGTCAGCAAAGAGCCCCATGCAGGGCCCAAACCCATGAGCCACGAGACCATGACCTGAGCCAAAGTTGGACACCTAACCAACTGAGCCACCCAGGCACCCCTACAAGAGAACAAACTGAGGGTTGATGGAGGGAAGGGGGGTAATGGGCTAGATGGATGATGAGTATTAGGAAGGCACTTACTGTAATGAGCACTGGGTATTGTAGGTAAGTGATGAATCACTGAATTCTACTCCTGAAACCAATATTGCACAGTATGCTAACTAACTAGAATTTTAATAAAAATTTGGGGGAAAAAAGATAGTATATATACATAATGGAATGTTATTCACCTGTAAAAAAAAAAAAAAAAAGGAAAGCCTGCCATTTGTGACAACCGAGGTGCACCTGGAAGGTATGAGGCTAAGTGAAATAAGTTAGACACAGAAAGACAAATACTATATGATCTCACTCATACGTGGAATCTAAAAAACAAAAGCAAAACAAAACAAACAAACAAAAAAGAAACACCTGAACCAACAGACACAAATAGCAGATTGGTGGTTGTGGTTGACAGAAGGAGGGGTGGGTAAAATGAGTGAAGGTGGTCAGAAGATAGAAATTTCCATCTATAAGATAAATAAGTCCTAGGGATGCAATGCACAGCATGGTAACTATAGTTAGTAATACTATATTATTATATATTTGAAAGTTGCTAAGAGAGTAACTCATAAGTTCTCATCACAAGAAAAAAAAATTTGTACCTATATAAGGTGATGAATTGTAACTAGATTTCTTGTGGGGATTATTTGACAATGTATACCAATATTAATATCAATATATGCAAATATATCAAATTATGTTCTTATATAAAGTTATGTGTAGTTATATCTCAATTTTTTTTAAAAAGCCTGATATTGTAGATAAAGAAACAGATGCTTAGGTCACATGGTACTAAAAGAGGAAGTGGAAACCTAAGTCTGCCTGATGGGACTGTAGGCTTCTACCCACTAGAGTCCACCATGGCTGTGTGCTATATCAAGAAGTGGGAGGCAAAGCTGAGGTTCCTGCCCGCACCCCACCTTCTTGTTTTCTGGGTGTATTAGAAAAGCCCCTACAGACAAGTCTGTTTCAACATCCTTCATTTTATAAGGGCACATCCAGAGAGGTGAAGTACTTTCCTAAAATCACCTGGAGAGTCAATATTAGAGAAGGCTACAGAGCTCAGTGAAGTGTCTCAAAACTGAATTCAGGCCAAGGGGGATGAAAACACTTTTTTAAAGTGTTTATTTATTTATTTTGAGAAAGAGAAGGAGAGTACACATGCATGTGCAAGTGGGGGTGTGACAGAGAGAGAGAGAGAGAGAGAGAGAGAGAGAGAGAATCCTAAGTAGGCTCTACACCATCAGTACAGAGCCTGACTTGGGGCTTGATCCCACCAACAGTGAGATCATGACCTGAGTGGAGATCAAGAGTCAGTCACCAACCAACTGAGCCACCCAGGCCCCGAAAAACTTTTTAAAGCAAAGTAACTATTCTATATCTTGATTGTGGTTGTGGCTACACCCTTGTACCCAATCACCAAAATGAATCAAACTGTATCTTTGAAATTGATGAATTTTAATGTATATACAGAATAACCTAGATAAAGATGGAAAAGCAAATGTATATATATAATTAGGGGTGGGGTGCCAGAGACCATGATGAATGCTTTGCATCTCTATCTCATTAATCCTCGGACGTAAATGTAGCTGGTCTAAACCACTCAGGTACATTTTCTGGAATTCCCTATTTCACTGTCAATAAAATCTTGCTTAGAAGTAAAATGGGACTTAATTTTTATTAAGTTGAAGAGCTGGCCATGCTCCACCCTCTTGTCCACTTCACTCTCCATTTCTGTTGCTAGAAACATTACAGCCTATATTTGCTAAGCACCCCCAGGAAGCCAGGCATGAATATTTCATTTCACCCTCCAACAGCTCTTTGGGGTAGGTGTTACCATCATCCCATGGATGCTGAAGCTTAAGAATGAGGCCCTTAGAAATCCACCTAGGGTGACACATCAGGAAGCAGCAGGGCCAGTATCTGACTCCAGGCATCTGAGTCCCAGGGGTTGTTTGCTGTCCCCACACCACACCTCCCAACCAAAGACACCAGCCAGGCTGCTGAGTGCTGCCTGGGGCCGTGAGTGACCTTGGGTAGATGACAAAGGATGCTTTTCCCAGTGCAGTCTTCATCTCCAGACCACAGTGGCCTCAGCTCAGGGTCACATCTGTGGTCCTGCTCCCCAGTGATAGGCTGCTGACAGGAGATGCAGCCTGGGAGCTTAGGAACCAGTATAGCTGCTGGGCAAAGGTGCATCCACAGGACCCCAAAGGCCCTGAGCATTGCGGGAGGAGCTGTTTGACTTAACGCACAGTCCTTCCAACTTCAAAACATTAAAAAAAAACCTTCTTTTAATGTTTATCTTTGAGAGAGAGACACACGCAGAACATGAGCAGGGGAGGGGCAGAGAGAGAGGGAGACACAGAATCTGAAGCAGGCTCCAGGCTCTGAGCTGTCAGCACAGAGCCGGACACAGGGCTCGAACTCCTGAATCGTGAGATCATGACCTGAGCTGAAGTGGGACACTTAACCTACTGAGTCACCCACGTGCCCTCAACAATTTTTTCCTGTGTGTTTACTTCCTTGGTCCCTGACATTCCTATAAAATGGAAAGAACTTCCCAGAATTTTACTAGTGTTTCTCTGTCTCCTCTGGCTTCCAGCATGTTGTTTCAGTTTCACTTTGATTATTTCTTTAATAAACGAAACCTAAAAAGGGCTCCACCCCTGATGGTTGGTTCGACAACAACAACCTGCTGTCTGGCTGCCTTTGCAGCAGTGACTGTCGGAGAGGACAGGACCGTGGTCGAGATGCAGGCCCCGGCGGGCCCCAGTCCCGGGCAGACCTGCGTGCTGATCCTGATCTTCACTGTGCTCCTGCAGTCCCTCTGCGTGGCCGTGACTTACATGTACTTCACCAGTGAACTGAGGCAGGTCAGTACAATGCACACAGTTCCTGACCGAGGCTCTCGGCAAACCTGGTTAACTGCCTCTGTTTCCTCCTCTGTGAAGACTTTACAGTAGGAAAACCTGTTCCCTTTCTCTGCCTGTGGACCCTAACTGCTAACGCATGTAATTGCTGAGGACCTTGTCAAAGTGTAAGTTGAAAGGATTGTGTGAACCAAGTGCAGCTACAAGCTACTAGCAGATGCAGGAACAAAACTCCGGAGGTGGTTGTTTTTTTTTTTTTTTCTCTTCAACACTATGTATAGTTTACAATACTAGCAATCGAACTAAAATCAGACCTGAGTCTTGGAATGTCATCAGGTTTCTCTTTTTCCTCCAAGACATGGGGTGGAGGGTAAGTCAGATCTTAGAAACATGTTTTGGTTTTAGCTCTGTGGCACTTCTGTGTTGACAGTAGAGAGGATATTAAGGACTGGCACGCGTCTATTCCTTGGCCACGGACATGCCCCGCATAAAGCCTATGATAAAGAGGTTACCATATGGACTCAGCATTTTACTGTTCATGATAAAATAATTGAAAATAAAACAATTATTCTATGCCTGTGGGTGGTCAAGTAGGAATCCAGGTACATTTGACAGAGAAAAAAACCTTAGTGGCTTTTTAGTTCACGTACTTCTCAACTGTATAAACCGTTTGGAACTATGAATGCAGAATTGCTGACAATAAACCAAGTCAGCTTTTGGCTTCTTATGTATTTTTTGACTAATTGTGTATTATATAGTAGAGAACTGTGAGCTGGAAGGAAATTTGAACACCCCCTATTTCATAGATGAGGAGACTAGAGACCCCCAGTCAAAATGACTTATCCAGGCTCAGACAGAGCTTTGGAAGCAGAGTTGAAATCAGGTCTTCAGGCAGCTAAGTAACATTCCTCCCTCCACAACAGGGTGTCCACAGGGTTAATATATTTGCACCCTGTGATGCACACTGATAAGGCAATATTACATCTGCCAGCTGGCTAGGAAATGCAAGTAAGAAGGGTCTCAGAAAAATATAAATTATCCAAATGCCATAGAGTGAGTATCTGTTAAGGAAATGTAGTTTGTATACCCTGTGGAGTATAAATTTGGTTATCTCAGATACTTGCAAATTTTTCCTTTGACTTTGGATGAAGTAGACTCTTGTTTGACTTGCAAGTAATTATAGAAGTGATGGTTACCATTAGGTGACCAGTAAAGTCAGCTTTGCTGTATTCAGAAGAGGCTGTATGTCTGCAACTAAAACATCAATGTAACTATAAGCATGCCTCTAGTTCTAAGTCTGCATGAGAGTCTGGAATACTGCTGTGTTTACAAGTTTGAATCTAGAATGTCCTAACCTTTGTTGACTTTGCAGCATAAGCAGAATGAGTCTGTATCTTTATTACGAAAGAAAATCATTGCCTCAATTTGCTGACATTACAAGTTGGCCTAATTTTAAGACTATGTTAACTGGTTCTTGACTGAGCAGACTCATGCAATTGTCTGTGTTTATGATCAAGTAATTTTTTGAATTCTATAAAAATGGAAATTTCAAATCTTAACATGTCCCCGTGTGCATATGTTTTTCTTGATTGTGTAGTTACATATATATACATATGTTTATAGACACGCAGAAGAATTCATTGAGAGTGCCAGAAAGGAAAGAGAATTAACAGATATTGAGCAAATACGGTGTTCCAGGAACTTTGCAAAATATTGCTCTATTTGATCCTTAAAAAAATCCTGTAGGGGTGCCTGAGTGGCTCAGTTGGTTGAGCATCCAGCTCTTGATTCTGGCTCAGGTTATGATCCCAGGGTCATGAGATTGAGCCCTGCATTGGGCTCTGCATGGAGCCTGCTTGGGATTCTCCCTCCCTCCATCCCTCCCTCCCTCTCTCTCTCTCTCTCTCCCTCTCCCTCTCTCTCCCTCTCCCTCTCCCTCTCTCCCCCCCTGCCCCTCCCCCACTCTCTGTCTCTAAAAAAAAAGTCTTATAAATATAATTACCCCATTTTACACATAAGTAAACTAAGATTCTTGGAGTTAAGCGATTTGTCCAAGATTATAAAGCTGGTTAAAGGGAAAGTCCAATTTTGAACCCTGGCATTAGGTAAGTGCTCAATAAACTATGGCCATTGTATTGAGAAGTTTCTTGAAGTTTCTACCTCTTCACCAGGAATGCTTGCAAGGAAAAATGAATCTGAGTCTCTTTGGTTGTGTAAAGTTTGGAAAAGCATACTTAACATAAGTACTAATTTTCTAAAATAAATCACAGATTCTACTTTGGCTAATGAAACTTTCTAGAAAAGACATGGAGCGGACTTTAGGGAGTGTGGCCTAAGGAGAGCTGAGTAACATCTAACTGGACGTTCCCAAATAAACCTATAGACTAGCAAGCATGATCAATAAATATGGGCTTAGTCTCTAAAGTTTGTCTCTCTGAGAATGTTTTGTGACAAGGGGGCTGCCTACCACTGTGGTATCATAGATGGGTAAGACAAAGGAGAAAGGGACCATTATCTACCAATCTCCATAAGTGGTTCTTTATGGTATTTGTGGTTTGCAGAAAATAGTTGTTAGACACTAATGTCAGGGCAGCAGAGAGGGTCAGTGCTGCCACCTTGAAGTCCCTGAGTCAACTGGCAAAGGAGTCCACCCTGTAGCCCAAAAGCCCTGCGAAGGACTGGCTGGCCATGGCCTAGACAATCACCATGTTTGTGATGACACCAACACAGTGGAAATCCACTTGTGAAAACCAAGGGCTTTTGGAGCAGAAGAGCAGGAACCTGTGTGAAAGCTGTGTCCCTGAGAAGCATACAAATGAAAATAGCATACACATCCCCCTGCCCCAACACCCACATGTGGTTAGGGAGAGAATAGCTCTGGTCTGAGGTGTGAGGCAGGAAATTCATGCTTTGAAGTAGAAAGGATGTGCAAAAGAAGGGGAAAGAGAGACACATCATATTAATCCTCATGAATCATTCTTGAAACAACCACAGCAACCCCTCACTCATGCATCTAGTCACCAGCATTGGCCAAAGTCTGTAGAAGAAACCACCAAATATGATAATACAAGAATATGTGGGGGATGGGGAGGGTGGTTGGGGCTTTCTCTCTGGGTTTCTAGAAAAGAAATACCAAAATGCTGGTCACTGTGACTTCTAAATGGTGGGATTATGGGTGTCTTTTTTCCTATATTTTTGGTGTATATGGGTGTCTTGTTTTTCTGTATTTTATAAATTTTCTACAGTGAATGTCATAAAAGTATCTATGCTATCTATATAAGATTTTCATGTAGATTTAAAGAACATGACATTTTTATGCAGTCTTAAGAGAAAACAGTCACGCACAAAACTGCCCACAGACAGCCCTGTAAACAAGAGAGATCATCCAGAGCTAATTAGGAAGTAGGATGAGGGTGATTTTAGTGTGTTTTTTGTTTATTTTTCATTTAGAAAAATGTTCTTTACTTTCCTATATTTTCCAGGTTGCCTGTGTACTAACAATGTTTCTAGGCTTCATTAAGTTTGGGGGTAACAATGGAGTCACATTAGCTTGTCACGCTCCCTCCCGTGTACACCTAGGATCTTACTCAGCTTTCAGGGTTCTCCCTCCCACCTGCTAGAGATGTTTCTGGAAAACCCCCAGTGGGCAGCCAGAGCCTATAGGCAGCAGTTGGTTCTGGCCTGGGCTAGTCCCTGCTTCCACCCAGTTCGGTTCACAGGCAGCTGCCAGCTACCATGGCCGCCCAGTCTCAGTCAGTGCTCAGCTCTGCCCTTTCTTGCCCCTGGCCCTATCCTCCATGTTCTTCATCTTTTCCTGCTGAGACAGCTTCTAACTGCTGTGAAGTAAGAAAATAAATCACTCCCTCCCCTCTGTGTCATGCACAACTTTTCATCTCAACATGTTACAGAAGTTTGTGAGCCTGTTTATTCAGTTTTATCATACCAATGTCTGGCCAGAGAACACCATACCGGCTGCACTGGGACAGTGTCCAATGAAGCTAACTTGCTCTTCCTGGAATCACCCTCAGGCCTTGTACTACATCCAGCTTTTCCTCTCCAATCCTACGCCCCGATTTGCTAGATATGTTCTCATATTTCTAAACTATACGTAATTGAGTGCTTTTCTGGGAAATGCTTTTCAGCTCCCACATATGTTGGAGATGCAAATAGAACTCTACAGGAGAAGGCCATGGGGCGGGTAGGGACAAAGTGATGTTGACTGACTCCACTGCTAGTTGTGTCTCTACTCAGGTGGCCCCAGCTGTCACCCCTACTACATTTACTAGGCTGAATGTTTTACTGTTGTACTTTAAAACAGGAAGAAAGAAAATAAACATTTAAAAGTAAATGAATGTTCTATGCCAGAGTGTGTGGAAGGAATTAATCAGCTTAGGTTTGTACTTTTGCACTTGAAGGACCTGGATCAAATGTCCAAGGAGTGCATGACTGAGTATAGAACCAGCTGACTCTGGCTGGGACCTCCCATAAACAAGTTATTTTGATCTGGAATGAGATTGTCTTTTTATGAGAAGGAGCATCATTGTTTGGTCTTTCCTTCAAGCTTGGGAGTCCCCTAAGTTCAAACAACAGATTAAAATGGCCATTTCCCCATTTATTTCCCCAGAGAAAGACAATTCAGATTTGTACAGAGAAATAACATATCCTCAATCCCACTTGTTAAAAACGAAAACAGGAAAGAAAAAAAAAACAAAAAACAATGTCTGGCCTTGCATGGACTTCCCATTTTTCTTTGTAAAATTAACCAGTTGTCACCCTGCAATGTGCTGAGTGGTTTGGGATATATGCGTGCATGCATTTGTTCCATGTGTGCATGCACGTGTGTGTGTGTGTGTGTGTGTGTGTGTGTGTGTGTGTGTGTGTTTAATATCAAGCTAGGACTTTATTGAAAATTACCTAGCCGTTATAACTGTTTGCTCTCAGAAGGAGGGGGCAAACCTTCAAATGGTGTTTCAAGTCTCTGCAGGTAAATCCCTAGCTAGTGTGGACATTTAATGAGACAACATTAAGATTTTCAGTGGCAATATGGTCCAGATTTGGCCATCCAGAGGACTAGAAATCACAATAACTAGAATTTACACAATATCGTCTGTATCCCAGAGGATTTGCTTAATTTTTTATTTAGGATGCTGGAATTTAAATGGACTCTATTGCCTACTTTGTACCTAGATAGCTTCCCAGCTTTAGAATGGGACACCCCCCCACCCCATCTCAGAGGTGGAAAGGACCTCAAAGATCACCACAATGAACCAGCTCAAAACTCAAATGAAAAATAGACACAGAAGAGAAAAAGCAATTTGTTGAGGGACACACAGCTGTTTAACGGCAGGATCAGTGAAGGGCATTGTGACCCAGGATGTCTGGCCCACACCTGTATCCTTCTCACCACGTCTGACTGCTTATATTTATTCACAAGACAAAGGACAGCATGCTTACTGTTTATTTCAACCCACAAGCTTATCCAAGGTACCAAGACTTCTCTGAATCTGTCATCGGTTCCTGTTGTCTTAACTTGTAAATGAACAAAAATAAAAAGCATTTCTCTATAATAATGTATTATATTCCATCTTAACCCAGATGCAGGACAAATACTCCCAAAGTGGCATTGCTTGTTTCTTAAAGGAAGACGATATCCCTTGGGACCCCAATGATGAAGAGAGTATGAACACCCCGTGCTGGCAAGTGAAATGGCAGCTCCGTCAGTTTGTTAGAAAGGTAGGTGGACCACCGGGTCACTCCGCCAGCAGACGTGGAGGGTCGCAAGAGAAAGAACACCTAGGATCATCAAGCGTAGATGCCTCATTTTGCAAAGGAGACAACAGAGGCCCAGAGTGTTTTAGTGATCTCCCCCAAATTCCTAAAGCTAGAAGAACGTGGAACAGCACCAAACAGAGGGGCCTGGCTGACTCCCAGACTAGAGCTCATTCCTCTCCTCCAGAGAGCCTCCCCATCTAGTCTGCCCTTTTTATCTCACATTGTGGAAAATTGAGGCACAGACTGGGCAATGTGTTCAAGATCACACAATGATAAAAGATGTGTGTGGTTTTGTTGTTGTTCAGAAGACAAAAGATGCCAAATAATGGTGTTTTATAATCTTTGCACCTTGTTGATGTCTGCAATTAAATATATCTTTATTTGTGTATGCACATAGAGATGAAAAAAGAGGAAAGAAGAGGGAACGAAGAGACGCTTTGAGAAATTGAAGGTGATGACATCTCAATATATAGCCAATAAGTGACAAATTACAAAATATGATCTGTTTATGGATGCAGGATCTCTAGCAGAAACACTATGTTAGCTAGTAGTTTATTTCACTAAATTATATCATTTTGCTTTAATAGTTTTGCCTTCTGCCTTCCAAAAAGGTCAGAAGAGAACATGGGTATAAAAATACTCTGTAAACTAGGATACACCGTTATTGTTTTAAAAATACTGGGGACATTCCCAGGGCGGGAAGAAGATGTGTTTTAAAGATACGATTGAAAGTCCATTGTTTGGTGCCCTGTCTTTCCACTGAAACAGTGTTATGTCAGTGGTTAGAGCTCTGATTTATAACCCCAAACAGTCCTCATAGTAGAGCCCAGATGTCATCTATGATGCCATTTCTATGAGAAATGAAATCTGACTTCAGCTGGAGGCCGGAAAAGGGTGCCCACCAGCTCACAGCACAAGCTATAGTGATGCAGCTGTGACTCTGTGGCCCCAAGTGGCGAGGACGAGGAAAGGCCCAGGGGTGGGAAACATCCTGAGAAGACCGAGGAATGACTGGGACTCTGCAGTCCCTGGTGTTCATGGGGGCAAACCCACAGGTGGCAGGGGAGAGAAACTCAGAACTAGGGCAGAAATCTGGAGACTGAAAAGGGGTGGGGATAGATTGCACATACCTCTTTCTTGCTGTTCTCTCTCTCCCTCCCATCCTCATATGCTGCCACTAACTGGAACAGGCAGAAGCTGGAAGAGGATGCAGACAAAAAGGGGGGAAAGAGTTCTTTTTTTTTTTTTCCAGGCACCATTAATGGAACAGACTATTTCCAGTAAACATCCTATGCCCATTACGTAGGATATCTCATTTAATCCCCATAACAGCTCTGTGAGGAAGGAAGCATTATTATCTTCCTCTTTTTTATTTTTTAAATAGATGAAGAAATTAAAGTTTACATCAGTTAAGTAACGAGCAAAGTTTTCCAGAGCTAATGATTGACAGATCTGAATCTGGACCATCTGACCAGACAGTCATTATTCTTTTAATCTGTTTCCCAAGCTGTAGGAATTACCCTTCTCTCTTTCCTGCTGCTCCTCCTTCTTCCTTCCTCCCTTCTGTCCCAGAATGAGAGAGAGACAGAGACTATGCCGAGGCACAGCTCCTTTCCCGTCCATATACCAGTGCCCATTGTGCTATTGGCAGACCCTCCATTACCAGGTCAGGGCTTGAGGCCAAGGGGAAGGCAGAGAGCTTCTGCTCTGGGGTGGGAGTACAGAGGAGGGGAGTTTCTAGCAGTTTCAAAATTAACAACAGTGGCAGGAAAGGAAGGCAGTGATGGATAAAGGCCCAAGTAGCAGAGCTGGGTGGAGGGGAGTTTAGAAGCTGTGGATGAGCAGTCCGCATTAGCCCGTCTGATAGAAAGGCTAAGGTTTCACTCTTTCTTACTGGTTTTCCCCACTGGTTAGTACAAAGAAAGTGATGTTAGTTGTTTAGTAAAGATATTATTTTTTATGTTGATGTGAAGAATGCCCTAGCCAATGTCAGAAATGAGAGAATGACAGTGTTGCAGGTCCCGGCTTGATGGGCTCTGTGTCTGTGGGCATCCCAAGAGAGAGGAAGTGTGCCTTATATCTTGAGACTTGGGTCTGCCCAATGCAAAGCTCCTGAATGCTATTACGTAGTGCACATATACACACATTTGTGTGCAGACACACACCCCACACAGAGAGAGTGAAGTGGCATGGTTGCCACATCCATTAGCTACAAGGGGGTTTGAGGGAACATTAGCCTGTCCTAACTTGGCAGCTGGCACCTTCCTCCTGTGTTGCTTCAGGTGTGGCCTTTTGAAGACTTCATCAAGAAACAGAACTTTCCCAGACATAGGACCATCCTCAGTCACCATGCGGGAACAGCTGCCTCTGCCTCAGTATTCACCCCATCTCCCACCCTACCCCACACAAACTCTGTGCTTGAACAACTAAAGCTTCTGGGGTTGATGTCCTATGTAGAAATTTCATCTCAGACACCCGCAAGAAGAGCCATAGGCATTCTGTAGTCAGTTTAATTATTTTTAGGGAAATTAACAAGCTTTATTCAATACTGTTTACAGATTTTGAGAACCTATGAGGAAACCATTCCTACAGTTCCAGGTAGTATTTTTTTTTTTGTTATTTTGATTTTCTACTGTCAACTTCATGACGGGGTGACTAGTTCTCCAGCTCTTCTTCTCTGCTCGCATCCACATATCCCCCCTCCAACTTCTACTCAGTGTCTCAAAACACTTGATTCTATTTTCCTATTTGCACTGACAGAACACTTAGGGCCAAATCTGTGGCCCACCTATGGTCAAAACTTTATTTCTCCCAATGTGGATTTTCCTTTCATCTCAATTTCTTCCATTATTTATCTTTTACTTGCCAGTGTTTCATAAATGAGCCATCTAAATCCTTTCTGGTACATGGCTGGAAGTAAGATAAGTAAAGGCCCCCAAGTAACTCATCTTTTCTCTGCTTCTGACCACCACTAAGCTCTATGCCCTTCTTTATGCAAGAGCCCCTCATTTCGTCATTTTTCCCAGCAATCATTCACCCACTGACCCACCCACCACAATTCTCTCATGGTCCCTCACCCATGGTCACCTTCTTCTTCATGGTCAGCACCCTGCTCTTAACCCATAAGGGCTCCCCTCAAAGGGCTATTCCCCAGGCTGGCTTCTTCCCTTCCTGGCTTTTCATACAACTGACTCCTTCTCATTCTCAAACTATCGCCTAAATGTTACTTCTTCAGAGAGAATGTCCCTGGCTACCTTATTTAGGTAAGATAACAAGCACCTCCTTTCATCTCTTTCCATTTTTATGTATTTTTTATCTGTGTGCTGATTCCCCACTACTTTAAAGATACATGAAGATAGAACACATGTCTATTTCTCTCATTTCTCTATACCTAGCACCTAACTCTATGCTCCAAACCTAGTAGAATCTTTTATTCCCCTGGCCCTTAGGTGGACCACCTTTTGTACACGCATGTATGTATTTTGATTGAGATGAAATTCACATAATATACAAGTAATCTTTTTTGGGGGGGGATAAAAGGTATCATTCTCATTTTATATTTTAATTGAAGTATAGTTGACATACAATAATATATTCATTTCAGATGTACACCATAGTGATTTGACATTTATATACATTACAAAATGCACACTACAATAAGTATAGTTACCATCTGTCACCATACAGAATTATTACAATATTATTCACTATCTTCCCTATGCTGCATTTTATATTACCGTGACTTATTTATTTTACAACTGGAAATTTGTACCTTTTAATCACCTTTACCTATTTCGTCCATCTCCTCACCCCACTCCCATCTGGAAACCACCAGTTTGTTCTCTGTACCTATGAGTCTTTTTGTCTTGTTTTCTTTGTTTATTTGATTTTAGATTCCACATATAAGTGAAATCTTATGTTATTTGTCTTTATCTGTCTAACTTATTTCACTTAGCATAATACCCTCTGCATCCATCCATGTTGTCTTAAATGGCTAGATTTTATTCTCTTTTATGCCTGAATAATGTTCCTGTGTGTGTGTGTGTGTGTGTGTGTGTGTGTGTGTGTGTGCGTGCGTGTGTGTATGTGTACCATAGCCTCTTTATCCATTCATCTGTTGATAGACACTTAACGCTGCTTCCATATCTTGGCTATTATAAACAATGTTACAATGAATATAATGGTGGATATATCTTTTCGAGACAGTGATTTCACTTTCATTTTCTTGGGATAAATATCTAGAAGTGGAATTGCTGGATCATATGGTTTTTCTATTTTTAACTTTTTGAGAACTCTCCATACTGTTTTCCACAGTGACTGCACCAATTTATATTCCCACCAACAATGTAGTAGGGCTCCCTTTTCTCCACATCCTTACCAACCCTTGTTGTTGCTTGTCCTTTTGTTATTACCACGTCTGAGGTGGTATCTCATCATGGTTTTGGTTTTTATTTTCCTGATGATGAGCAATGCTGAGCATCTTTTCATGAAGGAGTGGCCTTATGTGGAAGGTATTCTGTGGCGACCAGAAATATAATCCTCTCTGGTCACCAGAATCAGGCACTTCAAGAGTGTTCCTTGTGTGGACTGTGTGTATCCTCCTGTAGTGACTAGGCCACAACTGCTGGTGGGTGTGGCTGGCCCTAGGTCTGGCTACCTTCCCTGGGTCAGAAGCCACTTTGGAAGGACGCCGGTCTCAGCTGAGGTCACCCCTGGCATGTGGCAGGGAAGGAGCAGCTTCATGGGGATAATTGATCTCAGCCCAGCTGCTTTAGGGGATGGGAAGATTGAGGGGGACAGGTCCACAGGGTAATTCCAGGATGAGGCGAGTGGTGCTAGCTGGCTCCCCTGGAGTTGAGCCCCACTCATTCTCAAAGCTGGACATGGTGAGAGCTTGTCTTCCCAGTGCAGGCCCCTGGTCAGTGTCCCATGTGGAGCTTGAATCCCTTGCTCCCCAGGGGGAATTTCACGCCTATGATATCCCCCCAACTTGTAGATAGCCTCACCTGGGGTGTGGGTCCTGACCAGACTTGTCTCTGCCCCTTTCAACTCTTCTCCATGTGGCTCTTTCTTTATATCTTTAGCTGTGGAAGAGCTGTTCTGCTAGTCTTCAGGTCCTTCTCAGAGAGCATTGCTCTATATGTGGTTGTAGCCTTGGTGTGTCCATGGGAGGATGTGAGTTCAGGACTCTCCTACCCCACTACCTTCAAAAATTTTACAATTCACCATTTTGCAGTGCACAGTGTAGTGGCAAATGGTGCATTCACAATACTGTGCCACCACCATCTCTCTCCACATAGAAGGTTCTTCATACAGGGGTGCCTGGGTGGCTCAGTGGTTGAGTGTCTGACTCCTGATTCCTGCTCAGGTCATGATCTCATGGTCGTGAGATTGAGCCCTGAGCAAGTCTCTGTGGTGGGTGTGGAGCCTGCTTAAGATTCTCCCTTTCCCTCTGCCCCTCTTCTGTTCATGTATACATTCTCTCTCTCTCTCTCAAAAAAGAGGGTTCTTAATACATATTTTTACAGTGAATACATAAGTAAATAAAACTATTAAATCAGTTTGCTACTTCTTCACATTTGGCTCACCATAGTCCCATTTTCCCATGATAATAGCCATAGAGGCCTGAATGCATATACCAGAGACTTAGGGCATACCAGCCTGGCAGAGAAGAAAATGTTCTTCAATATAAGTGTTATAATGATGTCTTTCTACTTTTCAGCTATTCTTTTTCCTTTTTTCTTTTTAATGTTTATTTATCTTGAGAGAGAGACAGAGAGAGGGAGAGAGAGGGGGAGACAGAGAGAGAGAAGGGGCAGAGAAAGAGGGAGAGAGGATCCCAAGCAGGCTCCTCACTGTCAATGCAGAACCCAATGGAGGGCTTGATCCCATGAATTGGGAGATCATGACCTGCACCAAAATCAAGAGTTGGACACGACCAACTGAGCCACCCAAGTGCCCGGTCACCTATCTTTTTTCAATATGATAAGCTTCCTCATTACTTAACAACTCCCATTTTTTCTTTATTAAATAGCTTTTATTAAACAAGATAAGACCTGATCCCAGGGTCTAAGCATTCTTTCCCCAAAAGCAAAAGTGGTAGTCAGAACATTGAATACTCTTCCTCTTCTGATGAGGCACAACAGATCTACGATCTATAGTAGATGTACATACAACACTTTCAGTGTTGTAAGAAAAATACTCTTTTTCACTCATCCCAATGAAATGTAGAAATCATATACTAATCAGCATACCTAGATGTATTGATGACATCCAAATAGACACATTGACAGGTTTCTTTTCTAGGAAGTGTTTGCTATAGCCTCTAAAGAGGAAATATCCTCTTTAGAATTTGCTTTTCTATCTAGGCTTTCCCATATCCTTGCAATGACCTCAAATGCAAGATATTTATAATTGGATTCAGTTATTGAATATTTTAAAACAAAGTGTTAAGGTCTAAGGGCAGGCAAGGCATTATGAATTATTTAACAGTGGGAGTTCAAGGTGAATGGACACATCAACCTTGAAAGCTGAGCATTCTGAGAGCATTATGTAATTGACCATGCAGCCTCATGATATATTTGGTATTCAGTACTGTACAAATGCCTTCCCATCCTGAATAAGCAACAACTCATACCAGATAGATGGAAGAGATTCCCGTTTCCTATTTATTCTTTCCCTTTTTTACCACCTCTTCTCAGTTCCCCCACCTACTAGCCTAGATTAAGGCCTCCTGTTCTCAGTCCTGATCACTTACTTGCCAGTCTCCAGCCCTCTCACCTTCTAACCATCACAGCTTTCTTTGAGACAGGATAGCCTAAAGCACAACACATTGTCCCTTTACTTCCCTGCCCCAAATCATTCAAAATCCACATCCTGTAAAATCCAAATCTCTTAGTTTAACATTCAAATCCTCTATAGTTTGGCTCCTCATTCAAGCCTAAAACTGAACTCCTCCCTTGTCTGTGTCCCAGGAATGCTTTGTGAGTCCTGCCTCTGGCCTCTGGCCTACATCTCAGATAATGCCCTTCTTCCAGCCCTCCTTCCCAAGCCTGCCCATCCTCATCCTATTCAGATCAAATTGCCATTTGCACCTCAAATGTTTGTTTGCATTCATTTATTTATATTCTTTCTCCTTGCTCCTAAAAGAGTGCCTGGCATAGATGTGATGGGCACTTTGGTTTATTGGAGTAAGCATTAGCACAAACCCTCCCCTGACCTCAATTCTCCAATAAGTAGGAATCTCTCCCTCTTGTGAACACCCATCACCCTTTATCTATATTTCTCACAGGTAAATTTTCATTTTCTAATTTATATTTTTCCTAAAAGACTGTAAGTCCTTTGAGGGCTCAGTCAGTGTAATAAGTGGCTAATCTTTGCAACCCATATACAGCATAGTGCAGTGCCTTAGTCCTGGCAATATTTGCTTGATGAAAGAATATAATTTATCTTAACAACCAGTAGAAGCACACTTGGTACGTTTAAGCTGATTTTTTAAAAAGAGGTAGTTTGTTGGGGTACCTGGGTGGCTCAGTCAGTTGAGTGTCCCACTCTTGATTTTGGCTCAGGTCATTATCCTAGAGTTGTGGGATGGAGTCCCACATTGGGCTCCATGCTGAACATGATCCTGCTTGGGATTCTCTCTCTCCTTCTCTCTCTGCCTCTCCTCCACTCCTGTTTTCTCTCTCTCTCTTTCTCTCAAAATAAATAAAAATTTAAAAATTAAAGGGTAATATGTTGAATTTGTATATTTAAAGTCTGTTCCAAAGTACTTTGGAATGTGATCAATAGGTGTTATTTGTTTATTATGATCTAGTGAGCCAGTGATTTTTATGTTTACATATTGATTATCATGACCAGTATGCCAATTCATATTTCTCTTGGGGGGGGTGGTGGTGAAGGGATTACTGTTGGATACCAGTTTGTAGCATCTTTGGACCATTGTTACACTGCTACTCCTTTAGAATCAGAATCACTCTGTTTGTCTCTCTGTATAACTCATAGTGGAAATTTGCCAAGACTTGGTTATTTGTGCATTTGAAATGACTCAAGCAGAGTTATTACATGTCCATGGTTACTTACTTGTTTGGTTTTTGTTTGTCTGTTTGTTTGTTTTGGAAAAGGGCCATAATCTTCATTTTGTTGTATTCTGGTTGGACCTTATCTCTGATATGTCGATAAATTATAATCCAAGTTGCTGCTTATTCTTCTCATCTAAAATACTTTCCAAATTAAACATAAGCTGGAATAGATGGATCATCATATTAATATATGGGCTGCTTTTATGAGCGACCATACAATCAATTTTGGAAGCACAGTGTGCTTATGATGTCTGATCAACAACAGTTCTGAATAGCAATGTATTTGAAAAGTAGTTTGACAAGTGCTGAAGATTCTTTGTCATTTTTCTTTTAGAAAAGCAGCTAAATATTCCTTACCTAGTAAGAGAAAGAGGTCCTCAGAGAGTAGCAGCTCACATAACTGGAACCAGTCGGAGAAGAAGCACATTCCCAGTTCCAAGTAAGAGAAACAACAAATATATCATGGTTTCAAGGAAGGCAATGAAAAAATTCGTTCCAAATAATTTGTTCTTTCAACTTTCTACATGAAATGTCTATATGACTATCTACAAAATGCTCAGTGGTAACTGGGGCTCAGATTGGCTCTTTCTCAGAAGGAAGATTACAAGAGAAAATAGCTCAGTAACTACTCTGGCATAAATGCTCTCAGGAGAATCCTCTGGTGGGAGAACTCTGTCTTAGAGTTTCCCATGCCCCTATATGTGCTTTTCTTCTTCTTCTTCAAAGTAATTTCTCTTTCTCCCTCCACCAAATATTCCTCCTCCTTAGGAGTTCCGAGTCAGTCATATACTTTCACCAGAAGTGACTAGTTATTCCTTGTGGCATTTGTACTTGGTCGAACTATGGGAAATTGCCAATATTTGACCATTTCTCACTTAGAGAAATGTCAGTTTCATATAGCTTAGCCAATATGGTAAGCGTACTTCTTAACTAAAGAACAGGTGTCCATACAGTGCTATAACAATGCAAGAGTTTTGCAGTCTAAATACGCACATTGGAATACCAGCCCCTCTTTACCTAGATATATGTTTTGAGCAAATTACCTAATCAAATAAAGCTTCAGTTTCCTCATATATGAAGTGGAGATAATCTTTAACTCATAAAATAGTGAAGATTAGCACAGGCAAAATTCCTGTGTGTTGTAAGTACTTAATAAATAGTTGCTTTTATTATTACAAAAGGTTTTATCTCAAGTTAAAGAAATTTCAAGTATCAGTTAAAAGATGAAAAGATTTGGAATTTTTTTTCATTTTTTTTTCCTGGGCAGTTGTCTTCTTGGTATTCCTGAACTCATGTTTTATGAATGAGAGACATGTTCTGCCTATGAGTGAAATCATTATTATAATGTTAGTGTTTACTATTTATCAAGAAATACAACAGTTGTTTTGCCCTGTTGAAAAACTAAACTTTACACCAATCGTGGAGATGAGCCCAAAGCTTAAAGGAATATCCTATTTTGGTAGGGCCCTTTTTCATTTAAAGTCTTTGGGAGTTAAAGATCCAAGGGTCTAAAGATCTTTAAATCTGGACCTCTTTACCAAACCTTATGCCCTGTCTTATTGTGTACTGGAAATGCTTTCTGTCTGAATGGTGTCTTTGACTCTGGATTGCTGAGAAAGACCAAGAAGGAACCCAAAGTGATCCAAAGGAATAGCAATAAGTTCTGAGCTCCAGGCTTAAGGAAACAGATATATTTCTTTTGGTTTCATTGCGTGTTGTTCATTTTAGTTCACCTGCCTAGGAAGGGAGGCAGGGACTTGGGACAGAAGTTCTGCCCACGCAGATTGCCATCTGAGTTAATCATCCCCTGTGCTACAGTTTAGAGCTGAGTTTGGCAGATATAGTGTTAAGTGGTGGATGAGGCACAGAAAAGAAAGGGACTCACAACAGGTCACAATGATACAGTAGCCTCCAGATTTCTATAAGAAATTCAGAATCTTGTAAGATTGAAGGAGCAAGAAGGCTTATATTAGATTGAAATTCTTTACAATCCCAACCAAAAAACTGGCTAGCCATGGCTACTGAGATATTTCTTGCCTTTGCTACAAACTTTCTTTCTCTCTAAACTTCCTCCAGGTTCCAAGAATGAAAAAGCTTTGGGTCAGAAAATAAACTCCTGGGAGTCATCAAGAAAAGGACATTCATTCTTGAATAATTTGCACTTGAGGAATGGTGAGCTGGTTATTCATCAGAGGGGGTTTTATTACATCTATTCCCAAACATACTTTAGATTTCAGGAACCTGAGGAAACAGAACAGAACAGAAAGAGAAACAAACAAATGGTACAATATATCTACAAATACACAAGTTATCCTGACCCGATACTGCTAATGAAAAGTGCTAGAAATAGTTGTTGGTCTAAGGATTCAGAATATGGACTCTATTCCATCTATCAAGGTGGGATATTTGAGCTGAAGGAAAATGACAGAATTTTTGTCTCTGTAAATAATGAGCAATTGATTGACATGGACCAAGAAGCCAGTTTTTTTGGGGCCTTTTTAATTGGCTAAATAATCTGCAAAGGAAAAACAGTATTCTCAACAAATATTGCTTGTCACAACAAAGCAAGGAAGCCTGAGCAAAGCTGCCTCAACCAAAAGACCAAAACAACACACGGTTTTCTAATATCTGTGAAAGTGACCAAGTCTAAGAAAGCAACCAAGAAGAAAGTGAAATTGCCAAAAGACCTTGGGCTCTTCCTGATATCAGCTTGCTAGCAGGAATCTAGAAGATTCTGTTACCAAACACTTGTGTACCTATAAACATCTGTCTTTATTATCTATTCTTGTGAAGATTCCAGAAGATTAATGACCATCTCTTAAGTAGTATATCACCTTGGTTGCTTTCAAGTTGCCATTCCCAAAGTTGGAAGAGAAAGGGGAACCAGTAAAAGGTCATGATCTTAGGAGGCAATCTTCTGCCTATACATGCGATGTGCGAAGGCAATTTGTGTTGTGCATGACGTCAAAGGAGGTATCTCATACATCTGGATTTGGTGGAAATAATATCGTGTTGTTAAAAAAACAAACTAAATTTATGATGCCCAAATAAGGAGCTATTTCTGAATGGCTTGTGCTTTTTCCTACCAAAAGTCAAACTGGCCAAAAGCACTAATATTTTTGATAAAGGACTCTATGATGAGTGAACTGCCAATCAGAAATCAGGGAATTTGGTCTCATGGGGGCAGGAGGAGAAATGGGAAAGTGGAAATGACAAACACAGGTAAATCAGCAGAAAAGAGCCAAAGAAAGATCTGATTCCCACTCCCGACCCTATTCTCCATTGTCAAATGTCTTATCTAGTATATATCTCCTTAAGGTTGTATCATTTTTTTGCCTTTGTCAGAACAGCAATTGCTTTTATCTTCCAAAATTGTGACACAGAATAGTTCATTGTGCCACTTAATCTAACCAGTTGGAGAAAAAAATTAGTTGGCGTATTTGTCTAATCTCTTCTAATTATTATCCTAAGCACAGCTTAACTTACGCTTTCAGGTTGTGTGCTCAAATGTTCATTTAAATGTGTCTGATCAAATAGGGCTTTTTCAAAAAGGCTCATTTAAATTTAAATTTACAGCATGCTGCAGATTCCTGGTATTTCTGGCCCTTTGTACTCTATTTTCCATAGCACTAGTCAAGTTCTTACATACTGACAAATTGGCTTATTTGTTACTCTGTTTTTTAAAGCCTGCTTCCTATCTCTAGAATATAAGGCTGTGATAGCAGGGAACATTTAGTCCTGCTCATATCTGTAACCTCCGTACCTGGGACAGTACCTGAATATAGTAACCACACAAAATGTATTTGTGAATAAATGAATGACTGAGTAAATGAATATCTAATCATATGGGGGAAAACATGAAAAATATCCCCTGCCTTAACCCTTACACTGAAAAACTTCAAGGAATTTAAAAAGTAACCTCAGAGTGAGGTTTTATTTTTTATTTTATTTTTAATTTTTTTTTAAGATTTAATTTTTAAGTCCTCTCTACACCCAGCAAAGGCCTCAAACTTACAACCCCAAGATAAGAGTCACAGGCTCCACTGACTGAGCCAGACAGGCGCCTCAAAGAAGAACTTTTAAGCAAAGATTTAAAACTCAAAGTAAAAAACTGCAATGATTGTGAATATAAAATTCAGAAATGAAAGAGAATATCAATTTTTACTCTATATTTTTATACTAAATTTTAAAAATGTTACTTTTTCAATAAAAATGACATGTTAAAAATGTGTGGTTTTTGTTGATCTAGTACTTGCATTTGTTTTATAGTACCAAGATTATTAAAATTGGGGAAAAGGACATTTTGGGGGAGGAAGTAGGACTTCTAATTTCTTTTTCATGGTATCTTTTATCTGATGTATCTTACAGAAGAAGTGAATTAATTGCTCACTTTGGTATTTAATATGGTAAAATGTATCAGTCCTTTCCTTTACAGTTAATGCTTTTGTTATGGGTTGAATTGGGTCTCCCAAAAAAGGTATGTTGAAGTCCTATTCCCCAATACCTCAGAATGTGACCTTATTTGGAAATAGGGTTGTTGTAGATACAAGAAGTTAAGATGAGGCCATAGTGGAATAGTGTGCATCTTTAATACAATAAGACTGGTATGCTTATTCAAGGAAAGAAATTTAGAAGTAGACACACAGAGAGAACTCCATGTGACAACAGAGGCAGAGATTGGAATAACTGCAAGATAAGGAGCACCATGGATTGATGGCCATTGCCAGGAGTTAGGGAGAGACAAGGCAAGATTCTACTCCCAGTCTCAGAGGAAGGATCTGAGACCAGAGTCTCAGAAATTTCCTGACACCTTGATTTTGAACTCCTGGACTCCAGAGCTGTGACAGAATAAATTTCTGTTGTCGAAAGCCACTCAGTTTGTGGCACTTTGGTCCAACAGCCCTAGAAAGCTAATACAGATTTTCATTTTATGCCCAAGATATCTTTTCTACCACTACTATGCAGATACTACTGTCTATTTTTTTCTAAAAGCTTTAAGGTCTGGCCTTTCATAGTTTGATAGCATCATTCAACTATAATCTAATTTATATGGGATGTGAGATAAGGATGAAATTTTATCTATTACCATAGTAGTAGCTGTCCACTACTGTCCATTGGAGAGAGTCCATTTTCTTCCCTACTGATTTTAATTTTTCTTCTATCATATATCAAGCACTCAAAGGTCTCTTTCTATGCTTACCTTTTTTTCCCCCCTTATTGATTTAGTTGTCCATCTTTACATCCATATCATTTGGGTTTTTTAAATTGTGGTAAAATATACATAAAATTTACCATTTGAACGATTCTGAGTATACAATTCAGCAGCATCAAGTACATTCACATTGTGGTACAACCACCAATATTATACATCTCTAGAACATTTTCATCATCCCAAACTAAAACTTTGTACCCATTAGATAGTAACTTCATTATCCCTTCTCCCAGCCCCTGGTAATCACCATACTGCTTTCTTTCTCTATGAGTCTATTTTAGGTACTTCATGTAAATAGAATTATACAATATTTGCCCTTCTGTGTCTACCTTATTTCACTTAGCATAATATATTCCATTCATCTGTATTGAAGTACGTGCCAGAATTTTATTCCTTTTCAAGCCTGAATAATATTCCATTGTGTGTATATACCATATTTTGTTTATTCATTCACCTGTCAATCATATCATCCAGCTTTAATGGTTACTATTTGCCTTACTACAAATCTAGATATCCAATATGTACGTTCACCTTCTTTAGTCCTCTGTTTCAAAATAACATGGTCCCCTCTCTCTCTCAAAATAAATAAATAAAGTTTTAAAAAGCAGGGATCCTAGCTAGCTCAGTTGGATAGGTATCAGGCTCTTGGTTTTGGCTCAGGTCAAGATCTCATGATTCATGGGTTCAAGCCCCACATTGGAATCCATGCTGACAGTGTCGAGATGGCTTGGGGTGTTATCTTGCCCTCTCTCTGCCCCTCCCCCATTCCTGCATGCACATGCTCGCCCTATCTCTGAAAATAAATAAATAAACCTAAACACACACACACACACATACACACACAAAATAACGTGGTCAATTCTTAGCTCTTACTTTCCCTATGAATTTAGAAACTGCCTGGAAGTCATATGACTATACACACACATACTTGCAAACATACACACAATCTTTTAGATTTTTTTTGATAGTGTAGAGGAGGCAAAATTTCTCTTCTACCCTCTCAAGGTCTCTAGCTAGGCTTAGGAATTAAACTGACATAAGATAGATTAACAGGAAAAAAAAGAAACAAGTTTTCATTATTATCATTTTTCTTAAATATACATGGGAGCTTTCACAAGATAAATGAAGACCCAAAGAAGCAGTTAGAGTTGAACACTTAAATGAGTTGGACAAAGAGTGGTAAATTGTAAAAACATGACCAAGCAAAGGGGCTTGGGTTAGGGTAGTTAATTAGATGGAGAAGTGACTAGGAAGGTAAGGGTTAGTTTAACAGGGTTTTGTCTATGAGCCAAGTAGGGAGGTCTCACCAGACATGAAATCTACTGGTACCTGAATCTTGGATTTCCCAGCCCCCAGAATTGTGAGAAATAAATTTCTGTTGTTTAAAAGCTACGACATTTTGTTAGAGCAGCCTGAACAGACTAAGACAAAGGGGTGAAGAGATTATTTGAAGAAACAATGGCCAGAAACTTCCCAAATTTCAGGAAAGATGTGAATCTACAAATCTGAGAAGCTCAATGAACTCCAACCAGATAAAGAGGCCCGTATCAAGGCACATTAAAATCAAACTGTCAAAGACAAAGAGAGAATTTTGAAAGCAGTAAGAGAAGAGTGACTTGTCACACAGAAGAGATTCTCAATAATATCATGAGTCAATTTCCCAGCAGAAATAGTAGGGGCCAAGCAGATGATGGGATGATGTATTTAAAATGCTAAAAGCCAACATGTCAACTGAGAATTCTATATCCAGCAAAACTGTCCTTCAAAAATGAGGGAGAAATTAAGACATTCCTAGGTAAACAAAAGCTGAGGAAGTGCATTACCACTATACCTGCCCTCCCAGAAATGCTAAAGGGAATGCTTCAGGTTGAAGGACACTATACAGTAATTTGAGGCCATATGAACATATAAATATCTTTAGTAAAGGAAAATACATGATAAAATATAAAAGCCATTATGATTATAATTTTAGTTTGTAAAACTCATTTTTATTTTCTATACTATTTAAAGTCAAATGCATAAGACAATCATAAATCTGTTAATGGGTACAAGATATATAAAGATGTAATTTGTAATACCAATAACATGAAGTAGTAGGGTGACAGAGCTGTAAAGGAGTAAATTTTGTATGCAGGTGAAGTTGGTATCAAATCAAATTAGATTGTTATAATTCTAGGATGTCAAATATAATCCCTATGGTAACAACAAAGAAAATCTCTATAGAATATACATAAAACAAAATGAGAAGGGAATCAAAACAAGACACCATAAAATTTTAACTGAACACAAAGGAAGGCAATAATGGAGGAAGTAAAGAACCAAAAGCCATAAGACATACAGAAAACAAATAAATGGCATCTTTTAAATATATCGGATTAAACTACCCAATCAATATGATTGAACATGTGAATAGAAACAACAATCACCCTAGAAGGAAAACAGCCAATTTGACTGAAGGGGAAAGAGATAAAATGGAATGAAGAAAAGTTGTGAGACTTCTTAGATTTTATAGGATGGGACCATAGAGCAATTAAGCTATGAATACACAGTATTCTTCAAGATAAGAGAAGAAGGGCCCCCCCCCTTCCAAATGATTCAGAGATCATTAAGGCTGCTGCCTTGGTATTAAAAAGAGGAAATCTATCCCTTGGGTTTCAGCAGACCAGACAATTCCTGCTCACAGCTGTAAGAGTGGTGCCACCCACAGCTATAGGATCAGGCCTCCCAAAGCCATAGAGGGCTGACCCTTACCCAACAGAGTGATGGGGTGTGTCTGCCTCCACCTATATTTCAGAGAATGGACCCACCCAGAACTGTGGGCATACAAACCAGATAGAAGACCACAGAGAGGGCAAGCTCAATGCAGAGAGCTCCCTGCTAGGGAAATGCCTAGTGGAGTCATGCTCCCACAATCCCATGCCAGTAGAGCCACCAGTGTGCAATTTCACACAGGGAAAGCTGCAGGTATGCAAATCCAACCCATGAGAGCTGCCATCTGGGATGCCTCAGAAAAGCCATGGGGGCAAGGATACCCGAATGTCCCCAAAAGATGCCATCTCCACCCCACTGGACCTGGTGGGCAGAGCATCTAGAGATTATTTAAGTCTTAAGATTTGATGTTTGCCCTATTGGGTTTAGACTTGCTTGACCACCTCTTTCTTTCCTATTTCTCTTTTTTGGAATGGGGAGTTTACCTTATGTCTAGTCCACCATTGTATTTTGGAAGCACATGACTTGTTTTATTTTGCATATTCACAGCTGGAAAGCAATTTGCCTCAGAATGAATTGTACCTTAAGCCTAATCCATATCTGATTTAGAAGGTATTTGTATGAGACTTTTAACTTTAGACTTTTGAATTGCTAGAGATGCTAGAATAAGTTTAAAACCTTTTATTATTTTTTTAATTTTATTTATTTTTTTTTAATGTTTATTTTTAGGACAGAGAGAGAGACAGAGCATGAACGGGGGAGGGTCAGAGAGAGAGGGAGACACAGAATCCAAAGCAGGCTCCAGGCTCCGAGCTGTCAGCACAGAGTCTGATGCGGGACTCGAACCCATGAACCTCAAGATCATGACCTGAGCCGAAGTCGGACGCTTAACTGACTGAGCCACCCAAGCGCCCCAAGTTAAAAACCTTTTAAAACACCTTTTAAAACTATTGAGATGGAATGAATGAATTTTGCATACAAGGACATGAATTTTAGGGGACCAGGGATAGAATACTATGGTCTTAATGTGTCTTCTCAAAATTCATGTGTTGAAATTCTAATGCCCAATGTGATAGTGTTAGGAGCTGGGGTCTTTGGGAAGTGATTAGGTCATGAGGGCTCCACTTTTATGGATGAGGTTAATGCCCTCATAAAAAAGACCTGAGAGAGGCTCCTTGCTCCTTCTGTCATTTAAGGACACAGTGAGAAGGCTTAGAATAGAAGAGGTCCTCACAAGACCATACTGGCGCTCTTATGCTGACTTCAAACCTCCAGAACTGTGGTAATAAGTTTCTGTTGTTTATAAGTCATCTAGTCTGTGGCATTTTGTTAGAGCAGCTTAGATCAAATAAGACACTCTCCAATCAAAAGGCATAGAGTGGATGAATAAATTTAAAAAATAAGACCCAGCAATATGCTGTCTATGAGAGATTACCTTTAAATAAAAAGACACACATAGACTGAAAATGAAGGGATGGAAGAATATTCCATGTACATAGTAACCCCACAAAAACACGAGTGGCTACACTTACATAAAACAAAATAGACTCTAAGAAAAAAATTGTCTCTAGAGACAAGGTCATATATAATGCTAAAAGTTCCACTCACCAGGAAGATATAACAATTATAAATATATACACATTCAACATCAGAACACCTACATATAATATAAGCAAATTCTGACAGATCTGAAGGGAGAAATTGACAATGATATAATAATAGGGATGGACTTCAATATCCCATTTACAACAATGGATAGAACGCTTAGGGAGATTGCAGAACAGCATGGAAGTTTTTTGTGTGTCTCACGTCCATGAAATACAGCCAAACCAACACTAAACCATCCTACACACCTAGAAAACTGATCTGAAGATTAACACAACAATCTGCACAAACTGAACCACAGAATTCAGCAGGTATGTGGCATGGAGAGATGAACTTGGGGAGAGAGAAGCTGCAGAGGGCAGGGAGCCACTTTTGCATCTGGAAATGACAGAGATGGGGGGGAGTCAAAATACAGGAAAAGCACCCCTCCCCAAAAGCAGCTGGAGAGAAAGTGGAAAATTGGAAACAGCCGCAGGGACTGAACTAAAAAAGGGAGAAAGGAGAGGGTTTAAATTCCATTAAGACTCTAAACAGGGAAAGCTCAGAGTCTGATACCTGGCAGTGCTCTGGTGGAAAGGGCGAATCCCCAGGAGCAGAGTGGGGTCTGGGAGTTTCTCAGGCCACACAGGGAGAAGCAATTCCACAGCTGGAAGGACATTTGGTAGAGGCTGTGAGGCCACCTGGGCCAGCAGACCCCAGAGAATGGCCACATTTGCTGGTGCTGGAACAAGTTTGTTGGGGGTGAAGCCTGGTGTCAGATGTGTATTGTGATTTTCCGTAATCCCTGAGAAGCTGCTGCTACACTATCTCGCGAACATTTTTGGGAGCAGGATGGCAGCTGACCGCGCACTCTCTGGGCATCAGCAGCAGCACAGTCCCATAAGCATTCCTGGGTGCAGCCAGCACCTGGCCATTGCTCAGTGAGACCCTCCACAGAGAGGCAGAGAGGGTCAAAGCCACAGTCACTCAGAAGTGAGGGGCCGGAGAAGGCAGCCACATCTGAGATAAAACTCGGGAGGGAGGTGCTGCCTGGGGCTTGATCACGACAGTGTGGAAGCAGGGAGTGGACGGAAGCCAAAGAGGAAGGACGGTGCGCGATTGCTGATCGGGGAGAACAGAGTTCCGATAGTAGAGACTGGGTAGCTGGGTGACGCCATTTTCACCGTTCCTGCGCATGCGCATACACACCTACAAGTGCCACAACAATCCACCCCGGTAGGCTAGCAGCACCATCTAGTGGAGAATGGAGCCATTACACTAAGACCTGCTCAACTGGGCCAACCTCACTCTTCAGGAACACAAGTCTCACTGTCAGCTTAGTTTATGGACTGTAAAGCACTTCATAGTTTGACTTCTAAGGGAAAATGAAGTAATTTCAGTTGTATTTCAGTCTGTTAGCCAGTCCATCTATTCAGTTTATTTTCTTTCTTTTTCTTTCTTTCTTTCTTTCTTTCTCTTTCTTTCTTTCTTTCTTTCTTTCTTTTCTCTTTTTTCTTTTCTTTTTCTTGAATACAGAAAGAGAAAAAATTCATTTTTATTTTCAATTTTTATTAAAAATATTTTCTTTAATTTTTTTCTCCTATATTTTTTACTTTTGTGTAAATTTTTACAAAGTCTATTTTACTTCCATCATTGCATTTTAGCATACTTCAATGTATTCATTTTTTTCAAATTTTCAAATGATTTCCTTTCTTTTTGTTTTTTTTCTTTTCCCCTTTTTTTCACTAATCTATCAAGCCACTTTCAAACCTAGACCAAAAACACCTAGGATTTAGCATCATTTATTCTAGTGTGTGTGTGTGTGTGTGTGTGTGTGTGTGTGTGTTCTTAATTTTTTAATTTTAATATTTTCTTAATTTTATTTTTTAATTTTAATTTTTCTACCTCATTAATTCCTTTTCTCCTTTCAAAATGACAAAATGAAAAATTCACCCCAAAATAAAGAGCTGGAAGAAACAACAGCCAGGGACTTAACCAACACAGATACAAGCAAGATGTCTAAATGAGAATTTAGAATCATGATAAGGAGAATACTAGCTGGAGCCAAAAATAGATTAGAATCCCTTTCTGTGGAGATAAAAGAAGTAAAAACTAATCAGGATGAAATAAAAAATGCTATAACTGAGCTGCAATCACAGATGGATACAGTGGCAGCAAGGATGGATGAGGCAGAATAGAGAATCAGCGATATAGAGGACAAACTTATGGAGAATAATGAAGCAGAAAAAAAGAGGGAGATTAAGGCAAAAGAGCACGATTTAACACTTAGAGAAATCAGTGACTCATTAAAAAGGAACAACATCAGAATCATAGGGGTCCCAGAAGAGGAAGAGAGAGAAATAGGGGTAGAGGGTTATGTAAGCAAATCATAGCGGAAAATTTTCTTAACCTGGGGAAAGACACAGACATCAAAATCCAGGAAGAACAGAGGACCCCATTAGATTAAACAAAAACCGACCATCAATAAGCCATATCATAGTCAAATTCACAAAATACTCAGGCAAGGAGAGAATCATGAAACCAGCAAGGGGAAAAAAAGTCCTTAACCTACAAGGGAAGACAGATCAGGTTTGCAGCAGACCTATCTACAGAAACTTGGAAGGCCAGAAAGGAGTGGCAGGATATATTCAATGTGCTGAATCAGAAAAACATGCAGCCAAGAATTCTTAATCCAGCAAGACTGTCATTCAAAGTAGAAGGAGAGATAAAAAGTTTCCCAGACAAAAATTAGAGTTCATGACCACTTAACCAGCCCTGCAAGAAATTTTAAGGGGGACTCTCCGAGGGGAGAAATGATGAATATATATATATATACCAAAAGCAACAAACATTAGAAAGGACCAGAGAACAACACCAGAAACTCCAACTCTACAAGCAACATAATGGCAGTAAATTCATGTCTTTCAGTACTCACTCTAAATGTCAATGGACTCAATGCTCCAATCAAAAGACATAGGGTAACAGAATGGATAAGAAAACAAGATCCATCTATATGCTGTTTACAAGAGACTCACTTTTAAACTCATCAATAGTAATACCATAATAGTAGAAGATTTCAACACCCCACTCACAGCAATGGACAGATCATCTAATCAAAAAATCAACAAGGAAACAATGCCTTTGAGTGACACACTGGACCAGATGGACTTAACAGATATATTCAGAATATTTCATCCTAAAGCAGCAGAATATACATTCTTCTTCAGTGCACATGGAACGTTCTCCAGAATAGACTACATACTGGGACACAAATCAGCCCTAAGTAAGTACAAAAAGATCGAGATCATACCGTGCATATTTCCAGACCACAATGTTATGAAACTTGAAATCAACCACAAGAAAAAATTTGGAAAGGTAACAAATACTTGGAGACTAAACAACACCCTACCAAAGAATTAATGGGCCAACCAAGCAGTTAAAGAGGAAATTAAAAAGTATATGGAAGTCGATGAAAATGAAAGCACTACAACCCAAATCCTCTGGGATGCAGCAAAGGTGGTCATAAGAGGAAAGTATATAGCAATTCAGGTCTTCCTAAAGAAGGAAGAAAGATCTCAGATACACAACCTAACCTTATGCCTTAAGGAGCTGGAAAAAGAACAGCAAATAAAACCCCAAACCAGCAGAAGACAGGAAATAATAAAGATTAGAGCAGAAATTAATGCTGTCAAAACAAACAAACAAAAAAAATGAGAATAGATCAATGAAACCAGAAGTTGATTCTTTGAAAGAATTAACAAAATTGATAAACCACTAGCCAGTTTGATCAAAAAGAAAGAGGAAAGGACCCAAATAAATCAAGAATGAAAGAGGAGAGATCACAACCAACACAGCAGAAATAAAAACAAGAATAAGAGAATATTATGAACAATTATATGCCAATAAAATGGGCAATCTGGAAGAAATGGACAAATCCTAGAAACATATACACTACCAAAACTGAAACAGGAAGAAATAGAAAATTTGAGCAGACCCATAACCAGTAAAGAAATGGAATTAGTTATCAAAAATTTGCCAAAACACAAGAGTCCAGGGCCAGATGGCTTTCCAGGGGAATTCTACCAAACATTTAAGAAAGAGTTAACACCTATTCTCTTGAAGCTGTTCCAAAAAAATAGAAATGGAAGGAAAACTTCCAAACTGTTTCTATTAGCCAGCATTACCTTGATTTCAAAACCAGACAGAGACCCCACTAAAAAGGAGAACTATAGACCAATTTCCCTGATGAACATGGATGCAAAAATCCTCAACAAGATATTAGCCAACATGATCCAACAATACATTGAAAAAATTATTCACCACGACCAAGTGGGATTTCTATCACTGGGCAAAAGACATGAATAGACACTTTTCCAAAGAAGATATCCAGATATTCAACATAGCTCATTAACAGGGAAATACAACTTAAAACCACATTGAGATACCACCTCACACCAGTCACAGTGGCTAAAATTAATAACTCAGGAAGCAACAGATGTTGGCGAGGATGTGGAGAAAGGGGAACCCTCTTGCACTGTTGGTGGGAATGCAAACTGGTGCAGCTGCTTTGGGAAAACAGTATGGAGGTTCCTCAAAAAATTAAAAACAGAACTACCCCATGATGCAGCAATAGCACTACTAGGAATTTATCCAAGGGTTACAAGAGTGCTGATTCATAGAGGCACATGTAAGTCAATGTTTATAGCAGTGCTATCAACAACAGCAAAAATATGGAAAATCAACTGATGAATGGATAAAGAAGATGTGGTATATATATATATATACAATGAAATACTACTTGGCAATAAGAATGAAATCCTGACATTTGCAACAACATAGATGGAACTGGAAGGTATTATGGTAAGTGAAATAAGTCAGAGAAAGACAGATATCCCTATGATTTCATTCATATGTGGAATTTGAGAAACTTAACAGAAGACCATAGGGGAAGGGAAGGAAAAATAAGATACAAACAGTGAAGGAGGCAAAGCATAAGAGACATTTAAATACAGAGAAGAGACTGAAGGTTGATGGGGATGGGGGTTTGAGGGGTGGGGAAAATGGGTGATGGACATTGAGGAGGGCACTTGTTGGGATGAGCACCAGATGTTGTACACAAGTGATGAATCACAGGAATCTACTCCTGAAACCAAGACTACACTGAATGTTAGCTAACTTGACAATAAATAAATAAATAAATAAATAAATAAATAAATATAAATACAAAACAAATTACAAAAAAAAGAATTAATTCCAATCCTTCTTAATCTCTTCCAAAAAGAGAAAAGGGAAAACTCCTTTTATGAGGCCACTAGCTTTTATGAGGTACTCCTTTTATGGGGCCACTCCAAACTCCTTTTATGAGGCCACTACCACCCTAATAACAACACCAGAGAAAGATACCATAAGGAAAAAAACCACAAGCCAATATTCCTGATGAATATAGATTCAAAACTCAACAAAATACTAGCAAACTGAGTTCAACAACAATTAAATCATTACAAGAATGCTTCAACATCCATAAACCAATCAATGTGAGACACCATATTAACAAAATGGGAAAAAAACCAAAACATGGTCATCTCGATAGACACAAAATCATTTGACAAAGTTCGACATCCATTCATGATTAAAACTCTCAACAAAATAGGATAAAAGAAACTCACCTCAACAACATAAAAGCCATATGTGAAAGCTCCAAGCTAATATTATAATCCGTGGGGGGAAAAACTGAAAGCTTTCCCTCTAATATCCAGTACCAGGCAATGAGGCATGTTCTTACCACTTCTATTCAACAGAGTATAGAAAGTCTTAGCCAGAGCAATTAGAGAAGATAAATAAGTAAAAGGCATCCAAATTGGAAAGAAAGAAAGAAAATTATCTGTGCAGGTAATATTATCATATATATAGAAACCCCTAAAGACTCAACAACAACAAAAAATTTGTTGGAACTAATAAAATGAGTTCAGTAAAGTTGTGGGATACAAAATCAACTTAGGAAATTAAGTCACATTTCTATACACAAACAATGGAACTATCCAAAGAGGAAATTAAGCAAATGATTACATTTACAATAGTAACAAAAAGAATAAAATAACGAGAAATAAACTTAACCAAAGAGATGAAAGATTTCTATACTGAAGCATGAAGATGAAGGAAATCAAAGAGGACACAGTTAAATAGAAAGATATTCTGTGTTCATGGATTGGAAGAATTAATATTGTTAAAATGCTTCTATTGTGCTAAGTGATCTACAGATTTGATGTAACCTCTGCCAAAATCTTGATGCATTCTTCACAGAAATAGAAAAAAAAAATCTAAAATTTCATACACAGTCATAGAAGACCCTGAATAGCCAAAACAAGTTTGAGGAAGAACAACACATCTGGAGGCATCACACTTCCTAACTGCAAAGTATATTACAAAACTACAGTAATCAAAAACAGTGTGGCACTGGCATAAGGATAGACAGGACAGTGGAATAAAATTGAGAGTCTAGTAATAAGCCCACACATCTTTATCCAATTGATTTTTGACAAGGATACCAATGCCCTTCAATGGAAGAAAGCATAGTCTCTTCAATAAATGGTGCTAGAACAGTTGGACATCCACATGCAAAAGGATGAAGTTGGATTCTACCTCACAATATATAAAAGAACCATTCAAAATGGGGGCGCTTGGGTGGCTCAGTGTGTTAAGCATCCGACTGCAGCTCAGGTCATGATCTCACAGTTCATGGGTTCAAGCCATGCATCAGGCTCTGTGCTGACAGCTCAGAGCCTGGAGCCTGCCTTGGATTCTGTCTCCCTCTCTCTGCTCCTCCCCCACCCACATTCTGTCTTTCTCTCTCTCAAAAATAAATAAACATTTAAAAATTTTTCCTAATGGATTATAGACCTATATATAAAAGCAAAACTACTAAACTCAGAAAAAAAAATATCAGTGAATTTTCATGACCTTATATTTGGCAATGGACTTTAGATATATACTAACAGCATGAGCAAGAGAAGAAAAAAAATAAAGTGGACTTAAAATTAAAAACTCTTGTAATCAAAGAATATTGTCTATAAAGCGACAAGACATCAAGAAAGTGAAAAGCCAGTGTACAGAATGTGAGAAAATATTTGCAAATCATGTATCTGATAAGGGACTCATATCCGCAATATGTAAAGAACTCTTACAATTTAACAACAAAAAGACAACACAATTTAAAACTGGATAAAGGCCAAAACCGCAATGAGATGTCACTTTGTACTCAGTGGGATGGTTACTCTACAACAACAACAACAACAACAACTATACACAATAAGAAACGCTGGTAAGGGTGTGGAGAAATTGGCACCATCATACGTTGCTGCTGGTAGGAATGTAAAATGGTGCAGCTGCTGTGGAAAACAACTTGGTTGTTCCTCAAAAAGTTAAACATAGAATTGCCATATGACCCTGCGGTTCCCCTCCCAAGTGTAATTCCGGGAGAAATGAAAACAGATACTTAAACAAATGCTTGTACACACATGTTCGTAGGAGCACTGTTCACAAAGGAAGAAACAACCCAAATAAGCAAAATGTGGCCTATACACACAATAGACTATTACTCAGCCACCTATATATTGTGTAGGATACATGTGTATGAATTTATAATGAAAATCACCAGTATGAAAAAGGCATAATTCCAGGATGGAGGGAGGGGATGCGAGTGTTGAGGGTCTCCAGGAAGCATCAAAGGACAGGGTAATGCTCTGTTTCTGAATCTGGATGTGGGCGCACAGCCTTGGTTCTCTTTAGTATTATTCTTTACGTCTTGAACATGTATTACTAATATTTTATAAATTAAGCTTTATCTCAGTGGTATTGATAATCACGCCAAAGGAGAGATTTTGGAAGAGAATACACTACTCTTTGGTCCAACAACATGTTTAAAAACAAAAAAATCTATGGGGTCTTTGAAATTCCAAAAGAAATTCATGATGTTTATGATGAATGAAATGTGGAAATATATGAGGAACAAGTTAAAAATCAATGATTCCACCACTTTCTTCCCACCATGAAGAATCTAATGTTAAAATGATGTGTGCTTTCACATCTTTCTCCCTTCTCACACAAGTATATATAACTAATATTCCAGCTTTATTAATTTTTTCTTTTATACACGCACTTGTGTGTATAAAACTCAGCAACTCTTTAATAGTATTTAGACCCCTTTCCAACATTCGCGTCTAATTGATTTTTTAAAAAATACTGCATAATACCTCACTGAATGACTAAATCCTAATTTATTCTACCATCAGCGTGTTCCTAGTTAATCACTACAAATAACGCTATGATAAACTTTTTTGGCCTTGATCCTTTTTTGGCCTTTGGGTCCTAAATTGGGATTGCTAGGCCGATTTAACATTTTAGATGTTACAAATAATGTCTGATTGCTTTCTTCAACTTTGGTCACAGCTCACTCTCAACAGCAGCAGGAAATGAGAATAGCTGTTTCCATAGCGTCATTGGAAGGGGATAGTAACAATTCTTCTGTTTTGCCAACCTGATGGGTGGAAAGAGTATCTAATTTGTGTGTTTTCCACCAACATTCTTTATTATGGTCAGCAAAGTGGTGTAGGAGCAGTGGTTCCCTAAGCTCACTGTCCTTCAGTAACTCCTGAGGAGCATCTAAAAATGCAGGTGCGGGGGGCCAAATCAGAATGTCTGGGAAAAGGTCTGGGATCTTTTTGTTTTGGTTTCTTAAGATCCCCAAGTGATTCTGATATAGCTAGATGGGCACACATCTGATAGAAAGTCATGAACAGAACCTATCTAGAGTTGAGAAACCCAAATTTCAAAAGCTGTGATTTATGAATTAAGTGTTTAAGAAAACAATGTCCCCAAGGGCACCTCGGTGGCTCAATAGGTTGAGCATATGACCTCAACTCAGGTCATGATCTCATGGCCCATGAATTCGAGCCCCGCATTGGGCTCTGTGCTGACAGCTCAGAGCCTGGAGCCTGCTTCGGATTCTGTGTCTCCCTCTCTCTCTGTTCCTCCCCCACTCATGCTCTCTTTCTCTCTCTCTCCCTCTAAAAATAAATAAACATTAATTTTAAAAAAAAGAAAAGAAAAGAAAACAACGTGCCCAGATAATCGTTATGGTTGGAAACTCAAATATTCAATTTACATGCAACATTTTAATTCCATGACTTATTTAAAACAAGGGAGGCCTATGTGTCCCCTTCTCTGCTGTAAAGCCCAAGACACAGGAGGCAACTATGAAGTGGATATTTTCAAATAACAATTTTCTGGCCAACTGTGAATCCCTTTCTAGAAGGCATGGACACTGAATGTCTGTGTTGTTGTTGCTGTTGTTGTTGTTTTTAATGAAATAAGATCAGGGGACTTCTGGCCCATTGTTGCTGGACCATGTCTCATGAAACCTTCTCACTTGAAGAATAGAAAAAAAATAGTGTTACTTCAGTTTTTATTAGGAAGGATCTGGGCAGAGCATGGGATTTTTAAATTTTTTTTTTCAACGTTTATTTATTTTTGGGACAGAGAGAGACAGAGCATGAACGGGGGAGGGGCAGAGAGAGAGGGAGACACAGAATCGGAAACAGGCTCCAGGCTCCGAGCCATCAGCCCAGAGCCCGACGCGGGGCTCGAACTCACGGACCGCGAGATCGTGACCTGGCTGAAGTCGGACGCTTAACCAACTGCGCCACCCAGGCGCCCCAAGCATGGGATTTTTAAAGACAGTGACCCTTCAGGAGAGGCCAGCTCAGCTGTTTGAGAGGTGCCTTCGCAGGTTTGAGTAGCAAAAGGGAGGCCTTCTCACCTCCTATCTCCTGGACAGCTGAATGGGGTCACCTTATCGTCACATGCCATGAGCAGCCACCAGATGGCGAGGTTCCCTTATTTTCCTCAAAGCCCGACTTGCTTTAAAAGTGGGAGAGAATGAATGACTTCAGTTTCTCTATCTGTATAAAACAAAAGTGAAGGGGACAAGGATGCATGGTAGTTATGTCCTAGCTTCCCTGTGTCTCAGACAACATCACCCACCTTGCAGAAAGGTTGTGAGGAAGTGCTGCATATGTATGAAGTGCTCAGACCCTGCCTGGCAAGTTCTAAGCAGTCAATAAGCCTATTTTTTTTTTAAAAGCTAAAATTGAAAAAGCCTCTGGTAATGCAACCTCATTTTAATTGCTTTTCTATTGAGTTCCATTTCAGATTTCTGTTTATTCTCTTGTTTTAAATTGAAATATAGATGACACGCAATGTTACATTAGTTTCAAGCGTGAGACATAGTGATTGCACAAGTCTACACGTTATGCTCTGGTCACAAGTATAGCTGTCATCTGTCACCATACAACGCTATTACAATAGCATTGACTCTACCCTACACGTTGTACCTTTTATCCCCCTGGCTTATTGGTTCCAAAACTGGAAGCCTGTACCTCCCATTCTATTTCCCCATTTGGCCCATCCCCCTGCTCCCCTCTACCAACCATCAGTTTGTTCCTTAGATTCCTATTTGTTCTAAAATTCCCTACAAAGTCATATCTATGTAAAAATTGAAAATCAATATACAAAACCTCCAAGTTTGTAAAATGGATAAATTCAAGAGTTTGCAAGAGTATTTTCAAAAGAGATCATCATGGACTTCCTTTGAAAGTACGTTGCCTTTCTGCCTTAAGGATTTGATTCGACTTATTAAATTCAATTTGCTCCTGGCTGCTGTGTGAAGGGAGATGAAGGATTCCTGAAGATAAATTGTGAAGCAGCAACTTGCCTTCTGCATTCTTTGCTTCCCCTTTTTTATAAATTTTCCCCTTTCCCATAAAGCTCCCCACGCTATTTGCCTGCAGTCCGCCCTCTTTTGTTTTCCAATCCCGTCCAGGACGGGTACAGACAATGGCTGAAGATTGGGAGGATAATACAAAGCCCCTTTCCCCTCCACCCGACCCCAGGAAGCTCATCACAGGACTAGGAAGTGAAAAGTGACCTGCATGTGGTGCTTTTGCACTTGGGCAGCTTTCTCTCTAGCTAGATAATAATAACGTGGAAGAGAAGGAGGAACCATTTATTGAACACTTTCTCTATTGTGGGTACTCTTTCTGCCTGTTTGCTTAATCCCTGCAAAAACCTTAAAATGGAAGGATTGGGCTAATCATCCATTTACATATGAGAAGCCCGGAATGGAGCTAGTAGTAGGTGAAAGATCCAGGTCTTGACCTTAGGTTTGTCTGATTCCACAGCTAAGCCTTCCACCTCATTTTTATGCTAATCCCTTCTAGAAAAAGTTTTTCTTAAAGCTAAGAATACGGAGCAAGAGAAATGGTGTATTTATATCATCTTGGTCATTACGAATTATTCTATTTAGCAGTAAAAGTGTGTGATTATCCTGTTGGGATGAGCACTGGGTGTTGTATGGGAACCAATTTGACAATAAATTTCATATTAAAAAAAATAAAAAAATAAAAGTGTGGGATTATTTTTGCTTCACTCTCCAGAATGTTTCACTGAAGAATTAAATAAAATAATAACAACATACCACATTCTTTTTAATTTCCATGAATTGCCACTAAAGGAAATGTAGACAGTTTGTCATTCCTTAGGGTATTATAGAGAATGATGATTATCATTCTTTGTGACAATGCAATATAAAGTCATCATCACCACATTTTGGGAACTCTAAAATGTGTTGAAAGAAAAAGAATAAAAACAAGAATTTGACAGATACAGCATTAGAGAAGATGTTTTCATTTATTTTTTAAGTTTTATTTATTTATTTTGAGAGAGAGAGCAAGTGTGCATGCATGAGGGAGGAACAGAGAGAGAGAGAGAGAGAGAGAGAGAGAGAGAGAGAGAGAATCCCAAGCAGGCTCCTAGCTGACAGCCCAGGGAGCCTGATCCCACAAACCCAACTGTGAGCTCATGACCAGAGCTGAATCAAGAGTCTGAAGCTGAACTGACTGAGCCACCCAGGCACCTCAGGAGACCAGAGTATTTTAATATGATTCCTGATAGGGGAGCTTGGGATTCTTTCTTTCTCTTTCTCCTTCTGCCCGTCTCTGTTACTTTCTCTCTCACTCTTTCTGTCTCTCTCAAAATGAATAACTAAACTTAAAAAAATATGATTCCTGGTACAAACCTTAAAGTGAATGATTTGATAGCCTATAATCTAAAGTATATACAAATTTGAATTTGTCCTAGAAGTATAAACCATCCTGGCTTATTCATTAGGCTTGGCTAATATTTTAAAATAATTCCAGAGTCATACTGTCTTCATAGGTTCCATAAAATCATTTACCAATGTATAGTATATATATTAGATCAGTATAGTGCAAGCATCATGCTATTTCTTTGTAACCAGTTAAGACAAGTTCAGGAACCCGATGCAGTCTGCCCAAGGCAACTTATTAGTGAGTGTTCCAGTTGGTGTGGTTTCTGCAGCACTTAACAGAAGATCAATTCAATTGGCACCAAAAACGTGGAAAGCCTGAGGGAGGGTGATTCCAGGTTTGGTGAAGGCAGTGGCTCATTGCCATCACTAAGGATCCAGGTTCTCTTTAATCTTCTGCTACTCTTTGCTCACCATGTTGGCTTCTGATCACAAGCTTGCAAGGGGGCTGCTGCAGATTCAAGACAGTTGACCCTTGAAAATCACAGTTTAAACTGCACAGGTCCACTTATACACGGATTTTTTTTTAACTATATAAATACAGTACAGTACTGTAAATGTATTTTCTCTTCCTAATGATTTAATAACATTGTCTTTTCTCTAGCTTACTTTATGGTAAGAATACAGTGTATAATACATAGAACATACAAAATATGTGTTAATCGACTGTTTATGTTCTCTATAAAGCTTCTGGTCAACAGTAGGCTATTAGGGATGCCTGGGTGGTTCAGTCAGCTAAGCTTCCGACTTTAGCTCGGGTCATGATCTCATGGTTTGTGGGTTCGAGCCCCGTGCCAGGCTCTGTGCTGACAGTGCAGAGCTTGCTTGGGATTTTCTCTCTCCCTCTCTCTCTCTCTCTCTCTCTGCCCTCCCCTTCTGGCACAAGTGCTCTCTCTCTCTCTTTCAAAAATAAATAAAACTGAAAAAAAAGAAGATATAAGAAAAAAAGAAAAAAGAAACAGTAGGCTATTTAGTAGTTCAGTTTGGGCAGGGGGTGGGGGGATTCAAAACTTATACATGGATTTTCAACTGCCCAGAGTGTTGCTACCCCTAGCTCCTCTCCCCACAACCCATTGTTCAAGAGTCAACTTCACAACTATAAAATGCTTCCTTGTATCCCTTTGTAAAACTGAGTTTTTCTCTTCCACACTCACTATTCAGAAATACAGACATGCTCATTCCTAAATCATTCACTGGCAAGGAAAATGGAATTTCCAGGATTGGATTAGATTAATTATCATCCTCTATAGGTCTGGGGGAAGGTCCACCCTTTTCTAAACTATGTGGTCTCCTGATAGCTGAACAAAATCAAGGTTCTGATCAAAGGGAAGATTAGTGGATAGAATGACTGCAAGATGGGTGGTCAACAGTGACTGCTATGTTGAGTCAGAGAAAGAGCCTAAAAGGAATCTGCTTCAAAAGCAGGGCTGGTTCTTTTGGGTATTTGCCTTGTGGGAGGAGAATAAAAGCCAAAGAATAACTGGAAAATACTATTTCTTTGTTTCTGATTTGATATGACAATCTCAACCCCCTAATGATTTTTTTAGGGAAAGATAAACTAATGTGATTATGTCTTTAAAAGAGACAAGAAATTCCCTACATGGAGGAGTCAGTGGTTCAGTATTAAATTTGTAACTAAAAGAAATCTTGGGGGAAACATAACTGAATCAACTAGAATACTTTCAGTTCGATGTACAGAAGCCCCATTTATGAAATAGGAAAATTCATCGTTCATCATAGGAAATCCAGAGGTAGGGCAGGCTCCAGTGTTGGTTGATTAGGCTCTTTCCATCTCTTGGTTCTGCCTTCTTTAGTGTTGGCTTCATCCTCAGGTTGGTGGCTGTAGTGATTCCAGGTGTCACAGCTAGTCAAGGCAAGGTTCAAAAGGGGCAGAACAGCAGCTTCCCATTAGGAATGGCAAGACTCTCCCCAGATGCCCCTAACCATACTCCCTGTCTTGTTTCACCGGCCAGAGTTAGGTCATATGTCCACTCCTGAATCCATCACTGCCCGGGGATGGGCTCAATAAACATCTAGGGTGTGAGAATTCTGATTGCACATTTGTTTTCATTGTGATTGGGATAATCAGTATCTCCTTATCTCTATAACTCTAGTTAATCTAGATCAGTGGCCCACACATGTTTTTGTAAATAAAGTTTTATTGAACACAGCCTTATTTCTTTATGTATTGTTGATCTCTGCTTTCATGCTACAATGACAAAGGACTTCTAACAGAGATCCTATGGTTCACAAAGCCTAAAATATTTTTATCTGATCTTTTATTTTAAAAAAAGTTGGCCAACTCTGATCTAGAGTTAACTGCAGCACTTCCTTTTATTTGCTTTAAACTATCTTTTGAAAATGATATGTTTTCAGTAATGTAGATTGCCCTCCCCGTTGCTGGTGGGCATCTTCCAATCCACTGAGGATCTGAAAAGGCAGAGGAAGGAAGAATTCACCCTTTTTCTCCTGCCTCACTTTCGAGCTGGAACATCCCATCTTATCTGCTCCTTCCCTTGGACTGGGGTTTATACTGTCATCTCCCCCTGGTTCTCAGGTCTTCAGATTCTGACTGAATTATACCACTGACTTTTCTGGATTTTCAGTTTGCAGATTGCAGATGGCAGATTGTGGGATTTAGCCTCCGTAATTACATGAGCCAATTTCTCGTAGTAAGTCTCTCTCTCTTTCTATACACACACACACACACACACACACACACACACACACACACACACAAATATATACACATGTTTTCCAGAGAAACAGAACTTATATGTGTGTGTGTTTACACACACACACACACACACAGCAGAACCATATATACACACACGTGTGTGTGTATGTGTGTGTGTGTATGAGTGTGTGTGTATGTGTCTTCCTTCCCTGGAGAGCCCTGACTATTACAGAGTGAAACCTAAGTTTATCTCATCCATAGTTACATGATTAGATATATTTTACCAATTTTGCATGTGATTTTTCCAAATTGGAGAAACCCAATCTACATAACATACCTACATAAAATCAAATCACTGACTTTCCCAAGTCATACTGGTTAAATAGTTTTCCACCCAGTGCTGTGCTGGACCCAGTTTTTCCTGATATGTAAGAGTCCATTGTTAGCATTACTTTCAAACTGCCTTCAGTGACCTTGGTAGTGTAAAATTGAGGGTGGTGCGAAGAATTACACCACAGAAATTGGCAAACATTACAAACAGAGGTTGTTGGATTGTTTTTTTCCCTGAAGATCTGGTTGTAACTGAAGAGGTGACTCACAGCTATGAAATCACAGAAACAGTGCATAATTAGGAAGTAAGCTGAGAAGTTCAAACTTTGAGGGACATAGGAATTGAGAGTGAAAAATGGGTCAGCACTCCAACGGTTAAAATTTAGAGAGAGAAGCAAGAGGCTGTAAGAGGCAGGACAATGAGGGGAGAGGCCTATAGAGATATGGCACATTGTGGGGAAGAACAAGTCTTGTTGGATATGCAGGGTAAAGCCAAATTATGAGAACTCAAAAAAGGCAGAGTTTGAAAGACTTGATGTGAGATTAAAGAATGAGCCACTACAAATGGTTTACATGGGAAGGGTGCAAGATGAAGGCAACGTTTTAAAAAGTTTAGCTTAACCGAACCCTTGTGGCTAATTAGACTGAGAAAAACTTGCTACCTGCATGGTTGTTGGATGGTGGGCTGGGTTTAGGTGGTGGCAGTTAGGAATGGGGATGAAGGATGGATATTAGGAACGTCCAACAGGCTGGAGATGATGAATTTGCTTTAGACACACAATGAGCTTGAAATGATGATGAGGGTTCCAGAAATAAATGTTCAGAAGGCAACATAGACTGGATGATTTTCTTTGCATTCCTCTGCATTGTTTACAATCCCATGTTGTCTTTCCTCATTAGTGTTACCAAAAGGAATGTTCCATGATTTGCACAAAGGAAAAATCCTGCCTTCTGAAGCACTTGGCAAGACTTTACAGAATTAACTATTTTAAGATATCACTTTAATTTCATATTAAATATATTGACATAATAAAATTGAACTACCCAAGCAGTCATAGACTTGTTTGTATTCTTTACCAGTTTTCATAATTGCTGATTTTTAGAAAATTTGACCTATAAATAGAATCCTATTTTAGTGAGCTTGGGGAGATACAAAATAACTTATATTTAACTTCCACTAAAATTAATGTATATTATAGTCGATAGCAAAACAGCTTCAGGATGTATTGTTCATATTTATAGAGAAACTCATACAATCATATCTTGTTTACTAATCTTCTCTACTTTATTAATAACCCACCTTCGTTGTGACTTTTTGTCAGAGATAAAAGTACTCTTCATCCCTCTATCCTCCCGCCCCTCAGCTCTCCTGAAATAAACTATCACCAAAATACTAATAGAATATTCTGTGGAAAATCTCAAATGTCAAAAGTCCAAACACACTACAAATTAGAAACTCCAAAAGAACAATGTCTTTACTACAGAAATTAGCTTCAGAGTGGGTAACAACTGTTGAAGGCATCTGCTAAGTGGGATTTTTAATTTAATGGAATTTGTTATAACTACATCAGTAAAGCACAATCGCTGTGCACCATCTGTTGAGGCCTTGAAATTGACTTGCTTATGTAGAACCGGATGTAACAATCATATCTGTTGAAAGGGAATACTACTTTGTACTAACTTTTCATCTTACCCTTTATTTTCCAATGCTTTTAGAATCATTAGACGATAAGTTAATGAGAAAAAAACACAATCTCAAGAGTCAAAGGGGCAACTCAACAATAAAAAAAAAAACCTGATTAAAAGACAAAGGACTTGAATAGAAATTTTCCAAAGAAGATATACAAATCGCCAATAAGCACATGAAAATATGCCCAACATCACTAATCATTAGGGAAATGCAAATTAAAATTGCAATATACCATTTCACACCCATTAAGGTGGCCATTACAAAATAGAAAAATAAACAAACAAAAACCAGAGAATAAGTGTTAACAAGGCTGTGGAAACATTGGAATCCTTAAGCACTGCTGGTGGGAATGTGAAATGATGCAGCTGCTAAAAACCATATAGCATTTCCTCAAACAAATAAAAATAGAATTGCCACAGGATCCAACAATTCCACTTCTGAGTGTATAACTAAAATAATTGAAAGCAGGGACTCAAACAGGTATTTGTACACCGATATTCACAACAGCATTATTCACAATGGCCAGAATGTGGAAGCAACTCAATGTCCATTGACAGATGAACAGATAAGCGAAATGTGGTATATACACACAATAGAATATTATTCAGCCTTGAAAAAAAGAAGGAGATTCTGGCATATACTACAACATAAACAAATCTCAAGGACATTATGCCAAATGAAATAACCCTCTCATAAAAGAAACACATACTGTTCAATTATAATGATATGAGGTACCTAGGGTAGTCAAATTCATAAAGATAGAAAGTAACTGGTGGCTGGAGAGAGTGGGGAATGGGGAGTTATTTAATGCGTATAGAGTTTCAGTTTAGGAAGATGAAAAGAGTTTTGGAGACCAATGGTGGTGATGATTTCACAACGATGATAATGTACTTAATGCCACTGAACTGGACACTTAAAATGGTTAGAAACACACACACACACACACACACACACACACACACACACACACACACA
>NW_024412400.1:65589648-65600717 GCF_014898765.1 Herpailurus yagouaroundi | reverse complement strand
ACACACACACACACACACACACACACACACACACACACACACACACAGTATTTTACCACAATAAGAGTCAAAGGGACGCAGAGGAGGCATCTGATGACTGAAAGACCCTAATAAAGAGCTGAAAGTTGAACCAAATCAGTTGAATTATGCATCACTCTGCACACCCACTTTATCAGAGATGGGGCCTCCAGTGTTTGTCACACTGCAGTGTCAGTACCGATGGACCTCATGGTGCAGAAGGCTGGAAGCAAGGAAGAAGGAGGGATCATTCAGGGGAGACCTAGGTCTATAGGAATGTCTTCCCAAGAATGACCCCTCATCTTTCTCCCAGATGGGGCCAAAAAAGCAGCTAAGGGAACCTTCAGAATGGAGACTGCATTGAGGGAGACTACCTCATCTCAATCGTATCTTTAGAACACACATTTCATGGTTAAACCTTTTCCTCTTTAAGAAAATAGACAAAGTGGGGAGCCCGGGTGGCTGAGTTGGTTAAGCGTCAACCCTTGATTTCATCTTGGGTCATGATCTCGCAGCTCGTGAGTTGGGCTCTGTGCTGACAGTACAGAGACTGCTTAGGATTCTGTCTCTCTGCTTCTCTCTCTGTCTCTCCCCCCACTCACACTGTCTCTCTGTCTCTCTCACTCAAAATAAATAAAACTTAAGAAAAAAGAAAATAGATAAAGGAATTTCAGTACATGTTATATATGCTGTTGTTATAAATGTAATACTTTTCCACTGTAGAAATTTGAAAATCAAGAAATGTAGAACAAAGTAAATATGACCTGTAATCCTACTACACAGATGACTGCTCATTTGGGGGTTTTCCTTCATGCTTTTGATACATAGTTGGGGGTTTTGAAGCTCATATGTTGAATGAGTTATAATGGTGGAGTACTAAATATCATTAACAGGAAACAAATTTAAAATATTAATTAGGACCTCACTCTTTCATATCATCATAATATAGTGTTGTATGTAGATTTGTCATTATTCTCTCCTATCTAAAATAATGGGCATTACAATCTATTATCTAAAAGAATAAAATATTACTTCTAAGAACTTGCAAATACATTTAGAGTCCAAGAGATCTCTCTTCACACCTCTCAGAGGTGGTCTCATATAATCCACTTCTCCCAGGGCCAATTCCTCCACTGGTTCTCTCCCTTTCTTAATATTTCCTTGCATGGTTTAACCATAGTTTATTTAATACTTCCCTTATTGTTATTTGATTTTGGGTTTTTGTTTTATTTTGTATTAAAAGATATATATATGCAAAAGTTGGTGGATTAGATGAAAAAAATTGGCAAAATATTGACAACATTTAAAGGTGGGGGGTGGGTGCATGGGGTTGCATTATATTGGAATGTAAGAACTTTGAAAAAAACAAAGCACAAGGAGCAAAATAAAATTTCCAAAAATTATAATTAGTATTTCCAGGGCACTATGAGATGATATTGCATTCATGAAATAAGAATGAGAAAGAAAACAAAACAAAACAGAAGATACTTTAGAAGGCCCAACATATAAATAACAGTAGTCTTAAAAAGGAGACTAGATAAAGTGGAGGGGGAGGTATATAACAAAAAAAATAATTCAATAAAATTTTCCAGAACTGAAGAACATAAATCGAAAAGCCAAAAGATCATGGAGCATAACGAATGGAAAAAGACTCACACCAAGGCACATCTTGGGCAATTTTTATAGCTTGGAAACAAAGAGACAATTCATTGATCTAATCATCTCTTCTCTGTACTCTCCTCTTCTCTCCTCATGTACTCTCTTCCTTCTTTCAGCTTAAACTCAATGGTCAATAGTTCTAATCAATTCCTTGGCTAGAACCTCCACATCTTTGTTCCTCTTATGCTTTCTCATCTTTTCTGAACAAAATCATAACGACAGTCAAATTAAACTTTCCTTCCACTCCATTTCTGCACCAGTGAAACTGAACATAAAGATGGGAAAACCAACAGTCATGTTGATTGGATTATCATTAACCTCAAGTAGGCCTTTACTGCTGCCCAGCAATCATACATTACCCTCATGTGTTCACTTTCCCACTTCCCTAGACAACTATCTCATACTTCTATCTCTTTCCTCCATCCTCCACTACCTCTTTCCCCACCCACTCTCAGCTGTTGCCCTTGTTTCCTATATTGCTGAGGAAACCAAAGCTGTCAAAGAATTCCCACAAGCCACACCCTGCATACTTCTCTACCCTCCTACATCTGTGCTCACATACTCTGCATTTTCTCAAGTCCTTGATGATGAACTAGCCACACTCCTACTGAAGTCATCACTTTTACCTGACTACTAGGTCCAGCCCCTCTTAGAAACGCCACTCCAGCCATTCTTTTTTTTTCTTTGCATATTTTAGATTACACTTTCAAGTTTCCCCTTTAGAGCATATTATTCGCAGCAGCACACAAAATACTGTTATTTATCACAGCTTTAAAAAGAACTTCCATGGACCCACATCCTCCTCTACCTACCACTTCATTGGTTTCCTTCCCTTTATAATAAATCTCTTTAAAAAGTTGTCTATACTCAATGTCTCCAAAGTATTTTCTCCTATGCTTATTTGAACCAAATAGGTTTATCCTCAACATGCCACCAAGATCATCGATGAACAATTACTTCCATGTTGCTAAATACAATGGTCAGTTCTCATCTTACTTGACCCATGGAAGTATCTGATACAATTGATCACACCTTCTTCCTGGATATACTTTCTTCACTTGTCTTCTAGACTATCACATCCTCCAAATTTGTAATTCTATTCTACTGGCCACTTATGAGTTTCTTTTTCTAGTTCTCATGATTTCCTACCTCTAAAAGTCGAAGGGCTCCAAAACTCAAGGGCCTTAGACCCCTTCTCTTTTCTAGCTAAACTCATTCCCTAGGTTATCTCAGTTGGCATCCTGACTTTAAATGCTATCTATTGTGAATTATTCCCAGATTTGCATCTCTAGTCCTGATCTCCATACCAGTATATCCAACTCCCTTCTTAAGTTGTTTTTTTAACTTTCTAGTAAGCTTTTCTAATTTTGCACATCTAAACTTAAGCTCTTAATCTTCTTTTCAAAATCTGTTACACTTCCAATCTTTTCTATATCTATTAATGGCAAATCCATACTTTTCCATTGCACAGGCAAGGAAAACAAAACATGGTTCAAGAAAGGAGAATGTTATCTTACATGGTTTGGATTTAGTCATGTCTATATCAGCCTGAAGTATGAGTGCTTGAAGATGGATCTAACCCAAAATTACAGTGTGATTGTATTTGGAAGATGAAAAAGGTGTGTGTGTGTGTGTGTGTGTGTGTGTGTGTGTGTGTGTTCATGCGACCCTGAATACAGGTGAAGCATGGGTTAAGAATGTAAGAGAGCTAAATACTCTTCTTCCATAACAATATGCCAATAAATAATAACACACAAACCAGTGTGAGCATAGTTAGTAAGTTTTGTATAACTATTTAAAATAGAATGTATAACTTTGATAAATGTAATAGATAATTTTGGTACTACTTATATTTGAAATGGCTATGTTGAAAGTCATAATGCTTAACAGCAGATGTAAAAGTAGTTGTATGAATACCAACAAAAAATATGGAAAGTCCCACTGGAATATCTATGGGGAAACTTTGGAAAGAGATGGATATTTGGGATTTTATAACACATTTGAGTTTTTAAGCAATATATGTTCCTTCTATAATTAGAAAAGCATAAATATTTTTAAATGGATTTCTAAAATGCATAATTACTTAATTATTGATAGTGATCATTCATGATAATGTATCTTATTTGCTAACTAGAAAAATGCTTGTTAGGTGCCTGAATGCTAAGATTTAATTTTTCTCTCCATTGATGTACTTGATATTAAATCTAGATTCTTACAGCTTGCCCATCTGAAAAAAGTGTATTTCTTAGTTGGAAATATGTGCATGATATTCTTTAAATGAGGCTACATGATGTGATAGAAAAAGTAAAAGTGATGAAGCCAAATATATGTACAAGGTTTGAATGAAACATGAAAATAAATCATGTATTTTTATTAAAGGTAAAATGTAACACTTAAGATTCCTTATGAATCTTCTTATGTGTCTTATGTTTACATACATGATTTCAAAGGAAATAGAAATTTAATCAAATCACTAAGTATTTATTTTAAATGATCTACTACTCATAAGACACTATACTAAGTTTTATGGGCCATTTAAGGAAATAAATATTTTTGTTTTCCAATTGCAGTCTGGCTGGGAAATAACAGTAGAGATTGTAAATTGTTTGATCAAATCTAGGACCTCGGGAGTGATAATGCTCCCTGCTATAAAAGTATATTTTCCGGCCTCCCCTGAAAAGGAGTTGGCCAATGTGACATAAGTAGGAAAGGCCTTTTTGTCTCCTCTTCTATTTTTTCTTGCCTGGAACTCATTTGAACACCTATAGTTCCAGCAACAATCTTGGGCCATGAAGCAATCTTGATATTGAAAGCCACTCACAAGGTATGATAAAACAGAAAGGTAGAAGGAGCACCATTCTTGATCACATCATATCAGCCCTGCACATCCTATATTCTGATTTCTTTTAGAAAAAAAAAAAAACCAAAACATGAACTTGAATCATGTTTCAGTCTCTCCCTCTCTTTTTAAGTTCCTGATGTATCCAATTCTAGTTCTAATTAAAGTAGGAAATAAGATGTAATTAAGCAAAATGTTCAAGAATAATATAAAATATAATTACAGCTTAATAAAAAAAGAAATGGCACATGACAGAACACTATTTATTGAAAAGCACAAATAAAGCATAGAGAGGCAGTATACAGGGTCCAAGTGTTGAGTCTGGGCTCTGAAAATACATAGAGAAATTTTATATAAGACAAAGGGGACACCTCAAATTATTAAGAAAAAGTGGAATTTTTAATACATGATGTGGAAACAGCTGTATAATCATTTGGAAAAGATAAAATTGAAACCATATATCACTTAATGGACCAGGATAAATTGCAAATGGATTAGAAACATAAATATTAAAAAAAACAAAAGCACAAAGTAATATAGTAAAATGTGGATAAAATTTTTCATAATTTGGCAATGAGTATAGTTTTACAAATATAACTCAAAATCCAGAAACAATAACAAAAAAGACTGACAAACTTGATGACACCAAAATTTTAAGCTTTTGAATGTCAAAATAAAAACCCCATAAGCAATATTAAAAAGACAAGCGAACAGCTGGGGAAAATATTTTCAAGTTTTGTTATTTCAAAGAGATGTCTCTGTAACACAAAGAGTTCCTAAAAATCAATTTTAAATAAAACAACAGTCCAATAGGAAAAATAAGCAAAAGTGATAGCCTAGAAGCCCATACAAAAAGAAAGGCACATAGCCCTTAAACATATTAAAAGATGTTCTACCTCACTCCTAATAAAATAATGTAAATTAAAAATACACTGAGAAACCATATCTCATCTAACAAATCGGCAAAAATCTAAGAGCCGACCAAACTGTTGTAGAGGTTGGAAGAAAACAAGCACTCTTATTCATGGTTAATGGAGATACAATTTGGTACAAACCCAGGGAGAGACATGTGGTGATATACGGTGTTCCCCCCTTATCCACAGTGTCACTTTCTGTGGTTTCAGCTACTCATGATGAACCGCAGTCCATAGCAGATGATCCTTCTTCTGAGTATTGGCAGAAAGTCAATAGTGGCCTAATGCCACATCATAACGCCCACCTCATTCACCTCGCTTCATCTTATCACATAGGCGCTTTGTCATCTCACATCATCAGAGGAAAAGTGAGAACAGTGCAACAAGATATTTTGAGAGTGACCACATTCATGTAATTTTTATTACAGTATATCATTACAATTGTTTCACTTCATTAGTGGCAATTATTGTCAATCTCTTACTGTGCCTCATTTATGAATTCAACTTCTCATAGGTATGTATGTATAGGAAAAAACATAGTGTATATAGAGCTCAGTACTATCCCCAGTTTCAGGTATCTACTGGGGATCTTGGAATGGATAATGGGAACTAATGTATAAGAAAACTACAGACGCTTTTATTCTTTAATCCAACAATTCCACTTCTAAAAATATAAAGTAATGTTGTATCTGTCATTTTATACTATATTTCCATACGCATTTTTAGAGCTCAGAATCAACACTCAGGCACTATATACTGTCTCTCCACACTTTCTTTATTTGTGCTATTCAATAAGTTATATATGCCATGTGCCAGTTCTTTTATTAAACTGTAATTTTGTTTTATATTTTTCTGTAATACATTCTGTAATATACCTGACATATGTGACAGCATTATTTATAACAGTAAAAAATTATTAAAGCATACCAACAAATAAAAACAGTAAAACATTGAAAGGATGAAAATAAAGTACATCTCCATAATGGAAACTATGTACCTTTCTCAAGATGGAGTACTATAAAACCATTTAAAAAGTATTGATATGAGAGAACTCTAGAATGTAATGTTATAAAAAATCAAGATTGTAAACAATGTATATAGTGTAATAACTTTTATGCAGGCTACAGAAACACACACACACACACACACACACACACACACACACACGTTTATAGAAACACAAACAAGACAGGCAAACCAGAAGCTAAATTTTTTAAATGTCTATTGGGGAGTATGAAAAAGAAGTAAACTTTTTCCTGAATATTGTTCAGTTTAAAGTTTTAAATTTAGGACCATGGTTTGTTTTAAAGTTTTGTCAAATCATATAAATGTTTTACATATTAAGAAATAAAATTTAGGGCACCTAGCTCGCTCAATCAGTAAAGCATGTGACTCTTGAACTCACAGTCGTAAGTTCAAGTCCCACGTTGGGCACAGAGTTTACTTTAAAAAAATAAAATTTAGGGGCACCGGGGTAGCTCAGTCGGTTAAAGCGTCCAACTTTGGCTCAGGTCATAATCTCACGGTCTATGGGTTCGAGCCCCATATCGGGCTCTGTGCTGACAGCTCAGAGCCTGGAGCCTGCTTTGGATTCTGTGTCTCCTTCTCTCTCTGACCCTCTCCAGTTCATGCTCTGCCTCTCTCTGTCTCAAAAATAAACATTTAAAAAAATTTAAAATAAATAAAATAAAATTTAAATTTTGAAATAATACTAAAATTGAGATGAACTGAAACAAATAAATCTAATTATTTGTCAAATTGGTAACATAACCACACATAGAAAAGCATTATTTCAAGTAATTTTAGAACATAGTAACTATATACACTTAGTGGGATATATTCTGAGGACAAAAGAGATCTGCAAAAAAATCTCTAACTTTATTTGTTAAGTTTACTATTAGTGGTAATGCTGATGATGTTATCAGTTTGAAATCATTTAGTGAATATTGTAACAAATAATTTATATTTATGTTGTTAGAAACCAGGGTGTTAGGTGTAAATATAAAATCAAATAAGTTGAGGAAATAATTGGAAGTACCTATGTAAACTATGACTTCTTAATTTTTTATATGGAATAATTTCAAATTAAAGAAATGTTACAAGAAAAGTACAAAGAAATCTTTTAACCCTTTTCCTCAATTCATTTATTATTAATATTTTACTCCATTTGCTTTATCATTTGTTCAATTTATCTACACACAGATAATTATTTTTCAGAAACAGGTGCGTAAATCATGATGGGTGTATATATTTAAGAATAAGGATATTTTCTCTTATACAATCACCAACTTCAGCAAACTTAACACTGATTCGATATTTCTATTTAATCTATGTGCCATATTCTAAGTTTGTCCAGGACCCAATATTGTCCTGCATTGCAGTTTTTTTTTTCCTCCAGTTTAGGATCCAGTCTAGAGTCAGGAATTATAGTTGGAGGTTACACCTCTTTGGTCTCCTTTAGTCTGGAACATTCTCTCAGTCTTTCTTTGTTTTATAAAACAGAGAATTTTTAGAATAGAATATTCCTCATTTTGAATTTGTCTGATGTTCCTTGTGATTAGATTGAGGTTGTACATTCCACTGTGTAAGTGACATTGTGTCCTTCCCAGAGTATCACACGGGTGATACTAATTTTGATCACTTGATAAGGGTACTTCTGATTTATCTACTGTATCATCATCATTATCATCCCATGATTTCTTTAAAAACATATATTCTAGCTCTGTCCACAGACAGGGTCTAGTCCACAATGCTCCAGGGGCAATAACCAGCCCTATTGCCCAAATTTAAGTCTCTAAATGCCATTCTCAGTACAAGATACCAGGAATTCTTGGAGAAATGGCTACCCTAGGTCTAGAGTAGGGAATTTACAAGGTGAGTTAGGAGTATCTTATTGTACCACAAAGCAAGGAAGTTCTCAAAATCTAAGTGAGTCATGTCAAAAGACTCTGAAGCTGGCTTGAAAAGGATCTCATAAGCCAAAGACAGGAAAACCAGAGAATCAGAAAGAAAAAAAGAAGTAACCATAATTGATTGGTGTGCATTGGCTATATAAAAATCCACAAATCCATGATAATACTCCCGACACCATTCAAAGGACAAGACACGCTGGGCTCATTTGCTCTATTGGGGCTTTGTGCCCCTGTCTGAACAGTTGAGCATGCCTTGCTTAATCTGATAAAACTCAACTTTCAAGATCCAGCTCAGATACCACTTCCTCTGAGAAGCCATCCCTAAAACTCTATGTAATTCATTGTTTCTCCATATTTCAACAGAGCTCATTGTATCTGCTTCTTCAAAGACACGTATCATACTGTACTGGAATTGATTGTTTAACTGTATTTTCTCTCTAGACTGTAAGTTTATAAATATAAGGCCTGTCTGAGTTTTATTTATTTTGTTATTCCCAGTGCCTAACACATACTTATAGACAATTTTATATATTATATAACATTATTTGTTGTAGGTGAATGGACCAATCTCAATATTATCCCTTGTTTCTTCTTCATCACACAATACAAATTTGTCTATATTTTAGGAAATGCTCGAATGCAGTTAAATACCTGGCTATTTTAGCCAACATGCCCAATGTTTATCACCATGGATTTTTTTTAAGTTTTTTTTTCCTATCATCTATTGCTTTAGCACTAAGTAGACTAGAATTATGCCCCACAATCTTTTTCTGATTTTTATTCTTAGACAGTAATTTCCTACAGTATTTTTATTTATCCCACTCTGTTTTCTGCACTAAAGACCTGTCTGCACACATAGATCTACTGATATGTAGGGTGGGAAGTATTAAAAGTCAACTGTAACTGGTGGCCTGACCTGCTTGTAATCTCTTTTTAAAATAGCAGTTAGTAGTTTGAAATAAAAAAAAAAATTAAGTCAGTTTGGTGGGTGCCTGGGTGACGCAGTCGGTTAAGCGTCTGACTTTGGTTCAGGTCATGATCTCACTGTTCATGAGTTCAAGCCCCGCCTCAAGCTCTGTGCTGACAGCGTGGAACCCAGGAGCCGGCTTCCAGTTCTGTGTCTCACTCTCTGCCCTCCCCCTGCTCACGCTCTGTCTCTCTGTCTCTGTCTCTCTCAAAAACAAATAAACATTTAAAAATAATAATAAAAGTCAATTTGGTACATCTGTAACACACCACTGATAACTTATGCAGTGTGTTCTCTAGCAGGCTGTATCAAACCTCCTTCATCCAGTCTCTCACTATGTGTGGAATCTTTCGTGCAAGTGTGGATTCATTCAGCCATAGGTCTTTGTGGACTTCGAAGCATTAACAATTTAGACGGCAGATGTGATGCAAAACACCTGTCAAAGTCATATGCAAACACACTAAAATGCTTCGGGAAAGCTCTCTCATACACAGTGAAAGGATTGTCATCTAGGCCAGGGGCAGGTGAGCACTAATAGGTGTGTACAGTGCAGCGGCTTAACCCCTTTTGTGCTTGGGAGGAACCTCTCCGGCTTCCGCGTGGAGGAGGACTGCGGTGCTGAGGCGCAAGTGGAAAGAGGGGAGGGCGGCGCAGCAGCGGCTACTGAAAGCTGTGGAGAGCTGTAAGCGGGGACCAGTCGCTGGCCGCGGTGCTGAACACGCCCTCAATTGTCCCCAAGATGCCTGGCAGGAAGAGGCCCAGCTGGTTGGTGAGATCGCTGGCAGTCGCCAGTCTCACGTCTTAGGTTGTAGATTCCGGGATCCGGACAGAGGGACATAACAGGCCGCGGCCAAGGGCGTCACCTTGCAAGTGGCCTCCGACGCATTTCCATGGGACACAGCTCCTGCTCCTGGAACAGCTATCACGTAACAGTAATACTGCCCGTGGATGTATGCGTGTGTGTGTGTGTGTGTGTGTGTGTGTGTATTTATATGTATACATACATACATACATACATACATACATACATATTTTACGTATATGTATATGTATATACGTATACGTATATATATACATATTATATATATATACACATATATATATAATGTGTGTATATATATATGTATTTTTTGTGATCCAACTCTGCCCCCGACCCTTGACACCCAGTCCCAGTGGTCCTCAAAGCATCCTTGCAGTTTAAAATAAAAAGTTGATGATCTTGACCAAGTGAACACAGCTACACAAAGCTGATCTCTCTCAATCATGCCTCAAAAAAATGTTTACTGCGCACCTTCCACGTGCCAGCCTCACAGCCCGTGCTCCTCCTTTGCCCACCCACCTTCCTTCCTTGTCCCTTTCCTTTTGCTCCTCCTTCCCCGCTCCCACCTCCACCCTGAGATTTGCATAAGGCAAGTAATCTCTTACACAAATCGCTTACCACAGCTAGCCGCTGAAGGGAAGGACCTACAAAAGGCTAGGATTCAGAAGAAAGTTTATTCAGCACAGCCTGCCCTTCGTGCTCAGAAGTCCAAATCCGAAGAGGGCTCCAAGTCTAGTCTCTGGGTCCCCCAACTCTCTGTGTGACCTCGGACAAGTGGCTACACGACTCTGAGCCAGTTTGTCTTGGTTAACACTATGATAGGTTCTAGAACTGCGTGAGGTTCTTCCCAGGTGCTCACTGGTCTCCTCTCTGGTCGGAACACAAATACTAGGTCTTTCTTTCTTTCTTTCTTTCTTTCTTTCTTTCTTTCTTCCTTTCT
>NW_024412400.1:65572429-65589638 GCF_014898765.1 Herpailurus yagouaroundi | reverse complement strand
CTTTCTTTCTTTCTTTCTTTCTTTCTTTCTTCCTTTCTTTCTTTCTCTTTCTTTCTTTCTTTCTTTCTTTCTTTCTTTCTTTCTTTCCCCTTCCCTTCCTTCCTTCCTTCCTTCCTTCCTTCCTTCCTTCCTTCCTTCCCTATCTCTCTTTTGGAGATCTCTCTTTTGGAGTGTGCCGGTGGGGCATACTCGCGTCTTCTTCCCACCAGGTCCATAACCAACTCCTAACCCCTTTTTGAGGAAAAACTCAGGTCCGGGCCACTGAAGGCATTCTCCGCGCCACTCCCACCGTCCCCGCCCCCGCCCCGGGTGTGATCTGTCCTTCTGGACCACTCTAAGCTGACAGCGCCCAAGGCTGGAAAGAGAGCGCCTTTCGCTCCCATTTCGCAGTGCCGGGTCTCCGAGGCCGCCACCAGCCGGGACGCTTTGAGGAAGTGCCAGATGCCGAAGGAGCGAGAAGACGCAGGAGAGGCGAGACTGGCGGGGCTTCCCCTGAGAAGGTGAAGGTACGCGAGTGGGGGCCAGCCAGAGGCTAGGTTTGGGGGAGATAATGGGGAAAAATAGAGGTGCCAGAAAGAGCGGTGGGTCACTCGTCCTCACCACCAGTGCGTGCGTGCGTGCGCGCGTGTCTCCCTCCCTCCCCTTTTTCGCCCCACGCTATCAATCTCACCTCCCTGCGCTTCTGCCTCTCACTTCCCTCTCTTTTCCTCTCCAAGCATCCTCCCCGCCAGCCCGCGCCGCCTCCTCCGCACTCTCCCGCGACCAAAGGGACCCTCTGGGGCCAGCCGGATCCAGCCTCTCAGGGCAGTCGCATCCCAGAACCTGTTAAGTGGGAGCCCGCAGCATGTGGAACGCGACGCCGAGCGAGGAGCCGGGGTACAACCTTACGCTGCCGGACCTGGGCTGGGACGCTCCCCCCGACAACGACTCGTTTGCCGACGAGCTCCTGCCGCTCTTCCCCGCGCCGCTGCTGGCCGGCGTCACCGCCACCTGCGTGGCACTCTTTGTGGTGGGCATCGCGGGCAACCTACTCACCATGCTGGTGGTGTCGCGCTTCCGCGAGCTGCGCACCACCACCAACCTCTACCTGTCCAGTATGGCCTTCTCCGACCTACTCATCTTCCTCTGCATGCCCCTCGACCTCGTCCGCCTGTGGCAGTACCGGCCCTGGAACTTCGGCGACCTGCTCTGCAAACTCTTCCAGTTCGTCAGCGAGAGCTGCACCTATGCCACGGTGCTCACCATCACCGCGCTGAGCGTCGAGCGCTACTTCGCCATCTGCTTCCCGCTGCGGGCCAAGGTGGTAGTCACCAAGGGCCGGGTGAAGCTGGTCATCCTGGTCATCTGGGCCGTGGCCTTCTGCAGCGCCGGGCCCATCTTCGTGCTGGTCGGGGTGGAGCACGAGAACGGCACCGACCCTCGGGACACCAACGAGTGTCGCGCCACCGAGTTCGCGGTGCGCTCCGGACTGCTCACGGTCATGGTGTGGGTTTCCAGCGTCTTCTTCTTCCTGCCCGTCTTCTGCCTTACTGTGCTTTACAGCCTCATCGGCAGAAAGCTGTGGCGGAGAAAGCGCGGCGAGGCGGCAGTGGGCGCCTCGCTAAGGGACCAGAACCACAAGCAAACCATGAAAATGCTGGGTGGGTCTCAGCGCGCCCTCGAGCTCGCGCTCCCGCGTCCTCTCCTCTCCCCTTGCCTTCCCCCCTTTCCCCTTCTCCCGGAGCCTCTACATCTTTCCCCTGTTTTTCTCAGTCTCAATCTGCATGTCTGTCAGTTACTCTTTCCTGTTTCTGTCTTGAGCTCTCTCTGGTTTCTTAGTTTCTCTGTGGTGTGTGCGTCTCCCTCTTTCTCTCTCTGTTCTGTTTTTTGTTCTGTTTCTCTGTGTCCCCTGCTCCTCCCCCCACGCCCCCACTACGTCAGGGTCTTCATTCTTTCTTTTGTTCTCTATCTCTTCGTGTCTTTCTTTTGGTCTCCCCCCCCCCTTTTTTTTTTCAGGAAAAGATGCCCCACCTTTATATTTCCCTTAAATGAATGTTATCAGCCCAGAAACACTGCCTTAAAAATGAGATATTTCATAAAAGTCTATTGTGGTCTTTAAGTGTTAAAGGTGAGGTTAAGCTTCCTGTCTCAATTTGTGGATATCAAGTTGCATTTAAAAAGTAGGGTGGGGTGGGGGGAGGAGTAGGCATTGGATCTAGAAAGCATTTAGTGGTAAATTTAACCAAAGACATGATCAATGTGGGTAGTTCTGTCGGAAATGATTCATTTTTCTTTCAATGTTGCAGTAGGCTTTCTGACCTGCATTTTTTTTAGATAATTGCATTAGTTCTGTTTACCCTGCTGCTGTTTATTTTAGCTTTGAAAAGAAGTCAATGACAAATCAGTGCTGGAGTCTCCATTTGTTTTTGTGACCACCTGTTTCTTCGGTAGGATAGTCCAGGATAAAGCAAGATGAGTTAAGATATGCAGGCTTCCCACATGAGAAAAGATGACTTTGCGTGAGCTGACAGGACTTACTATCCCTCCCCAAACGGTCCTTCCAAGAGCATCGAGGTGCAGTATCAGGCCTCAAGTGCACTGCCTATTTACTACATAAATTTAAGTATGTGTGTTCAGTACAAGTGAAGTGATACAAAAATGCGTTCACATACAAGCAAAATACTGATTCTACTTGCTTTGTCAAAACCAGGATCTGTATATTTTATTATTCCTCGTTATAGTCTAACGTTTTGTATTTGTTTACCTATTTAGTGCTTCTTAGAAGTTCCAGGTTGATTTTGTATTTGTATTTTTATAGTTCCTGGAATCCTGTATATTAAAGTGACACAGTTTTTTCAAAGAATGTGAAATTTTTTCATTTTCTAGACCAGTGATTCTCACAATATGACTAACATATTGCACACCTGCTAGTGACCTCCAGGGGATTCTAATATTCACGTTGCTACTGTGGCAGTCAGTTTTGAGGAGAAGTTTAGTAATTTCCTCCAGCTTTTTTTTTAAGCTGTTGACTATCCTCACTGTGTCTCAACAGCAACACTAATTTTCTTTTGCCTTGGCATTATAAAGGGAATCACTAAGGTGGTAGAAAGACTAAAGTATTACTTTCTGTTATTTTTCCTTTGACTTCTGAATTTTAAAAACCTAATCTAGAAATTCAGAGGTCCTGGGAAAAATCATCTGGCCTGGGCAAAATGAAGACTTGGATGGAGGATAATCAGCGTTAGTTGCTTTCATGGTCACTTATGCCTATTGTACGTGGCAGAGTATCGTCCATCTGAGAGGTTCTCAATCCTGACTGCATGCATATTCAGTCTTCTGTGAACCTTTAAAAAAGAAAAAAGAACAGAAAAGAAAAAGGCAGGTGTCCTGGTCTCCTTCTTAGCGTTATTAATTTTGTAAGTCTATAGTGCATACAAGGAATCTGTGCCCCAGGAACTCTGATACCCCCCAGCCGTTGAGTGTAACCACTGTACTTCATGTGTGTCTGGTTGTATCTAACACATGTGAAATGGTGGACTCTTGTGAACAAACTGTTGCGTCAATATGCCAGTCTAGTCACAAAACCACTCAAAGAGTTGTTAAGTAGAAATGATCGGGAAGCTCGATAAAAATGGTTGAACTGTTAGTCCAATCTTGGTTAAAAAGTAGCAATAGGGAAAAGCAGAACATAATGTTTCTCTGAAATCAATGGTCGTTCTATACATAATCAAAACAAAACTGTGTCTTCAAAATAGGATGTGGCTTACTATGACATGTCTTGAACTCACACTCTCTCTCCCGTTGTCCTTTTAGCTGTAGTGGTGTTTGCTTTCATCCTCTGCTGGCTGCCCTTCCACGTAGGGCGATATTTATTTTCCAAATCCTTCGAGCCCGGCTCCCTGGAGATCGCTCAGATCAGCCAGTACTGCAACCTGGTATCCTTTGTCCTCTTCTACCTCAGCGCTGCCATCAATCCCATCCTGTACAACATCATGTCCAAGAAGTACCGGGTGGCAGTGTTCAGACTTCTGGGATTTGAACCCTTCCCCCAGAGGAAGCTCTCCACTCTGAAGGATGAAAGTTCTCGGGCCTGGACAGAATCTAGCATTAATACATGACCGAGCACATTGCCGAGCAAAGTCATCGCTTATTCTAAACTGAAAGCCATAGCACAGCAGAACTTGGGAAGAAGTTGAAGGTTAACTTTGGAATTAGGAACACATAGAGCTGGAAACAATTGGGAGGAAAGAAAAGATAGAACTTGCAGCGTTCTATTCGACTGCACGCTCATCAGTGCTCTCATACACTATTTCTGCGTATTCACTGTCTATGATTTTGCATTCTGCTGTTGGTGCTAACAAGGACTTGGCAATTTGGAGAAAGGAGGGTGTGCAGAGGGGCAATTAGGGTACTTTGTACTGTGTAAATACTAAATCTGATTTACTTGTTCATAATGATAAAAAAATTTTGATCAAGAGAATGACATTAAAGTGAAACATTTAAGACATATCTTTTAACTACTAGCAATTTTCATATAGCTCCAGATCAGTGCTGTCCAAGATAAATATAATACAAGGTACTTAAGTAATTCATATAAAACGTATTAATGAGAATTTGACATTCTTTTTTTTTTTTTTTGCACAGAATCTCTCAAATGTTTACATTTACAATGCACCTTAATTTGGATGCTAAGTTTTCACCAGTAAGACTGGATGTATTTAAGGTTCATGAAATGCACAGATGAAAAAGTAGATTCCATAAATCTAAGTGGCCCAAACACACCTAAAGGTTTTCCAATAAATAAACTGGAATTTTTAAAATTTAAAGTGAATTAAAATTAAAAATTCAGTTTTTAAAATTCTCAAGCCACCTTTCAGATGTGGTTAGTGGTTACCATATTGGACAGTGCAGCTCAGGAGTATATGTGAAATTATTGTTAATCTTATAAAAAATGTTTACAAATAAAACTCATTCCCTGAAGTGTTTTTTAATAGTGAACTTAGCATAGCAGAACGTTAGAGTGATAAACCTTCAAAATTACACCTAAATGCCCTAGTCTTCATGCTTGGAAGAAAATGGATATGAAATAGAAGAGGCCTTTTTAAATTAGGTTGAAGTACATGTGTATTTATATATTCAGGCAATGAGACTTTATAGAAATTATAGAAAATCACAAACCGCCTTATTTGGCTTAACAAAAATACGTAAGCCAATCATAAGGCTTTGCTTTGTGAATAAAGGAATAATTTATAACTTACTCTGGAAAGCTTACAGGAATTTAGTGAACATAGACATTTGTCAAGTGGTGAAAAATTTAGAATCCCTTAAATGCTACCGCTTACTGATATTCAAAACTTTAAAAAATCTTATAGCCATTTTTTTTCAAAATGCCTATGCCATGTCCTGTCTCCAAATTAGTTTTGCTATTTCCATCTCACTGCTTGCCTGATAGATATGTTTACTTGGATTCCCAGTCTCCCTCTGATTCATACTTATGAATGATTAAGCACCTTCAACTAAATATTGAGCATTTTGGTCATAAAACTAAACTTCTCATTTGTATTGACATTGCTCCCTGCATAGGCAACTCTTTGCATATTTATATTATTCTAAAAATGATTTTGTCATAATCCTGTATAATATTAAGCCATAGAAGCAATTCCTACATGAAGTTGTTGGTTCAACTATGGAAGTGCATGAACCAGTTAGGGAAATTATTGCCATGATTGATTTTCTCCCCTACCAAAAGTAAAGATTATTATGCTGAAATAATTGACTATTCATCTTAAAAAAATGAAAAACATCATTACAAGTAGAATGATTTCTGGGGAAAAATATTTTTGAAATCCTTCCTGACACTAAAATTGCACCAATTTAGTCTAAATTCAGAACTTTCACAAATTGATTAGTCAGCTAATTCTTGGGAGTACATCAATATTTTAAAAAATACTCTCATTCATTTAAGCCTATGAGATGCTAATTAGGTCATTCAGCATTATTGTCCTAAATAGGGTCCAGCAAATCCCAAAGATGTAATTCACTTTCCCAAAACCTTAGAGTTTTTTTGTCTACAAGTATATCCTATTTGAGAGAAAATAAGCAAAGAAGGCTTGACTTCTATCACACAGCTGATTGCTTTGGAGAAAACCACATCTAACTTTTAATTTGTTACCTACCTATTTAATGGTCTTTCCTGTCTTGTGAGTTCAGCCTACAGTCTCAGCCTAACTCACTTACAGGGCATAGTTTACCTAGCAAGGACCACCAATGCCCTTCACTGGTGTTGATGAGCAAACTTAGAGATGATGTTTAGAGAAACACGTCTTTAATTTGCCCTCTTGTATCATTGCCTTTTTTATTGTTTGTAACATCGTATCATCATACTTCATAAATTGTTTAAGACTCAGGGAAAAGAGGAACTTGCGATGAGGAAAATTGTTTCTAAAAGTCTATCATGTCACAAATGTTTAGTATGTGCCTGGTATATTCTAAGCTCTACAGACTCATAAGCCAAGGATTTTATCCTTAATGAGCTCATGATCACTTGTGTCTTGTGTTGCAGTAGATAACTAATAAATGTCTTTAAGTTATGAAATAAGCATCTCCAGTTGACCCTGAATCAGATTATTCTCCAGTATTTTAAGGGGTTATTCATCTCCCTGTATTGTTGTGTGTTTGGTTCAAAAGAAGTTCAAAATGGGCTGTTGCTACACAAACCAGTCAAATTTGTAGATGCACGTAGTATTTCTGCTGGCAGTAATTACACTCACAGCTTTCTTCATTAATGTAAGGCAAGTAAAGGAATTGGTTTCAGTTTTAATCTGTGTTTCCATTTTCCTGGTTATCCAGCAATGAGGCGTCTGTCACTATACCTTCCACCAGGTCACAGAATCAAGGGTTGGGTCTTTTTCATTCTAGGAAGTGACTGTACATGACTAAGAACTTTTTAATAACTTCTTCAAAGAAAACATTCTCGCCATGAGTTATTTAAAATCACAGTTTTGTGGCACTGAGATTAAGAAACACTTCCAATGACTGGTCAGACTTGGAAACCATTTCTTTATGGTCACGTTCTTACTGCAGTGAAGGTCGCAGCGGTGAGATTTTTCCTGAAACACGGGCTATTTGACTCTAATGCATTTCTTAAGAGGCTGAGATCATTACAAACAATTTACTATTGTTAGTTAACATCGGCAATTTTTGCTATAATTTTTGGCTGTTTTTCATTTAGCAATATACTCGAACTTAGTTTAAAACAACAACAAAAACAACCTATCACAAGACTGGTGCCTGAAAACACTTGTCCTTTAAAAAACAGTGTGTATATTTTTAAAACGTGACATACATGTACACATATATCAACATTTCTTCTCACATTGTCTAAATGATTAGAACAGAGCTTTCTGCTTTCAGAAACACTGTATCTAGTGTAAATAATGTCATTAAAGATAAAGATGTTATCTAATGATCCTCCCATGATTTCTTTGCAATTTAATTTGCAACACTGGCGAGAATCTTTCCAATTATAACTTAACTAGATAATTAGTAACCGATGTTAATTCAATGAATTGATAACACAAATATTTTTTATCTGGAGAATAAGCTGCAAGTCAAAATCAACAGAGAGGGATGTGCTGGTGGCAAAGGCCAACCACTTTAAGCTCACGTCACTTATTTATTCATATTAAATGAATTCAGTCATATTAATTCTTGGCAGTAATCGAAGTTTGGAGCAGGTGAGGGAGAAAGTTTGACTAAGGCTTATTTTGTGTTTTTAAAAAAGATTTTATACAAATCAAATGTCATTTAAAAAATGTTTTAATGTTTATTTCTTTTTGGGAGAGAGCACAAGAGGGAGAGGGAGACACAGAATCTGAAGCAGGCTCCAGGCTCTGAGCTGTCAGCACAGAGCCCGACGCAGAGCTCAAAATCTTAAAACAGTGAGATCATGACCTGAGCCACGCGAAGTCGAATATGTAACCAACTGAGCCACCCAGGTGCCCCAATTGTGTTTTTCCTTTTGGATGCAAACTCTTGAAGGGTATTGGAAGCTAGTCATTTTTGGTTGAGGAAAATACCCTTAAAAAACAAAACAAAACAAAACAAAACAAAAAAGGCTGCCAAGCCTATGTGCCTCCCAATTGCCTGGATATTTGCTGGAATTTCAATTAATGTTTCACACTATGACATAGTATACCCATTGCACAAGGGGCTACCGACTGTCCCCAAAACTGGTAAACCAGTAAATCCCTCAGAAAACATGCCTCACACAACTGCTCAGAAAGTTCTACCAAAATGTTTTCAAATGTTCCTTCTAGAAGAAGTCTCCCTGTACTCACCCTCTACCCTCAGCCCCACAGAAAGCATTTGTGAAGAATAGTTTGAAAGATTTTCTGTGACTTTTAATATCTCAAATCCAAACATTTCTCTGACTCAAACAACAAAAACACTTATATTTAACCCTTTGAGCATGGCACGTTTACCACACTAGAGAGCACTTGCTCATATAAATAAATCCAAGCAGCATAGTCTCCTATTTCACTCATAACCTGCTGTGTTCTAGGTAATGTGGAATTTACAACTTTGTTGATTTGTGTTGTTACAATGTGTCATGTCACTACTGGTATTTTGATTTGTGATTCTTTTTATTTAAGGTTTTTGTAAATGTTGAGGTGTTTATTCTAGCTCGTATGTCTTGTGAAATTAGACACTGGTTTTCCTTCTTTTGGATGTTCTAAACCAAACAATCGCTTAATAAATACATTTTAAAAGCCTATAGATAATTTCTTCCATGTGCAGTTATAAATTTTGGTGTCTGGGATATTTTGCCCCTACCCCTATCCTAGATTCAATTCTTCTTTGTCCTTTTAATTTCTGAAATACTGTATTTTGCCACAATGAGGAAGTGTTTATTATAGTGAACATTATTTTCCCAAGGACTCCAATATTTAATAATGAGTGAAACAATTTCTAGAAGAAGAGGTGGCTTCTAAGCTAAGAGTCGAGGACTCTGTGATGGACTGTAATCCCCATGCCCTCTTCACTTCTCTGTCCCTTACGGTCTGTAATCCCCAGAGCCAAGGGTGTTGCACCTGCATGGTGCTACCCTAATGTGAGACCCAAAGACCACAAGCTCTCTGAGTCAAAGGCAGACTTCCTGTACACCTTGCATACAGCAGTCAGCCCCTCACTGAATGCTGGTTGGATAAATGAAGGTTTAAAGACTGGGTATGTGTTACCTGGGCACTATCTTCTAGACATATGGATTCCTGGGACCAATAAAATTTAAAACTAAAATTGGAGGACCAATAAGGTGGCCAACTTTAATTTGCTGATTAAATGATTTTAAAATACTACCTATTGCCACCATCATTTTTTTTTCTTTTTCTTTCTTTTCTTTTTTTAGAGAGCGAGTGGGGGAGAGGGTCAGAGGGAGAGAGAGAAAGAATCGTCAGCAGGCTCCACGCTCAGTGCAGAGCCCAATGCAGGGCTTGATCCCACGACCCTGGGATCATGACCTGAGCTGAAATCAAAAGTTTGTCGCTGAACAGACGGAGCCACCCAGGTGCCCTGCCGCCATCATTATTTCTACTTAAGAAGAACATGAGAAGTGAATAAAGGATAATCATAGTGTGAAAGTTCAATGTATTTGTACACATACGCTATTAAATGAGTTAATTACAACTTTAAGGCAGTATCTGAGTTAAAATGTATAAATAATATCTGGCAATAATTAATAATATAGTAAAGTAATCCTACATGAGATACACTTTTCTTGATTTGCTAAGGCCCTTTCCAGTGTCTTCTGACCCCTTCTGTCCATCCCTCCTTCAATTCAGTGTCAGCCATTGCCCCTCACATTCTCTCAGTCCATCCCTGTGTCCTAAGTTCAAAAGAGGAGACTGACTCTAAGGCCAAGAGAGGAGAGGTTAGCATGTCTGCCTGGGACTTGGCAGGTCTCACATTCCGAGGCCAGTGTTCACATGCTGATTGTTCCTGGCCTCCTGACTCATAATCCATCATCAGTTCCCGACTTCATAGCCAGCTTCCTTCAAGGGGTCGTCAAAATAATTATAAATCAATACACGCCTCCTGAAGAATAGCTGGACAGTATGTATCAAACACATACAAATTTTGCATATTTCTTGAGGCAGTAATTGCACATCAAGACATAATTACGGAGGAACACAGAGATTTACCTGTAATGGTGTTCATTGCATCTTGTTCATAGTTGTGAAAACCTGAAAAACTCTAATGTTGGGGAATAGGAAATTGGTTAAATAAATCCCAGCAACATAACAATTAACCTGTATGTAGCACTGTGATACATGCTTTCAATTCTTTTTCACATATAATCATCCCAACACACCTAGGAGGAGGTTTGATTATTATTATACCCATGGGGGTTGAGGGGGTAACTGAGGTGAGAGTTTTGTCACATGGCCAGGAAATGGCAGAGCTAGAAATGGACCCCAGACCAGCGAGGTTCTAGTCCTTTCACTTCCCCTATTCTAGAGTACTAGGCAGGCATTAAAAATGATATTGTAGGAGGGGCGCCTGGGTGGCTCAATTGATTAAGTGTCCAACTCTTGGTTTCAGCTCAGGTCATGATCTCACGGTTTTGTGAGTTCGAGACCCTCCATGGGCTCTGCGCTGGCAGCATGGAGCTTGCTTGGGATTCTCTCTCTCTCCCTCTGTCTCTGCCCCTCCCCCTCTCACATTGTCTCTGTCTCTCAAATAACTAAACTTAAAAAAATGATCATGTAGGAGAATTTTAATAATGTGGGGAAATGTTTACCTGCTATTAGCAAATGGGAAAAAAAATACTGTCCCATCTTGTAAAGGAAAATAAAGATGTTCACAAAGCCAAAGACTGAAAAGATACAGCAATATAAAAGTATTAACAGTGTTTCTCTGATCTGTGAAAAGACTTTCCTCTATTTTTTCCACTGTTTCTAACATTTCTACAAAGAATGCGTACTATCCTTGTAGTAATGGTAAATGGCAAACTGAGTTACAACAGTTCAGAGGTTGGCTTCCCTCCCAGCCCCGCTCTGTTCTTACACTTTTCTCTGCTTTTTGCCTCTAGCAACTTGGGTTTTCCTGGTTTCTCTGAGGAGTATCGTCCTCAGGATGATATCTTCCATACACAACACTAACCCCTGCAGCTCCTGACTGGGACACCTGCTCTTCCAGGGGAGAAAGTTACAGAGAAGCGGTGGGAGAGGAAAGCCAGCACTGATCAACTAGGCTTACATTCTAGTTCTGGAGCTGCATTGCTTTGGGCAAGTTCTTTACCAAACCCATGAAAAGTACCAAAACCTAGCAGATGCTTATTAAGTGGCTGCTATTATCATTTGGTTACTTGGCACAGCATGAAACAGCACCATGGTGTGTCCACCCTCCTAAGTTGTCTAGCAGAGGTGTCCCGCGACTTTTTTGACCATGTACAGATATTTAGAGAGGCTGGTAAGAGCAGCTGCAAATTTAACAATGCTGGGTAATTGCTTTGCCCAGGGTGTTGACAAGCCTCTGTCAGGTTTTCAAAATACAGCAGACATATTTTGGAGTGAACCCTTGGACCCTCTCTCCCAGGAGACATTTGCACCTCTACTAATGGAATGAAAAGATAATTTCAGACTCAGTCAGCAAGTGGGGGGGGGGGGGGGAAGAGGGAACAAGAGCTTGGCAAAATCCGTTTCCTGAAAGTATACCTTTCTTCATGGCCACATGTTCATTATATTGACATGTGTAACTGCTTCAGAGCCTTTTTTTTTTTAAGAGAGAGAAAGTGAGAGAGAGCGCAAGCTCAAGCAGGGAGGGGTGGGGGAGGGGGAGAGAGAGAATTTCAAGCAGGTTCCAGGCTCAGCACAGAGCCCCAGATGGGGCTACATCTCACCATCATGAGATCATGACCTGAGCCTAAATCAAGAGTCCAATGCTGAACCAACTGAGCCACCCAAGTGCCCCTCTTCCAAACCCTTATTAAAAAAACTTTTTTCTTTCAGAATTTACTTCCTAGGAACAAAGCATGAAAAGTGAAGTATGCATAGGCTTTGGAGCTGAAGAGTTACAGAATTCTCTCCTGGCTTAACTATTAACCAGCCATGTGACACAGGGCAAAACTTAGCATTGACCTTTCTGAATCTCAGATGATTTAACACCACAATAGAAACCATAAAAGTATTTGCTTTTTGTGGTTTTTGACAGTTTCAGTGACATAATTTATGTCAAGGGGCAGCATTGGGCACATAGAAGAGCCCAATATACGTTAACTCTTTTTTATTACAGCAACCTATTAGGTTGTTTAGAATTTACAATTTCCAATTGCGTTTCTTTAAAGCAGAGAAAAAACCCAAAACGTGTGAAGAAATTTGAATGCAGAATCCTTCTATAGCTTTAGCGTCTCCCGACCTCAATTTCTTTCTTTTTAAATTTTTATTTAAATTCTACTTAGTTAACATACAGTGCAATATTGGTTTCAGGAGTAGAATTCAGTGATTCATCACTTACAGACAACACCCAGTGCTCATTGTAATAAGTTCCATCCTAACACCCATCACCCATCTAGCCCATCCCCCACCCACCTTCTTCCATCAACCCTTAGTTTGTTCTCTGTCTTTAAGAGTCTCTTATGGTTTATTTCCCTCTCTTTTCCCCCTCTTCCCATATGTTCATCTGTTTTGTTTCTTATATTCCATATATGAGTGAAATCAAATGGTATTTGTCTTTCTCTGACTTATTTTGTTTAGCATAACACATTCTAGCTCCATCCACATTGTTGCAAATGACAGAGTTTAATTATTTTCATGACGGAGTAATATTCCATTATATGTATACACACACACACACACACACACACACACACCATATCCTCTTTATCCATTCATCAGTCAATGGACATTTAGGCTCTTTCCATAGTTTAGCTATTATTGATAATGCTGCTATAAACATCAGGATGCATGTACCCCTTTGAATCTATTTTTATATCCTTTGGGTAAATACCTAGCAGTGCTATTGCTGGGTTGTAGGGTAGATTCTATTTTTAACTTTTTGAAGAACCTCCATATTGTTTTCCAGAGTGGCTGCCCCAGTTTGCATTTCCACCAACAGTGTAAGAGGGTTCCCCTTTCTCCATCCTCGCCAACACCTGTTGTTTCTTGCATTGTTAATTTTAGCCATTCTGACAGGTGTGAGGTTAGTTATCTCATCAGGGTTTTGATTTGTATTTCCCTGATGATGAGTGAAGTTGAGCATCTTATCATGCATCTGTTAGCCATCTGGATGTCTTCTTTGGAAGTGTCTATTCATGTCTTCTGCCCATTTCTTCACTGGATTATTTGTTTTTTGGGTGATAAGTTTGATAAGTTCTTTATAGATTTTGGATAATTAACCTGTATCAGATATGTCATTTGGAAATATCTTCTCCCATTCCATAGGGTGCCTTTTAGTTTTGTTAATTGTTTCCTTTGCTGTGAAGCTTTTTATCTTGATGAAGTCCCAACAGTTCAATTTTCTTTTTGTTTTCCTTGTCTCTATGACGTGTCTAGTAAGAAAAGGGCAAAGAGGTTGCTTCCTGTGTTCTCCTACAGGATTTTGATGGTTTCCTGTCTCACATTTAGGTCTTTGATCGATTTTGAATTTATTTTCGTGTATGGTGTAAGAAAGTTCCCCAACCCCAATTTTGACAGTTTTACCCACTGCTAATTAAATGAGCTTTTTGGTGACTTACTTTATTGAGACTTTCCAAAGAATTCAGTGTGGTTTTCCAAGAAATAATGATTCTCTTTTTGCAGTCACATTTTATTCAACTTGTATAACTTAAATCAAGTAGTTAGAATAACAGGGGCACTTTGGCAGAGATAGATTTGAGAACAAAAAACTCAGCTGGTGGAGAAGAAGTGCAGGAGTGAGCTAGAGCGTGGTCTTCTGGCACATGACACATTCAGGACCCTTGACAGGGGAAGAAGAACACTGGATCCTAGCAATCTAATTAAGAACACTTCTAATTCCTATGTGAAAGCACTTCAAATATAGTAACTTTTTGGCTCCATTCAAACAGAGTAAGTCCTAGTGCAGAACATATTACAGATTGTCTAGAGTCCTAGGGGTTCTAGAAGGTTTCATGCTGTAGGCAAACTCCCGTCAATTGGTAGTAGGCTCCCAGAAACTTGGCTGAGGAAGGGCATTAGGGAGACAATGTGTCCCTTTTGCCTGTGACAGTACCGGTCACTCCTCCTGTCTAGGCATCCCATCTGGTTTTGCATTTATGATGGATTTTTCTTTCTTTCTTTAAAAACATTTTTTTTAACCATTTATTTATTTTTTGAGAGACAGAGAGAGATATAGCATGGGTGGGAGAGGGGCAGAGAAAGAGGGAGTCACAGATTCCAAAGCAGGCTCCAGGCTCTGACATGTCCACACAGAGCCCAACACAGGGCTTGAACTCATGAACCACGAGATCGTGACCTGAGCCGAAATCGGACTCTTTTTTTTTTTAAGGACTTGTCATTAATAGTCGCATTAAAGAAACCTTGGGTGCAGTTGTCAGACCGCCAGTTGGTATTTCCAGCTTCTGCCATAGTCTCGTCTAGGTGCATGTATAGTGCATGCTCAGTGAACAGAGCTCTCTCAACACATAGGAAACTGAGAGACGACCAACCCATCTCTATTCCCACTAAAGCATGCAAAACACTTCCCGAAAGAAAAAAAAAAGTGGACTTTGATACATGCTGTAAGGAAAGTCAACTTCTTCGTATCTCAGGAGTGGTGGCAGGGGAAATATTTAAGCATTTTTGTTGTTGTTTTTTTTTTTTTTCCTCCAGTTGTGCCTTTGCTCTCACTGTAGTCTTAAAGATGCATACTCACCAGGCTGCCAGTCAGCAGGGTCAGTGGGAAGTGGGGAAAATTATAGGAATATGTGTAATAAGTCCAGGAAATAGAAGCTGAACAGTCCTCATGTAGAGCACACCCTAAACACTCTTGTTACAATGGTAACAGGCTTTTAACTTTGCTCTAAATCTGCTCGAGTCAGTAATTATTTTAAGAAAACTGTGCTTGAACCAATAATTTAACACATAGCAAGCACCGCAGAAGATACATTTACATTTCAGCATGTGAATGTAAAGAATTCATTTAAATAATTGTTCTTCAAATTAATCTTAATCATTTTTGATTCTGTAGTTTCTTGCACATGCACCAAAAGTTCATGACAGCTGTTACTGTGCTGGTCCTATTGTCAGAAAATGATCTTGGCCCAGGGTTGAACAAGGCCAATTTGATATCCATGCTATCAAACACTTGAAATAAAAGATTATTTAATCTCACTAATGGGTTGAGTTTTCTCATCCAGTTGATGAAGTTGAAATAAAGTTTTGGGAGTCATTTTGCCAAAGTGAAACATCTTATGTTATTGAGAATAATTGTAATTTTAGTTAAGCTTTTCCCCATGAAGTTAAATGTATTCATTTTGGAGTGATAATACAACTATAATTTTGGTGAGGCAAAGTGCCATGATAAAAATAGTACTCTTACTAAAGTTATGAATCTTATGGAACAGACAGCAGAACTTGGAATTGTACTTGCATAATTACAATTTATCCAAAGAAGTTGTAATATTCCACGAATTAAAATAGAAGATATGTTGCCAAAATTTACAACACACACACACACACACACACACACATACACACACACACAAACTGAGACACAAAATAAAATGTCTCAGAATGGTAGTATTCATTCTTTCTCTTTTTTCTTCCCATCATCAATTGAATTTCAATAATGCTTGTGCTTTTGAAGAACTACTTTGTAAATCAACCTTATGTTCTCAAATAGAATTGTAAATGAGTCTTCTATATTTATCTTTTGCTTAAAATCAGTTAAAATCTTTAATCAGAGTAGTTAACAAATGGAATACCAAGAAAAAACCCTAAAAACTAAAAACATCTCTGTTTGAAGCTCTGAGACATGTGTAAAGTTACTGAAAACACAGCTCACAACAGGAAAACATTAAAATATCTGCTTATGAAAACAAGAAACTGAACAAATTATGTAACGAGGATTAGAAATTGTATAGATTTAATTTTGATATTCTAGAATTGATCTTTGGAACATCTCAAAATTTGAGTTGAATCTTTTGATGGAATGAAATTGAGAAGGTCTACTATTTTCCAAGGTCTAAAGATGGTAAAACACTCAAAAGAATCACAGTCACCTTATTTGACAAATTTTGTCTTATAAAGATTTTGTCAAAGAAAGATACTCTCAGTAGGGACAAAGTGACAGAATCTGTAAAAAAATTGAGGTTGAAATTAAAATTTCAGTAAGAAACTAACAGAAAAAGAATAGCCTCCTTTTTCTCAGAATTTGCTCTGACATTACTAGAAACAGCAATCAAAGACATCAAGAATTTCACATTTATTAACCACAAATGCAACAGAGAAGGGTACGGTAGGTAATTTTATCAAAAAATGAATAGATTATATTAAAAATGATGTGAAGGCACCTAGTTGGTTAAGCATCCAACTCTTGATTTCAGGTCAGGTCATGACCTCATGGTTCGTGAGATCGAGCCCCATGTCAGGCTCTGCACTGATAGTGTGGAGCCTGCTTGAGACTCTCTCTCTCTCAAAATAAATAAACAAACAAACATTTAAATGTTAAAAATGATTTATTCTTCATAAAAATATTAGTGATACAGTATTAGAGATAGATATGGCAAAAAGCCTGAATAAAGTATACAAATACATGCCAGGAATAATTTTCCCATTTGTTATCTTTAAACATTCTGAAAATCAATATAAAGTCTTTTTATTTGGATTTAATGTCCACAGATTTTATTTTTAGGAAAAACTTTGATTTTATTTTATTGGTAGAACTATGAAATAGTTCCATTCACAAACTAGTTTTAACTTGTCAATCAGAAAATAAAAATCAATAATTTTACATTGACTTATTTTTAGTTTTTTTGTTACTGAAACCCTGTTTGGCTGCTCACCACTCGAAGCTAGTACTCAAGAGACAAGAGTTGGTTGGAAAGGAAAGTTGCTTTATTCAGGAGGCTGGCAACCTAGGAAGATGGTGGACTGATGTCTTAAAGACCATTTCAAAGGCCTGAAACAAGCAGGGTGTTTTAAAAGGGAGGTATAGGGGGGCGCCTGGGTGGCGCAGTCGGTTAAGCGTCCGACTTCAGCCAGGTTACGATCTCGCGGTCCGGGAGTTCGAGCCC
>NW_024412400.1:65569771-65572419 GCF_014898765.1 Herpailurus yagouaroundi | reverse complement strand
CTCTCTCTGCCCCTCCCCCGTTCATGCTCTGTCTCTCTCTGTCCCAAAAATAAATAAACGTTGAAAAAAAAAATTTTAAAAGGGAGGTATAGAGAAGTCATGAAGGTCACTATTCAGGGAGAGCATTCTCAGTATGATCTCAAGCAGACTTACTGCATTAGGGAAGGCTATTTTCTAGCATGGCCAAGCTTGATCCTCTGGGGACACCTCATTACATGTTTCCCCAGGGTCAGTGTTCTGTTGAAATCTCAAAGAAGCGATAATTAATCAAGCTATATAAGCTACAGGGCACAAGTTAATGAGTTAGAGATATGTATCCTTTAGGCTGCTTGGAACAAGCATATCCCCACTGTCGTCCCTTCTTTTCATTGCTATGGAATATGGGCAAAAGTTCATCTTCTGTAGCTGTTTCAGGCTGAATCAGGGCACAGAAGGGTCTTTGGAATGGAAGGCCCTGACATAGTGCAGGATGTAACTTTGGGCCCCCTTTTCTAAGTGTGTTGGGTGGGGGTAGTACCAAAGGTAGTTCTTTCTTTAAAGTTTTGGACGCCTTCTTGCATCATCTGGTGGCACATGACATTACTAGTCTTGCCCTAAGTATATTCTAGTAAGTCCATAATATTGGTAAGGCCCATTTTTATTATTCCCTCTAGAACTGATCTGATTTTAGTGGGTATCCAAGAAAATAGGCCAGCAAACCAGTTCCAACTCCCTTGAAACAGAGGGATGTGCTCTTCTAGGGTCTGCTGCAACCAAGTGGCCTGTTGTCTAATTCTGTCTACGCTAGTTTCAGCCGGCAGGGTGGAGTTAGTGTAAGTAGAGCAAGAGTTGTTGGCTACTACAACATACCCCATTTTGTTCACCAAACTAGTCTAAGGCTATTGTAGCACTTATCTAGTGTCACGTTAGCCAAGCAGTCCAAAAAATTTTGCGGGTTGGTGAGGGAGTTAGCTGTTTTGTTAGTGATGAGAATAAGGTTTTAGACAAATAACACATGTTGATGAGCTGCAACTCCCCATCAGGGGAGCAAACTATACCCAAAGAAATATTCATCTCCATCTGGTGTTTCCCCAGGGAGGTCCTGCCTGACACGGGTGAATAATTTGAGAGAGCTTGTTCAATGGGCAACTTTAGACTTACTGTGGACTGAAAAGGGAGCAGTAAGAACTCCTAACAAGCAAGTGCCTCCCGTTGTCCAACTGTTCAAATAATCACATGCCCATGGGGTCCTTTGACTATTCTCAGAGTTACAGGCATGAAAGTTGTCTATACATGAGCTGCTGTGGCAATTTCTCTGAAGTTTACCTCAAGTTGTCTAGCTTGGGCAAACAACAAACATTCAAAGACAATCAGAACTAGAATCTAACATCCACAAATGTGTGTTACTGAAACGTAATTTTTTTTCTCTAAAATCACCTTCATTTTTATCAATGATAGCCAAATTAAAACTAATTTGTTTGTAAGACAAGCCCAGGTTTATTTATTTATTTTTTAGTGTTTATTTATTTTTGAGAGAGAGAGAGAGAACGAGAGACAGAGCACAAGCAGGGTAGGAGCAGCACAGAGCCTGTCGCAGGGCACAAACCCACTAACTGCGAGATCATGACCCAAGCTAATGTCAGATACTTAACTGACTGAGCCACCCAGGCGCCACAAAACAAGCCCAGTTTTAACAAACTTGGCCTAATAAGCACATAAGCATTGCAGGAATAGTAATTGACCATATAAATTCTTTAAAACCTGCTTTGTTGGAACGTTTTATAAGGAATTTCAGATTGAATTTTTAATAGCTTCTCAAGGCCAGAAGCCAAGCCAAATGCTTGCCATTAGATTTGCCTGCAATACCTATAGATTCAGGTGAATTTATCTTCTCCACCTTCCCAAAACATCCTGAGGTTCCTGTACCTGCTAGGAAGTGACATTTTTACTCATTGATAAGGCTGCTGGGAAGTCTAAGCAAGGTACCAAGCCAACATTTCCAAGGGGCTCCATTGGCTCCATAAAGTCAACCCTCGTTCCTTCAAGCTGTCTGGTCATATCTGAGTCTCTGCTTGTCTCTCTCAAATATGACATTCCAGTCAAAGCCTTGGTAATCTAACCAATGATTTCAATGGTGTCCCATTACAAAGACAACAGGTTCTTACTGAACTTATGCAAACAGTTATAATTGCCATGGAAGAAAAAATACTAGGAGTTTATGAATTCTGGAGGGTTCAGATAGGGAGAAAAGATAAATGTTTCAGTTTATTCATGAAGGAATATTATCGTATTTCTATAAGTTACAGGTATCTTAAGAGAAAAATTTCCTTAAATCTGGAAGAGCAAACGTATCAAACAAGAGTCCTAAGGGGCGCCTGGGTGGCTCAGTCTGATGAGTGTCTGACTCTTGATTTTGGCTCAGGTCATGATCCCAGGGTCATGGTATCGAGGCCGGTGTCTGGTTCCGTGCTGAGCATGGTGCCTGCTTGGGATTCTCTCTCTGTCTCTCTCTGTCTCTCTCTCTCTCCCTTTGCTCCTCTCTCCTGCTCTCTCTCTCTCTCTCTCTCCCTCTAAAATAAATAAAAATAAATTTAAAAAATAAGAGTCATAAAAACTATAATCATCTTTCTTTTTTTTTCAACGTTTTTTTTTTTTTTTTTTTTTTTTTT
>NW_024412400.1:65534376-65569371 GCF_014898765.1 Herpailurus yagouaroundi | reverse complement strand
GAGATCGTGACCTGGCTGAAGTCGGACGCTTAACCGACTGCGCCACCCAGGCGCCCCTAATCATCTTTCTTAATTCACTTAGTCTCATGTAAATAATCTTGTTCTGTTTGAATGCAGCTTTTCCTTAATTTCAGAAATTCTTACCCAGTTCAGTTTTATGATCTTAAAGACAGCAGAAGCCTGTGTTTGTCAAAAATCCTTTTCGTGAATCTCCTTGAAGATGAAACACATTTTCTAAGAGCACCAAAACAATAGCTGTAAATGACAAAAGACTCAAAAAATGGACGCGGTCAAAGATCTGAAGAGAGTTCATTATAATGCAGCTGACAAGGAAATCCAGTTATTTTGGTGACATACATTTTAATAAGTAGAATGTCAAGTGATGACCTTAAGCCAGGATATATTATAGCTTTAGAAATTTTATATAATTTCTAGAACAGTTATAACATCAACCCACACAATATAACCTAAGAAGATTTATCATCATTTGTTTGACAATGTTTCCCATGTATTTTAACATAACAAATAAACAAGCTTAATTAGTCAAAAAGACTTCATTTAGAATTTGACTTTTGGGGAAGTTTTGCTAAAAACTTCAGAAGGTTTTAAAGCTCCTGCTTAAATAGGATCACAGATCATTATAAAACTTAATGTTTAATTATTTAACCAAGATGGCAATAAGAGATACTACAGTTTGTATAGTTGTTAACAAAACTTAGCTCCTTTAATGTCGAGAGGTTTTAAGACCTGATCAAGACGAAACATAGAAAATTTGATTTTCTGGAAAGATTAAAAAAAAAAAACATTGTTTATGATTTCTTATCAAGAGCAGACCAACAATCCAAGAAAATTTTGTCTTTTTAATAGAGAAAAGGCAAATTTCAACCTTATGCTAGTATACTTTTAAAACTCGTTCATTCCAATCTTAGTCTTGGCCACCCATAAAATTCTTTTCCAAAGATTCCCTTTCACAAACTTTCTACTCTTTTTTTTTAAACATTCAGAATTTTTCCTAAGCCTTCTCACTCTAAATAACCAGTCTCATTTTAGGACAAAATTACTTTTTTTTCCCTCAACAAAAATGTATTCCCATTCTTCAAACCTTAAAAAAACACACCTTACTTTTTATGCATATAGAGTTGTTTCCTTATCATTTCTAGCAGTCTTAATTACACTTATCAGAATTTTAACTCTTAGAAACCTTAGTTTCTAGAGAAAACTAAGTAGTAACTAATTGTGAACTGTGTGTTAAACCAGAAGTCTTTAGGTTGGCAAATTTGTAAATATGTCATTATTTTGGAAATGTGCTTTTTTGTAGTACAATTTTCAATAAAGCATAAAACACGTTTACTGGAAGACCCAAGTATCTTTAGTTTCTCTGTAATAAGAAGCCAAAAGCAGATAAAAACCTATGTTTAGTAATTAAGATTTCAGTATTTATCTCATTTGAAAAAGACTTAGAAATCCAATAAATTCAACCCAATTCATCATTTAATTGCAAAACTTCAGGGGCGCCTGGGTGGCTCAGTTGGTAGAGCATGCGACTTTTGATCTCAGGGTTGTAAGTTCAAATCCCCCACTGGATATAGTGATTACTTAAAACTTTTAAAAAATCTTTAAAAAAGAAATCAACAAACTCCAAAGTTTCAGGTTGCCAAAGATTTTGAAAGCTGTTTAAAAGTTTATCTATAAGCCTTTTTATTTATTTAACCTAAAACTTCATGACACAGACAAAATTAACTATCATTTTGAGTCATTTTTTACTGACAAATGACAACAGATATAATATGAGCTTATGTGACCTTTAGTAAACCTTGATAGAATAAGTTTTGTATTTAGTACTGACAACTCGAAAGACATGTCTATTTTAGCTAAACTAACAACCTTGAATTAGCTTTAATACTGAATATGTTGCACCTGTGTCCACTAAAAAGCCATTCAATTTGTTCCCCACTGTCAATTTCATGTGGGCTCCTATGGGAAAATCTGAAGTGGGCAGTTTAAGTCTAGGGGAGATTCTGGGCCCCTTCATGTTGATTTGGGAGGTGCTCCAGTTTGAACGTCATAAGGAGGTAGCCTGACGGCTTAGACTTTTTTCTCCTCCATTGTGAGGGTAGGAGGAGCAGGAGCCAATGGCACCCAAGGCACTGAGGATGGTATAGGAGCCGGCTGTGCAAGTGGCCCAGGTGGTGGTGCAGAACAGGAAGAGAAGGCAGAGGCGGAGGTAGAGGTGGCAGGGGTGTCACGGGCAAGGCCACAGGTGGACTCAAACTTTGGACTAACATTCTTTTATCTCTGTCTCCTGTCTCTCCTTGCAAAACAGGCTTTGTCTCTGGTTGCTTTTCAGCCCTCTGCATCATTTATTCAAAATATGTCCCAATGGACTTTCTTTGGGAACGGAAGTAGACCCCAAGGCAGAAGTTCAGAAAGAACACCAAAGAAACAGAACTATGACTAAATGAAGCCTAGCTAGTGTTACAATAAAATACCATTTTCTTTTTAGTCACGGGATTATAGCTGTAGGTGTGTGCCAATCAGAAAATACCAGTCCCAATGGACTCTGAGAGGGGATTGAACTAGATCCCCCCATTTTTACACAAATACTAAAACAAATCAGGTACTTGTGAAACAAGCCAACTCCCCTTCTAAGAAGAGAGAATGGGGGGGCACCTGGGGAGCTCAGTTGGTTAAGCATCTGACTTTGGCTCAGGTTGTGATCTCATGGTTTGTGAGTTCCAACCCACACCGGGCTCTCTGCTGTCAGCGCAAAGCCTGCTTCGGATCCTCTGCCCCCTCTCTCTCTAGCCCTCCCCTGCTCATGTGCGGTCTCTCTCTCAAAAATAAATACACATTAAAAAAAAAATGAAGAAAAAAAAAAAACTAAGAAGAGAGACTGGCACAAAGTCACTTTAGAGTCTTGTCCCTTACCAGGTGTACCACAAATTGACCCAGAAGGGTCCAAACAGCTTAATTGGCCAAACTGCAATAAAAGAGGACTCCCAGCATGCATTCTGGTGGAATTACCCTGCCGTGGAGCCTATTAGCTCATCCCAGTTCACGTTTCCTTTCCACCAACAGGAAGTGATGGGAGGCAGCTGAGGCCGAGCAGCGGCAAGAAAGGAGATTCCCCCAAACAAAAGTATCTGCAGCTGTTTGGGACCATCCTTAAAATCAATAACCATGAGCAGCTGTCTCCCTGACATCAACATCACTAACTCAGGAAACCCATGGTGGGCTCAGGGGTGCTGCTGCGAATATCTGCTCTCTGTAACCTGGGAACAGGTAAGCCCTGGCATTGCTGTCACAGCCAATCACTCTGTCCTGGGGAGACCTGAGGAGGATAGATGTTGGGAGGGGGGCATAGACTCCTGGCTGGCTCGCCAAAATCTGTTACCAAAGCCCGAGTTTAGCTGCTCATCTCTTTAAAGCCAAGACTCAAGAGACAAGTGTTGGTTGGAAAGAAAAAGTTGCTTATTCAGGAGGCTGGCAACCTGGGAAAATGGTGGACTGATGCCCAAAGACCATCTCCAAAGCCTTGGAACAAGCAGGGTATTTTAAAAAGGGAAGCACAGGGAGGTGATGAGGGTCGCTGTGCAGGGGAAGCATTCTCAGTATAATCTCAAACAGATTTGCTGGCATCATGGAAGTCTATTTTCTAGTATGGCCAAGTTTGGTCTTCTGGGAACACCTGGTTCCTTGTTTCCCCTGGGCCAGTGTTCTGCTGAAATCACAAAACTATAGTTACTAAAGCTAGGCAAAGGTAAAGGGTTAGAGATAGGTAACCTTTAGGCTGCTTGGAACACAGTTACATTCTCTTTCAGTCTTCAAAGTGTTCTAGAATGGCCCATGATTTATATTATCAATTCTAAAGCTACATCTTATGTCTGCAGTAAAAACTGTCATGATCTGTTGGTGATATCTGCTGTGAGTGAGATAGTCTTGGGGAATTTTCTAATTTTGGCAATTCTTGCTGGAAAACAATACTTATAGTAACTATTAATCTCTACCTGTCCTGTATGAAGGAAAAAAAAAATGTTTATATGTATATGGCACTGCTGGCCCTAAAGGAAGCCCCAAAGGAGGATTTTCCCAAAGGTCTCTGGTAACACAGTTGTTACAGGGCAGAGATTCCCATTTAGTCTTGAGAGCCAGGAACAAGGGTAACCTATCAGATAAATAACATCATCTGAATTCTGTGATTTCAATGGTTTGTGTGACCCTCTGTATCAGTTTCTTGCTTCCTTTTTTTCTGTCTCTTTATCCCAAGAGCTTCAAGACGTGAAGCACTAATAAGAAAAAAGAGGGAGAGACTGGTGGCTATGATAACTACCTGGGGAAGCAGTGCTGTGGCTCATGCAGCCCTCCCACAGGGGAAGAAGCCTTGTGAAAATGGAATTTTGTAAGGAGGCAGCTTACTGGACATCATTGCACTAAGCACTAGACTCATCTCGTTTAGACTGGTCTCCAGTCTTGGTCTTCTCCATTGCAGGGACCTTTACCATGAATCCACTTCAGCCACTCACTCCTAAGCTGACATGTTGGACAGTGTTGAAATCTTGCATTGAAACATCCCATTTGGCGACCACAATCTTCTCCCATTCCAGGGCTCTCAGCCATTACCCCTTTCACACAGAAAGTCTTTAGTCTCTTTACTTTTTCCCTATTAGTCCCCTCCCATCCCCATGATCCTAATTCGATCCATGACCCTCACATCAACCACTTTCCAGTGAGTGTTCTCAGTTCACATGCCTGCTTTCTACCATGTCACTGTTTCTAGATCAAGGCAGCTATCCTCCTTCCTGGTTTCATGCTCCACATGCTGAATGGTGCCAGAGAAACATCTCATAGCACTAAGTACTTGGTGGAACAAACTCTCCTGATAATCAGCACTCTGTGCTCGTGTGTCCTTACTCCGCTCTCATTCTTCACATAATCTACTTAGGACCTTCTCCTCAAACCATGCCAGACCCTCAGCAGATACCCTTGTATGTTACTTTAAAAGGAAACAAGTCATGAGTTGAGAGCTCTTTTAGCTGGTTGACACCATATGGAAAAGGTCACACGGAACTGCACTTGCCCTTTGCCCCTCCTATCATGTCACAGTGGGAGCCATGTCTGCCCTTGTCTCCAGCAGTGCTCTACTTGCTTTCTCCTCTCATCTCCAATGACTTTCCCCTCTCTGCTCGCATCTGCCATCAGAATTTAAGTCTGCTCAAGACTTTTTAACCATTAAAAAAATCTTCACTTAACTCCTGCTATGTACTGAATTGTGTGCCCCTCATTCATATCTTGAATTTCTAACTCCCCATGTGACAGTATCGAGATGATACCCTTATGATGACATTAATGCTCTTATAAGAAGAGACACCATTTTTTAGCTCCTCCTGATGAATGGATAAAGAAATTGTGGTTTATATACACAATGGAATACTATGTGGCAATAAGAAAGAATGAAATATGGCCCTTTGTAGCAACGTGGATGGAAATGGAGAGTGTTATGTTAAGTGAAATAAGTCATACAGAGAAAGACAAGTACCATATGTTTTCACTCTTACGTGGATTCTGAGAAACTTAACAGAAGTCTATGGGGGAGGGGAAGAAAAAAAAAAGAGGTTAGAGAGGGAGAGAGCCAAAGCATAAGAGACTCTTAAAAACTGAGAACAAACTGAGGGTTGATGGGGGGGTGGGAGGGAGGGGAGGGTGGGTGATGGGTATTGAGGAGGGCACCTTTTGGGATGAGCACTGGGTGTTGTATGGAAACCAATATGACAATAAATTTCATATTAAAAAAAAAAAGAGAGAGACACCAGAGAGCTTGCTTTTGCTCTCCCCCATCTCCACCCCCCCACCTCCATCCCCCCCTCCACCTCCACACCCCCCCGCTCTCTACCTCCACAACCCCCGCCGCTCTCCACCTCCACCCCTCCCCGCTCTCCACCTCCACCCCTGCCCGCTCTCTCCACCACCACCCCCCACTCTTTCCACCACCACCCCTCTCTCCACCACCCCCCTTCCCTCCCCCTGTTCCCCCTCCTCCCCACCATTAGGACACAGGAAGGAGATGACCACCTACAAACCAGGAAGAGAGGTCTCACCAGAAGCTAACCATGCTAGCACTTTAATCTTAGACTTACAGCTTCCAGAACTGTGAGAAATAAATTTCTGTGGTTTAAGCTGCCTGGTCTATGCTATTTTGTTAAGACAGGATGAGCAGAGTAAGTCAATCCTACGGTGACTTCCAGCTGTCACCCTAGTTCTCTCCTCCCGTTCACAGCCAAACCTGCTGAAATATTCAGTATCCCCTTTCTCTCCTTCACTCATTTATTAACCCACTGACATCATAGAATGCTAATAGTACTAAAAAAGAAAGTTTAAGCAAGGCCACACAAACCAGTACTGTGCTAGGACCACTTAGTCTGCTCCATGGAGAAAACATGTGTTAAACAAATAACTGCCAATAATTATTTCACTATAATTGAGTTGTGTGCTATGGTGAAGAAGTGTCAGGTGGATGCTGTGAGAGCTCTTTCCTTTACCTAGCTGGGCCTGTGGTCTAAGACTGATGAGGGCATCCCTGGGGTAATGACATTTATGCCATAGCACAAGGATGAGTGGGAGCTGATCAGATTGTTGAAGAGGAGCGGACAATTCCAAACATAAAGAATAATGGAAAAGGTCTGAGTTATGAAGAATATGACGTTTTTGAGGAACTATGAAAAGTCACAGGGCTGGAGCATAACGGGGTAAGAGAAAAAGTGACCAAAGGTGGACACTGCCTGAGAGATAGGCAATCTCAAAGGCGACACCAGGGATTTTGATCAATTTTCTAAGAGTTATGTGGAGCCAGTGATGCAGTGATGGCGTTGGAGTGTCTCTTGATCGGTCTGACTAGGGGGTTATCAATTTTGTTGATGCTTTCAAAGAACCACCTCCTGGATTCACTGATTTTTTTTTTTTTTTTTTTTTTTTTTTAGTTTCTATTTTGTTTCTGCTCTAAATTTTATTATTTCCTTCCTTCTACTGGTTTTGGGTTTTTAATTTTTCTACTTTTTCTAGCTCCTTTAGACATAAGATTAGTTGTTTATTTGAGATATTTCTTCCTTCTTGAGGTAGACCTTTATTGCTATAAACTTCCCTCTTAGAACAGCTTTTGCTATACCCCAAAGAGTATACCACTGTATTTTCATGTTCATTTGTCTCCATGTATTTTTTGGTTCCCTCTTTGATTTCTTGGTTGAACCATTAATAGTTTAGTAGCATGTGATGTAACCTCCATGTTTTTGTGTTCTTTTCAGATCTCTTCATGTGGTTGATTTCTTTTATTTTTAAGTTTTTATTTCTTTATTTTGAGAGAGACAAAGACACTGTGAGTGGGGAAGGGGCAGAGAGAGGGAGAGAGAGAATCTCAAGCAGGCTCTGCACTGTCAGCACAGAACCCAATGCAGGGATCAAACTCACAAACTGTGAGATTATACCCAAGCTGAGACCAAGAGCTGGGTGCTTAACCAACTGAACAACCCAGGTGCCCCTCATGTGGTTGATTTCTAATTTTATAGTGTTGTCAGAAAAGATGCATGGTATGACTTTGAGCTTTTTGAATTTTTTGAGAATTGTTTTGTGATCTAATATGTGATCTATTCTGGAGAATGTTCCATGTGCCCTTGAAAAGAATGTGCATTCTGTTCTTTTAGGATGGAATGTTTTGAATATGTCTATTAGACCCATCTGGTGCAATATTTCATTCAAAGCTGCTGTTTGTTGATTTTCTGTATGGGTGATCTATCCCTTGATGTAAATGAGGTGTTAAAGTCCCCACTATTATTATGTTAATACTATTGATGACTTTCTTTATGTTTGTTATTAGCTGCTTTAAGGTATTTGGTTGTTCCCATGTTGGCTGCATAAATATTTATAATTGTTTTATCTTTTTTGTTGGATTGTTCCCTTTATGATTATGTAATGCTCTTCTTTGTCCCTCTTACAGTCTTTGTTTTGAAGTCCACTTTGTTCTGTGTAGGTATTACTACCTTGGCTTTCTTCTCACTTCCATTTGCATGACGAATTCTTTTCCATTCCTACATTTTTTACAGTTTGTTTGTTTATTTATATCTTTTATTTTTTAAATATTAAATATAATTTATTGTCAAATTGGTTTCCATACAACACCCACTGCTCATCCCAACAGGTGCCCTCCTCAATGCCCATCACCCACTTTGCCCTCTCCCGCACCCCATCAACCCTCAGTTCTCAGTATTTAAGAATCTCCTATGGTTTGCCTCCCTCCCTCTATGTAGCTATTTTTTCCTCTTCCTCTCCCCCCTGGTCTTCTAAGTTTCTCAGGATCCACATATGAGTGAAAACATATGGTATCTGTCTTTCTATGCCTGATTTACTTCACTTAGCATAATACCCTCCAGTTCCATTCATGTTGCTACAAATGGACAGATTTCATTCTTTCTCATTGCCAAGTAGTATTCCATTGTATATATAAACCACATCTTCTTTATCCATTCATCAATTGATGGACATTTGGGCTCTTTCTATAATGGCTATTGTTGAAAGTGCTTCTATAAACACTGGGGTACAAGTGCCCCTATGCAGGGGCGCCTGGGTGGTTCAGTCGGTTGAGTGTCCGACTTCAGCTCAGGTTATGATCTCATGGTCTGTGAGTTCGAGCCCCATGTTGGGCTTTGTGCTGACACCTCGGAGCTTGGAGCCTGCTTCAGGCTAAAAAAACTATTTTTTAAATAAATATATTTTTTAAAAATTTATTTTTTAAAACAAGTGCCCCTATGCATCAGCACTCCTGTATCCCTTGGGTAAATTACTAGCACTGTTATTGCTGGGTCATGGGGTAGTTCTATTTTTAATTTTTTGAGGAACCTCTACACTGTTTTCCAGAGTGGCTGCACCAGTTTGCATTCCCACCAACAGTTCAAGGGGGTTCCCATTTCTCCATATCGTTGCCAGCATCTATAGTCTCCTGATTAGTTCATTTTAGCCACTCTGACTGGTGTGAGGTGATATGTCAGTGTGGTTTTGATTTGTATTGCCCTGATGAGGAGTGACGTTGAGCATCTCTTCAAGTGTCTGTTGGCCATCTGGATGTTGTCCTTAGAAAAGTGTCTACTCATGTCTTCTGCCCATTTCATCAATGGGTTATTTGTTTTTTGGGTATGGAGTTTGGTGAGTTCTTTATAGATTTTGGATACTAGCCCTTTATCCGAAATGTCATTTGCAAATATCTTTTCCCATTCTGTTGGTTGCCTTTTAGTTTTGTGATTGTTTCCTTTGCAGTGGAGAAGCTTTTTATCTTGATGAGGTCCCAATTGTTTATTTTTGCTTTTAATTCTCTTGCCTTTGGAAATGTGTCAAATAAGAAATTGCTGTGGCTGAGGTCAAAGAGGTTGTTGCCTGCTTTCTCCTCTAGGGTTTTGATGGTTTCCTGTCTCACATTCAGGTCCTTCATCCATTTTGAGGGTTTTTTTTAAATAAATGGTATAAGAAAGTGTTCTAGTTTCATTCTTCTGCATGTTGCTGTCCAGCTCTCCCAGCACCATTTGTTAAAGAGACTGTGTTTTTTCCATTGGATACTCTTTCCTGCTTTGTCAAAGATTAGTTGGCCATACATTTGTGGGTCCAATTCTGGAGTCTCTATTCTATTCCATTGGTCTATGTGTCTGTTTTTGTACCAATAGCATGTTGTCTTGATAATTACAGCTTTGTAGTAGAGGCTAAAGTCTGGGATTGTGATGCCTCCCGCTTTGGTTTTCTTCTTCAATATTACTTTGGCTATTCCCTACAAATTTTCCATACAAATTTTATGATTGTTCTAGCTTTGAGAAGAATGCTGGTGCAATTTTGATTGGGATTGCATTGAATGTGTAGATTGCTTTGGGTAGTATTGACATTTTAACAGTATTTGTTCTTCCATTCCATGAGCATGGAATGTTTTTCCATTTCTTTGTGTCTTCTTCAATTTCCTTCATAAGCTTTCTGTAGTTTTCAGCATACAGATCTTTTACATCTTTGGTTACGTTTATTCCTAGGTATTTTATGATTCTTGGTGCAATTGTGAGTGGGATCAGTTTCTTTATTTCTTTCTGTTGCTTCATTATTGGTGTATAAAAATGCAACTGATTTCTGTACATTCATTTTGTATCCTGTGACTTTACTGAATTCATGTGTCAACTCTAGGAGTCTTTTGGTGGAGTCTTTTGGGTTTTCCATGTAGAGTATCATGTCGTCTGCAAAAAGTGAAAGTTTGACTTCTTCTTTGCCAATTTTTATGCCCTTTATTTCATTTTGGTGTCTGATTGCTGATGGTAGGACTTCCAATACTATGTTAAACAACAGCGGTGAGAGTGGACATCCCTGTCGTGTTCCTGATCTCAGGGGGAAAGCTCTCAGTTTTTCCCCATTGAGGATGATATTAGCTGTGGGCTTTTCATAAATGGCTTTTACGATGTTTAAGTATGTTCCTTCTATCCCGATTTTCTCGAGGGTTTTAAGAAAGGATGCTGAATTTTGTCAAATGCTTTTTCTGCATTGATTGACAGGATCATATGGTTCTTATCTTTTCTTTTATTAATGTGATGTATCACATGGATTGATTTGCAAATGTTGAACCAGCCCTGCATCCCAGGAATGAATCCCACTTGATCATGGTGAATAATTCTTTTTATATGCTGTTGAATTTGATTTGCTAGTATCTTGTTGAGAATTTTTCCATCCATATTTATCAAGGATATTGGCCTGTAGTTCTCTTTTTTTTCTGGGTCTGTCTGGTTTGGGAATCAAAGTAATGCTGGCTTCATAGAATGAGTCTGGAAGTTTTCCTTCCCTTTCTATTTTTTGGAACAGCTTGAGAAGGATAGGTATTATCTCTGCTTTAAACGTCTAGTAGAATTCCCCTGGGAAGCCATCTGGTCCTGGACTCTTATTTGTTGGGAGATTTTTGATAACTGATTCAATTTCTTTGCTGGTTATGGGTCTGTTCAAGTTTTCTATTTCTTCCTGTTTGAGTTTTGGAAGAGTGTGGGTGCTTAGGAATTTGTCCACTTCTTCCAGGTTGTTCAGTTTGTTGGCATATAATTTTTCACAATATTCTATGATAATTGTTTTTATTTCTGAGGGATTGGTTGTAATAATTCCATTTTCATTCATGATTTTATCTATTTGGGTCATTTCTCTTTTGTTTTTGAGAAGCCTGGTTAGAGGTTTATCAATTTTGTTTATATTTTCAAAAAACCAACTCTTGGTTTCATTGATCTGCTCTACAGTTTTTTAGATTCTATATTGCTTATTTCTACTCTGATCTTTATTATTTCTCTTCTTCTGCTGGGTTTGGGGTGTCTTTGCTGTTCTGCTTCTATTTTCTTTAGGTGTGCTGTTAGATTTTGTATTTGGGATTTTTCTTGTTTCTTAAGATAGGCCTGGATTGCAATGTATTTTCCTCTTAGGACTGCCTTCACTGCATCCCAAAGCGTTTGGATTGTTGTATTTTCATTTTCATTTGTTTCCATATACTTTTTAATTTCTTCTCTAATTGCCTGGTTGACCCATTCTTTCTTTAGTAAGGTGTTCCTTAACCTCCATGCTTTTGGAGGTTTTCCAGACTTTTTCCTGTGGTTGGTTTCAAGTTTCATAGTATTGTGGTCTGAAAGTGTGCATGGTATGATCTCAATTCTTTTATACTTATTAGAGGCTGTTTTGTGACCCAGTATGTGATCTATCTTGGAGAATGTTCCATGTGCACTCAAGAAGAAAGTATATTCTGTTGCTTTGGGATGCAGAGTTCTAAATATATCTGTCAAGTCCATCTGATCCAATGTATCATTCAGGGCCTTTGTTTCTTTATTGATTCTGTGCCTACATGATCTATCCATTGGTGTAAGTGGGGTATTAAAGTCCCTTGCAATGACCACATTCTTATCAATAAGGTTGCTTATGTCTGTGATTAATTGTTTTATATATTTAGGGGCTCCCGTATTCAGTGCATAGACATTTATAATTGTTAGCTCTTCCTGATGGATAGACCCTGTAATTATTATATAATGCCCTTCTTCATCTCTTGTTACAGCCTTTAATTTAAAGCCTAGTTTGTCTGATAAAAGTATGGCTACTCCAGCTTTCTTTTGACTTCCAGTAGCATGATAGATAGTTCTCCATCCCCTCACTTTCAATCTGAAAGTGTTCTGAAGTGTAAAATGAGTCTGTTGTAGACAGCAAATATATGGGCTTGTTTTTTTTATCCATCCTGATATCCTATATCTTTCGATTGGAGCATTTAGTCTATTTACATTCAGTGTTAATATTGAAAGTTGTGTGTTTAGAGTCATTGTGATGTCTGTAGGTTTGATGCTTGTAGTGATGTGTCTGGTACTTTGTTGCCCTTGAAACATTTCACTCACAGAGTCCCCCTTAGGATCTCTTGTAGGGCTGGTTTAGTGGTGATGAATTCCTTCAGTTTTTTGTTTGTTTGTTTGTTTGGGAAAACCTTTATCTCTCCTTCTGTTCTGAGTGACAGGCTTGCTGGATAAAGGATTCTTGGCTGCATATTTTTTCTGTTCATCACATTGAAGATTTCCTGCCATTCCTTTCTGGCCTACAAAGTTTCAGTAGATAGGTCTGCTACTGCCGTTATGTGCATACCTTTGTAAGTTATGGCCTGTTTATCCCTAGCTGCCTTCAGAATTCTCTCTTTATCCTTGTATTTTGCCAGTTTCACTATGATATGCCATGCAGAAGATCGATTCAAGTTATGTCTGAAGGGAATTCTCTGTGCTTCTTGGATTTCAATGCCTTTTTCCTTCCCCAGATCAGGGAAGTTCTCAGCTATGATTTGTTCAAGTACACCTTCATCCCCTTTCTCTCTCTCTTCTTCTGGAATTCCTATGATACAGATATTGTTCCATTTTATTGCATCACTTAGTTCTCTAATTCTCCCCTCATACTCCTGGATTTTTTCTCTCTTTTTCTCAGCTTCCTCTTTTTCCATAATTTTATCTTCTAATTCACCTATTCTCTCCTCTTCCTCTTTGATCCGTGCTATGGCCACCTCCATTTTATTTATTATTATTTATTACTATATTATTATTATTGTTATATTATTATTATATATTATTAAAATGGAGCCACCTCCATTTTATTTTGCACCTCATTTATAGCATTTTTTAATTCCTCACGACTATTTTTTAGTCCCTTGATCTCTGTAGCAATAGATTCTCTGCTGTCCTCTATGCTTTCTTCAAGCCCAGTGGTTAATTTTATGACTATTATTCTAAATTCTTGTTCTGTTATATTGCTTATATCATTTTTGATCAATTCGTTAGCTGTTGCTACTTCCTGGAGTTTCTTTTGAGAAGAATTCTTCTGATTCACCATTTTGGGTAGTCCCTGCAGTGGCTTCAAACTGCAGGGCACGTCCCCTGTGCTGTTGGGAATAACAGGTGTTGGTGGGCAGGGCCACAGTCAGACCCAATGTCTGTCCCAGCCCACCGCTGGGGCCACAGTCAGACTGGTGTGTACCTTATCTTCCCCTCTCCCAGGGGCAGGACTCACTGTGGAGTGGTGTGGCCCCTGTCTGGGCTGCTTGCACATTGCCAGGCTTGTGGTGCTGCTTTGATGGGATCTGGCCAAGGGTGTATTAGATGGGGTGGATCCGCAAGGTACACAGGGGCGGGAGGGGCAGGCCTAGCTCACTTTGCCGGTGGTGGTCTCCTGTTGGAGGGGCCCTGCAGCACCGGGAGGGAGGCAGACCCATCAGAGGGATGGATCCACAGAAGCACAGTGTTGGGCGTTTTCGTAGTGCAAGCAAGTTTGGTGATGGGAACTGGTTCCCTTTGGAATTCCAGCTGGGGGATGGGAGAGGGAGATGGTGCTTGCCAGTGCCTTTGTTCCCCCGCAGAGCTGAGCTCTGTCTTCCGGAGCTCAACAACTCTCCCTCCCAGAGTCCTCTCACCCTCCCCTCTCTCCCAGAGCAGAGCTGTTGACTTTTAACATTCCAGATGTTAAGTCCTGCTGGCTGTCAGAACGCACGGAGTCTGGCCCCTCTGCTTTTGCAAGCCAGACTTTTGGGGCTCTGCCTTGCCCGGCGGGCTGCCCTTCCACTGCCCCAGCTCCCTCCCGCCAGTCTGTGTAGCACACACAGCCTGTCCACCCTTCCTACCCTCTTCCATGGGCCTTTGTCTACACTTGGCTCCGGAGAGTCCTTTCTGTTAGTTTTCAGGTGGTTTTCTGGGTTATTTAGGCAGATGTGGGTGGAATCTAAGTGATCAGCAGGATGAGGTGAACCCAGCATCCTCCTATGCTGCCATCTTCCTGTTCCCTCTACATTCTAAAAGAGCAGAAAAATATTTTTTATAAAAACAGAAAATAAAAATAAATTTTTTCACTTTCTGTATTCAAGAATAAGAAAACAAAAAGAAAAACCATTGAATAGATGGACCAGTAAACAGAAAGAAATGCGATTGATATTACATCCAGTTTCCCTGAGAAATCAAACTACGAAGCACTTTATAGTCCATAAACTAAGCAGGCAGAGAGACTTGTGGTGTTCCTTGAAAGCACAGTTGTCCCAGTTGGGTGAGGCTTAGTGTAACAGTTCCATTTTCCAATAGGTGGTGCTGCTTAGTTCACTGGGGTGGATTGTTGTGGCACATGTAGGCCTGTATGCACATGCACATGTGCAGGAGGGGTGAAAATGGCATCGCCCAGCTACCCAGTCTCTAGTGTCAGAGCTCTGTGCTTTTCCTGACCAGCGATCAAGCACCCCTCTGTCTCCAGTTTCCATCCACTCCCCACCTCTACACTATCCATGACCAAGCATCAGGCTGCCAGGCAACATCTTCCTCCTGAGTCCTATCTTAGATGGGGCTGTGTTTTGCAACCCCTCACCTCTGAGGGACTGGGGTTTTGACCTGCTCGGACCCTCTGGGGGAGGGTTTTGCCAAGAAATGGCCGGGTGCCCACCTACCCCCAGGAACGTTTGCAGGACCATGCTGCTGCAGATGTCCAGAGACTGAAAATGGGTACCAGCCCACCCCAGAAAATGTTCACACAATCATGTAGTGGCAGCATTTCAGGGATTATGGTAAATTACAACACATATCTGGTGCCAGGCTTTCCCCTTAATGTTCTTGTTCCAACACCAGTGAATGTGGCTGTTCTCCAGGGTCCTCTGGGACCTTTACCTGTGGGGAAGCCACACAGCCTCTACCAAATGTCCTCCCAGCAGGGGAACTGCCTCTCCCTGTGTTGCCTGAGGGCCCCTTGGATCTCGGTCTGCTTCTGGGGATTTGCCCTTCCCACCAGAGCACTGCCAGGTATTAGGCTATGGAGTTTCAGACTCTCCACTCCCCTTGTTTAAGGAGTCTTAATGGAATTTAAACCATCTCTTTTCTCTTTTCTCCCTTTTTTGTTCAGTCCTTATGGCTGTTTCCACTCTTCCTCTTTCTCTCCAGCTGCTTTTGATGGGGGGGTGTGTGCTTTTCCTGTATTTTCCCCTATCTCTGTCCTCTCTCCACAAGCAAAAACAGCTCCCTGCTCTTCGTGGCTTCTCTCTACCCCAGTTCACCTCTCCGTGCTGTGTATCTGCTGAGTTCTGTGGTTCAGGTTGTTCAGATTGTTGTGTTAATCCTCAGATCAGTTTTCTAGGTGTGCAAGATGATTTGGTGTTGATCTGGCTGCATTTCAGGGATAAGAGACACAAAAAAAACCTTCCATGCTGTTCTGACATCCTGGTCCTTCCCCTATAAATCTTTCTTTATTACCACTTTTTGTATTTTAATTACTATGTGTCTTGGTGGGAACCTCCTTGGGTTAATTTTGTTGGGAGCTCTATGTGATTCCTGGATATGGATTTCTGTTTCCTTCCTCAAAGTGAGGAAGTTTTTAGTTACTATTTCTTCAAATCTTCTCTTGCTTTTCTCTCTTCTGGGATCCCTATAATGCACATGTTATTAGGCTTGATGGTGGTATTGGGTTCTCTTAGTCTATTTTCTTGTTTTTATTCTTATTTTTTCTCTCTCTCCTGTTCAGCTTTATTGCTTTCCATTACTCTGTCCTCCAGATTCACTGATCTGTTTTTTTTTTTTTTTTTTTTGCTTCCTCTAGTCTACTATTTATTCCAGTTAGTATATATTTTTATTTCAGTTACTGAGTTCTTCATCTCTGTTTGGTACTTTATGTTTTTTTATCACTCTGTTGAGGGTCTCACCGGGATCCTCCACTCTTTTCTCAAATCAGTGAGTATCTTTATGATTACTTTAAGTTCTCTAGTAGGCATATGACTTATCTCATTTTGTTTAGCTCTCTTGCTGTGATTTTGTCCTATTCTTTCATTTGGGACATATTCCTCTGTTTCCTCATTTTGTGTAACTCTCTGTGTCTATTTCTATGTGTTAAGAAAGTCAGCTGTCTCCTGCTGTTGAAACTTGTGGCCTCATGAAGGAAAGATCCTATAGTGTTCTACAGTGCAATGTCCGCTGTTAACCAGAACCTGACACTTCAGGGGTGTCTCCTGTGTGTGTTGTGTGTATCCTACTGTTGTGGCTGAGCTGCTTTTGCATTCAGTCCAGTCACCTGCAATGGCTCTCTTTACCTGTTGTGGGCAGGGTTTGGTTCCTGTGTTGTTAATTGGCCAGTCTAAGTCCACCCTGGGCTTGAGTTAGATTAGACCAGGAATTTGTCAGACCTGCAGTGGCACCAAACTGCAGGGTGATTTTACTGTATTGTTCCCATAGAAGGTTTTGTTGGAAGGAAGGGCCTTCAGTCTGATCAGGTGTCTTCCCCCAGCCCACTACTGAGGCCACAGTCAGATTGGTGTGGTTATCTTTCCCTTTCCCTGGGGCAGGAGTCACTTTGGATAGTGTTGGCCTCTGTTGGAGCTGCCTGCACACTGCCAGGCATGTGTTGCTGCTTTGTATGGACTCCAGGAAAGGCTGCATTAGCGGGGGTGTGGTGCTAGCAACATCTGCATCACTCTGCTGTGGGAATGGGCCTATGGCTGCTTTGGAAAACTCATGCTGAGGGTGGGTTGGAAGGGGTGGGTCCACAGAAGAGCATAGTGGTGGGGCATGCCACTAACCAGTTAGATGGAGATGGTTTGCACTGTGCTGTTTCCCACAGATGTCAGTGTATCTAGGCTGGGGGGCAGGGGAAAGAAGGGGCAACCACCATCTCTTTTGTTCTTGGAGAAGTTTCCCAAAGATACATTCCCTTCTAGCACATACTCTGAGATTAGTAATTGAATCTTCCCATATACTCCAGGCATTTTTCAAACTCCTTCCGTGCTATCTCTCTGCAGCCTTTTTGTTGTGGTGTCTCCTTAAGGGTGGGGATTCAATTTTCTCTCAGCTTCCTGGCCCTTCCAGAGTCAAGCTCGCTGATTTTTAAACTTCCAGATGTTAAGCCCTACTGATTGTAAGAACTTGCAAAGTTAAGCCCCCTGCTTTTCAAAGCCAAATATTATGGGGATTCATCTTCCCAGGGTTGGTCCTGGGATGCCTAGTGTGGGGTTTTCTTCTCTCCCTTCTCCATGCCTGCAGGGTCCCTCCCTCCCCAAGGACAGTCTCTCAGGCCAGTTTGGTTCCTGAGCACGTCTTTGCTTTTCCTACCTTTTTCAACGTGGCCTCTCCTGTACATTTATCTGTGGAGAGACTGTTTTGCCAGTCTCCAGGCTTTTTCTGAATTATTTACACTGTGTGGGTGTTATCTAGATATATCCATGAGATGAGGTCACCTTAGGATCCTCCTACTCCACCATCTTCCCTGAAAATCTACACACACACACACACACACACACACACACACTTTACATCAATAAGATAAACTATATGCTTGCTAGTTTTCAGCTCAAGAAATTAAGGAAATCTTTCCATGCTACCAAGTACTTAATAGAGAACAACTTTTTAAATGTCTGCATAGTATTCTATTAAATGTATTGATTATAATTTACTTAACTCTCTCTAGTGGCCCTTATGTTATTTTTCTCCCTTCTCTATTTTTCCAGCCTCAAATTCTCTTTCATTCATTAACAGATATTCACATGACTTGAATTCTCAGTTGCCTCAGATATCTGCTCAAATATCAGAACAGCCTCCCCGAGCAGCCAATGTAATATAGTACTTATCCTTCTTTCCCTGTTTTATTTTCCTTCAAAGCAGAAACCTGAAAGAATGAGGGTTGAAGCCACATGCCTACTTGAATGGAAGGGCATTTCTAACTGGAAAAAAAAAAATTGAAAGCCCACAGAGCTGGTTGTGGAGGAGTGGAGATCAGACAGCAGAGCCCTGACTCTTGGTCCAAGGTTTCTTCTGCCATAAATAAACCCTCCTTTGTAAAAGGAGGACATTGATCTTCATCAATTAATACTTTGTTGTGTGGGCATCTGGGTAGCTAAGTCGATTTAAGAGTCCAACTCTTGATTTTGGCTTAGGCCACAATATCATGGTTTTGTGAGTTTCAGCGCTGCATTGGTGCTTGGGATTCTCCCTCCCTCTCTCTGTCTCTCTCTCTCAAAATAAATAAATTTTTAAAAATGCTTTGCTGTTTTTCTTTTAGGATCTAAACAGTGATTATCAAGCTTTACTGAGCATATGAATCACCTGGGGATCTTGTTAAAATGCAGTATCTCATTCATTAGGTTTGGGTGAGGTCAGAGATTCTACATTTCTAACAAGATCCCAGATGTTGCCAATGCTGCCAGGCCATGGGTCACTTTTGGTGGAGCAAGTATCTAGAAGTTCCTAGATGGTTAGAGTTTTAGAAAGATACCCAAACTACATCTGCATTGCCTGCCCTGGACCAATTGTTTGTTCTATCAAAACTTCACCAAGAGGGGCGCCTAGATGGTTCAGTTGGTTAAGCATCTGACTTTGGCTCAGGGTTTGATCTCACAGTTGGTGAGTTCGAGCCCCACATCAGGCTCTGTGCTGATAGCTCAGAGCCTGGATCCTGCTTTCAGATTCTGTCTCCCTCTCTCTCTGCCCTTCCCCCATTCATGCTCTATCTCTCTATATCTCTCAAAAAATGAATAAACATAAAAAAAAAAACTTTACCAAGACAAAATTCCCTTCAGTTTTGATTACTTTTCCCATTTGCTGAGCCAAAGTCAGTCTTCCACTCATGTGGTACCAAGTTCTACTTTCTTTTTATCTTCCCCATTGTTTCTTGGACTGCTTTACCTGTTCTGTTGCCAAGGCTGGTTTCTTCCTATTTGACTCTCTGGGCTTCTATCCCTGGATCAGTGTTTTGCCTCCATGTGTCCTCCTTAAATATGCTCATTGACAACAATATATTTTCTATAGCCATGGGTCTCAACCGTCAGTTCACATTAGAATTGCTTGGGGAGGCTGTAAAAAATATTGATGCCAGGGTCGTATACTAAACAAGTAAATAAAAGTTTCTACAGAGCTCAGACATAAAAATTTTTAACATTCCCCACTTACTATAATATGTAGCCAGAGTAATGAGCCACTAAGTTCTAATTGGATTACAAATACCATCAGTAGGGGTCTCTCACCTAAACTCCCTAGATGAACTTTGTTTTAAACAGCTTTATTGAGGAATGACAAATACACAATAAACTATACATATTTCAAGTTTGATAAGTTTTGATGTGTATACACACATGAAAGCTTTATTACAAGATAATGAACATAGGTATCATTCCCAAAATTTTCATCATGGCCTTTTGGTATCCCATTCCTCCTTTTCCCCCACCCCCTGGTCCTAGGTGATTACTATCTATTCTCTGGTACTACTGAATTGTTTGGACTTTACAGAATAGTCTGTAAATGGAATTTATAGAAGTTTAAATTTTCAGTAAATGGAGTCATATATCTACTTCTTTCGGTCTCCTTTCAATCAGCATAGTTATTCTGAGATCCATCTCTTTTGTTGTGTGTTTGAATAGTTCATGTCTTTTTATAGCTGTGTAGTGTTCCAGTGCATGGATATATTACAATCTGTTTATCCATTCATCTGTGTATGGACATTTAGGTTGTTTCCAGTTTGGGGGTATTCTAAGTAAATTTTGAGCTTTTATGTACAAGTCCATGTACAGACATGTGGTTTAATTTCTCATGGGTAATATCTAGGAGTAGAATGTCTGGGTTGTATGGTAGGTATATGTTTACATTTTTTTTTTTAATTTTTTTTTCAACGTTTATTTATTTTTGCGACAGAGAGAGACAGAGCATGAACGGGGGAGGGGCAGAGAGAGAGGGAGACACAGAATCGGAAACAGGCTCCAGGCTCTGAGTCATCAGCCCAGAGCCTGACGCGGGGCTCGAACTCACGGACCGGGAGATCGTGACCTGGCTGAAGTCGGACGCTTAACCGACTGCGCCACCCAGGCGCCCCTATGTTTACATTTTAAAGCAACTATTGGAGTGCCTGGGTGACTCAGTTGGTTGGGCGTTTGACTTCCGCTCAGGTCTTGATTTCATGGTTCATGTGTTTGAGCCCTGCGTCAGGCCCTGTGCTGACAGCTCAGAGCTCGGAGCCTGCTTCAGATTCTGTGTCTCCTTCTCTCTCTACCCCTTCCTTACTCACACTCCATCTCTTTCTGTCTCTCAAAAGTGAATAATCATTAAAAAAAAATTAAGGCAAGTATCAAACTGCTTTCTAAAGTAGTTGCAGTATTTTATATTCTGGTACATCGATGTATAAGAGTTCTTGCCTACCCTGGCATCATCAGTCTTAGGGGTGAAGTGGAATCAAGGCAACAAGGACAAAACTGGGGCTAAGAGATGTTAAATAATTCACCTCAAATCAAACAGCTGGTAAGGGGTGGAGCCTGTGAACATACTTTGTGAGAATCCACAGCTAATGTTCACAAGATCCTTTGTGCTAGAAGGCCACTTTGGTAGCATGAGAGGAATTGAGTATGTGCCCAACAGAGCTCAGCAAAGCCACTCTTACTTCAGTGAGGTTCTTTTTCATCTGTGCTAAAGAAAGACTTGGTCTTTGTGTTTCTAGTTCTTGTAAGAGACTAAGGGCCGTGACAGAATCATGCACCCCCATAATGACAGAAACCACCCCTCTGTCCATGTGTTCCTATCTTCATCAGTTGATCCATTGTATCCAAGCACCAAAGGTAAAGCCAGGGGTAAAGCAACCTTCCAACAGCTTCTCTCTCTGGAACATCATTCCAAACAGAGGTGAGCACAGTGTCCGCCTCAGGGAGCTCTTTCAGGAGAAAGGGGCTTCTACTCTGACAGGGAGTATCATTGTGAGCAGTCATTCTGAGAAGAATAGAAGTTTCGGCCATGTATTTTTTTGTTAGGAAAGTCATTTTCAAAGAATAAAGTATTGCTTTCTTCCTCCCATTTTTCTTAAAAAGAAAAAAAATTATTTCCACTATTTGCTACTGTATTTGGAACAATTTCCACAGCAAGAGTTCCTGCATAATAAGCCAGCAATACACTCTGATTGATTATGATTGTTACTTATATTCTGAAAATGTATCGATTACTTAATTTCTTAAGGAAGAAAGAAAATTCAAAAATTTGAAAATCTGCATGCTATATGGTTACAAAGGCTTACCACACAACATTGTGAATGTATCAATTGCCATTGAATTGTGCAAGTTATGTGAATTTAACCTCAAGGGGAAAAAATGCTTACCAATACTGAATGTTTTTTCCAGGAGATAATTTCAAAATTCTCAACATACAAAAAAATAGTTAGAATTAAGTCCGCATAGAAGACATGTTTTAGCACATCCTCCTGTGCCATAAGTGGAGGGCAACTGCCCCACCAAAAACCCCTCTCAAAAAACTTGCCTTGGTAGCCAGTGTTATACTATGGGAATCTGTTCTTTTTTAGCCATAGGTGATTGAACCAGGATTTGCCCCAAGAGTAGCTCATTCATACGCAGGTGATTTGGGGCAATTATATTCTTGAGATTTTCAACTAATATACTAGGAAGCCAAGATGAGTTGGTATTGAGCACTGGACTTTTGAAATCATATGGAGTCGGAGCTAAAGTTAAGGCAAATTAGGTTGTGTACAAGCCAAGCCATGAGGGGTTAGAAGTTATGACTAAGCAGAAAAAAAGCGAGATAATAAGAGAGAGAGAAAATGAAAAAAGGAGAAAGAAGGGTGGAGATGGAGGAGGAGGAAGGAAGGAAGGAAGAAAGGAAGGTTGGTTATGGGGAGGGAAGAGAGATCCCTGGCTCTGAGGAGTTTACTAGCTCTAAATGGGGGTGGGGCATGTTTGCACTCAAGTTCCTGTGCCCATGAGACTTCACATTTCATCTTTATTGAGGGTCTATCAGATTCTAAAAGTCAAAAACATTGATAAAGGGAGGCTGAAGTTTCTCTTAATGGTTTCTAAAATACAATTTATTTCTATAAGAACACTTTGCATTTCTTATGCAGTTTAAGAGGAACTTAAGCAATCCTAAAGGAAATTCTTGGACTCTGTTTGGTAGGCCAAGAAGAGCTAGTCTTGGCTCTGTGTATTTTGTAAAAGTACTGTGTTCTAGTACTGGTTCTTTCCTTGAATGTCTCATTTTTCTCATTCATCAGATGGGGTTAATAGCATATTTGGGACACCTGGATGGCTCAGTCAGTTCTGACTATTGATTTTGGCTCAAGTCATGATCCCAGAGTCATGGAATCAAGATTCTCTCCCTCCCTCCCTCCCTTTGCCCTTCTCCCCTGCTCACATGTGCTCCTTCTCTCAAATAATTTCCTATTAAAAAATAGCGGATTTAATATTTCACAGGATCCATATGATCAAATGAAATGATTAAAAGTATGTTGTAAGTTATAAATTGCTATTACAACAAAGAGGAAATATAAAATATGACCAGAGCGATGAGTATATGGGGTGCAAACATCGGTGAGGAGTAGATGGATTTCTCTAAGCAAAACATGTATTCACTTTTTAGAAGTGTTCATTTATTATTTTTGAGAGAGAGCGACAGAGCATGAGTGTGGGAGGGGTAGAGAGAGAAGGAGACAGAATCCAAAGTAGGCTCCAGGCTCTGAGCTGTCAGCACATGGGACTTGAACTCACAGACTGTGAGATCATGACCTAAGCCAAAGTCAGATACTTAACCGACTGAGCCACTCAGGCACCCCAAAACATGTATTCATTAAAGCTCACTTATTGTCAAAGACAATAATGTAGCTACCATTCTCCATTATAAATCTCACTAGAGTACTGACTAGTTTGGGACTGATTGTATTTTTCTGGTCTTGTCACCATCTAGCAAGATGTTTTTGCACGTTGGATTTTGGGGGAGTTTTTTTTTCTTTTTTCTTTTGTACAGTATACCCCCAGGACTTATTTATCTTAAAACTACAAGTTTGTACCTTTTGACCACCTTCACTCATTTCCACCCCTGCCCCTGTGCACTCCTAACCTGTTGAATAGTAATGGCTATGACAAACAGTGGGTTTACTTTCTCAGCATGAAAGTAACCCTAGGAGAAAGGCTGGTTATAACTAGAAGACCAGTCCTGTTTCACACAGAAATATGTGAATATCAAAATAAAACTCTCTTGTATGGACTGATGTTGGGTCATCATTTCCAGACAGCCATGGGGAGTGGGACTGAGAATGGGGCATGGAGAACGCGTGACTGCCAAGTTTGTCTGCAGTCACTGAAATGATGGCAAGGAAGAGATACCAGCCAGAGTGGTCCATCTAAACTAAGGATGACTTCCCATCTTCAGCAGGATAATGCCTAAGTTCCCATGACCTGATGATGCCTGAATCAATTCTGCTCCTGCATGTTCCCCACTTCAGTCTCCTATTTGGCATTCTCAAAATTGAGTGCTGGAAATTCCTTTATGAAATATCTTCTTCCCTTCCTCATTCCCTTGCTGGACTCTGCCTTCCAGGAACTTGAATATCAAGTAGAATGGGATAAGCATCATTCATTCATTCATAATAAGTGTTGACTTATTCTTTGAGGCACATCTCAGGTATTACTTCCTAATCTCCATCACCAACACCATCTTCCCAACTCCAGTGAGGGATTCTTACTCTAGGCTTCTGTGGTAGAAATATCCTGATGAATTTTCTCTCCTCGTATTTACCAATGAGGTAACTATATGTTTATAGGTCTGGCTCCACCACCAGAATGTCAACTTACCGACTCAGGAGTTTTCCTTCCTAGCACTTTCTCTACACAATGAAAGTGCTCCATATGTATTTCTGGAATGATTTTAGGAACACATACTAAACAAACCATGATTTTAAAATTGTGTAATAGTAGAAGTAACTCTGTTGAGATCCGTGTGGCACAATCTTGAAAAAGAAATTACTTGTGATGTCTTTTCATGACCTTACACTAAATTTCATAGAAAAATGAATCTCTACTTCTTTTTAATGTTTATTTTTTAGAGAGAGAGAGAGAATGTGAGCAGGGAAGTGGCAGAGAGGGGGACAGAGGATCTGAAGTGGGCTCTGCACTGACAGCAGAGAGCCCAGTGTAGGGATTTATCTCATGGACTATGAGATCATGACCTGAGCCAAAGTTGGACACTTAATTGACTGAGCCACCCAGGCACCCTGAGTCTCTAGTTTCTTAATTAAAAAAAAAAAAAAGTTGAGAACTGCTACTTACATCATCCTTTTCACAGGGCTTTCACACTCCCTCTCCCATCTGTACCACAATGTCCCTGTGAAGTAGAATTCCTCCTTACAGTGAGCAAAGCCCTGCATAGTTGGATAAGGTGATGTGACTTGCTGAGGTTATAAAGGTTGGCTACAGAGGAATCAGGATTAGAATTTGGGATTAGTACCTGATTTTTATGAAAGATGCTCATCATCCAGGGATCAGTTTTATTGATTTTGAAGGCTAGGCAGGATAGGATATGCAGAGGAAAAGAAATGTCCAGCGGCTACCATACAGAGGCACAATCCAAGGAGAGAAGAGCCAGAGGCAAGGAAAAAGAGTTGATGTCATGCTGCCATGCCATCCTTTTCTCTTGAGTCCTTGTAACCCCTCTGGTGTTCACCATGGAAGAATAGAAAGATGCTTCAATTATACAATGATGTGTTCCAGTTCAAATGCATTCACATTCATCAATGTTGATGGGTACTTCAAAACCTTGGGTTAGGTGCTGTAAGAAACAAAAAGATGAGTGGGGCATACTCTGCTATAGTGGATAATTAGGTGAATAAAATCAATATGGCAGGCATTGTTTATTTATATATAAATGTACTTGCTTGATTTATCATTTACTAAGTGCCCAGACACTATGTTCCAGGCAATGTTCTAGGTACTGGGGATGGTGAAAAGAAACAGTTTATGCTCTTGTGGTGCTTCAATTTTATTGAATGAGATTCAGGATAGATAAACATTTATCAGCCTTAAGGAATCTGCCCAAGTAACAGTCAGTGAAGACAGAGCAGAATTCAAACCTCAGCAGTCTGATTCCAGATCCTTGCTCATTAGCCACCATCCTATTCTACCTAAAGCCTGAAATTCCTGAAATAAAATAGGAAACCTGGCATCCAGGCCCCAACGACATCTTTGCAGAATTGGAATGGACTGACTTCATCATAAATAAAATAGATGAGTCAGAACTAACCTCTAGAATTCACATTATTTGTGATATTCTTTCCCCAAATCTTCAGCTAGTGAAGTAATAAACATCAAATAATGAAATATGAGACTTGCAATAGCTTGTGACTGTTCCCTGGGACCTATTCTGCTTATGATTATCAAATGATGCATGTTTGCTATTTCACAATAATATCTCCCTACTCTGCAACCTGTTTGTAAATCTGTTGTCAGGAGACATGGGGAAGCAGGGGACAAACAGGAGAAGAGAGAAAGAGAAACCAACAGGGATTTAGGAATATGGTGAGGAAGGGGTGGATGTTGCTGTTGACACTGTAAAGCCATCGCCTCAGTCTCAGGTGGCCCAAGTAGGCTCCAGACCCTTGATTCCTCTGGGGTAGTTAATGCATGAGCATCACTCCTCAGGCAAGGTTCCCTGAGAGTGACCACCTGTGGGTGAAGTTAAATGTGTCTTCTGTGAAGATTGTGCCAATCACTCATGGCAAGAATGGGGATGGAGATCAGGAATATTAGAGAAAAAATCTAGTGATGAACTAGTAATGAAGGGGATTGACATCCTGCTCCCTTTTGATATGAAGATAAGCTGCCCAATTTAGACCTTTGACAAGGGAGGAATAGCACAAACAGAGATAGGTACTGACCAAATGATATTTAAAAGGGGCACTGTTGACTCAAGGGCAGACTTATTTTCTTAGTTCAGTAGTAACAACTCAGCCATTTAGAATTCAAAAGGAAAACAGATCCGAGCACAGGACCCATGATCTTGGTGTGGCTTAGATTTCAATTCAGGCAGGATTTGTGACTTCGCTGGATGGTGCTAATGAAATACAGGGCATATTGACTCATCTCTGCTTGACATTTCATTTGCTTCATGATTCCTGGCATGTTCTGCTGAGTGTTGATAGAGGTGTTTTCAGGATGGATGGAGCATTCGAGAAGATGCCATATTGTTTAAAGAGGTGGTAACACTGCAAAGCACTGAAGAGTATACGATCCAGGTTCTGTACAAGTTTAAGTTTTCAACTGTACTGAATTCATAATGGTTTCAGTCCCGATAAGCCATTTTTGTGGCCAGTATCTATCGTGCTTTTAACCTCCTCAAGTTTAATATGCCCAGCAAAAATCCAGAAGATAAATATGAAGACTTAGGTAATTTCTGCTTAATATGTGTAAGAAGAGAGGACACAATCTTTTTCTCAAAGCCTAGAAATTGAAGGATTTTTGGCTTCTCAAAGCATTAAAATAATAGGATGTGATTGGTTGGTTGTATTGAAGATTTACTTGGCAATCATGTGATGAAGTTTTTGCTAACCATTGTTGTGTTTTAGCAATGTCGGATGATGACACATTATATCATGTAAATCTGGTAGGAAGTGGAAAAGAAAAAACAGAGGTGAAAAGAAGGCATCTACCTAACAAGTAGGTAAAATATTTGTTCAGTGTATGCTCCGAGGTAGGAACTGTGCTAGATATAGGGGAGTATCAAGGAGAATGAGTTAAGAGCTGGGCTCCAGAGTCTGCCAAATGTATATTTGCGTCCTAGTTCTGTTGCCCTGTGATGTTGTCAGGCTATTCTGATTATAGTTTGCTGCATAACAAAGTACCCTAAAATTTGTTGTAAAGCAACAGCCATTTCATTTTGTTCTCAATTTTGAGGGTCAGAACTTCAGGAAGGGCTCAACTGGACAGTTCTTGCTTGGGTCCTCTCCTGAGTTTTCAGTCAGATATCAGCTGGGGCTACAGTCATCTGAAAGATTGATTAGTTTGAACCAGGTATGAGAGCAACATGGCTCACTTACATGGATGACAGTTGATGTTGGCTGTCGGCTGGGAGTTTAGCCATGTTCAGGTGATGCTCTAACATGACTGCCTTTGGGGTAGCAAAATTCCTACATGGTGGTCATCTTCTGCCAGAGCAAATGTTCCAGTGGAAGCAGTGGAACCAGTAGATGCATGGCATTTTATAGGGTCATTTCAGCCATACTCTACTGGTATAAACAATCACAACCCCAAGGGTAGAGAATCAGACTCTGCCCTTTGACAGGGGAGTAAGAAGGTCACACTGTAGAAGATGGGAGGTATGGTTGCAGCTATCTAAAATAAAATCTGCCACAATGGCCTTGAGAAAATAACCTCTCTAGAGTTCAGTTTCCATCTGTGAAATAAAAATAACAGAATCCTATAAAGGATTGTTGTGATAACTAAATGAAATAATCCTTATAAGAAGCTTTGCCCTGTGCTAAAAACCCAGTAAGTGCTTAATAAACGTTTGCTATTAACAGAGAATCCTGGACCTTGTGGCCCTTACTGTAGCTCCCACTTTACAGACCTAGGATACAAAATCCAAAATCGTGTTCCATCTCTTTGTAATTATCTTCAATGTATAATTTCCTGTAACCCCCTCTTGCATATTCTGGAGGAGACTTTGTTCTCCTTCTTGGGGTCTGACATCCTGTGATGTCAAAATCCTCACCAAGTCCTTCCATTCACTTTCTTGACAGTATTTCTTGGGTCCCATCTTTGCTACAGAAAATTGCTTATTGCTGATTGGCATCTCTACAAAGGCTACTCAGCACTTCTTCAGGTGTCTGTTCTGTGTAAACCCTGTCTTCTCTCCCCAAGCTCCACACCATGCCCCCATACCTTTCACTCACTGAAGATAGCTTGTGACTTCTCTCACTGAGAGAACAAAGGCCCCTCCAAACAGTTTCCTCATCACCCTCTCCTCCATTTCCACACTCAGCCACTCCTGCACCCATCATTGTCTTCTCACCTTTTATCTCAAAATGAAGACCTGTCTCTTCTGGTTTCTAGGGCTAAGTTCTTCAGTCTTGCACTCTTATTTTTTCTATCTTGATGGAACATTGCTATACTGATTATATCTTCTGTATCATCAGTTGCAATCTCTGGATTAGCACCTTCCTCAGATCTATTACATGCTGAAGCCTTTCCTAGTTTACCAAATCAAAATCAACCAACCAACCAAGCACACCCTTTCTTTAGCCTTGCTTCTTTGTCCAGCTACTATACTGTCCTCTCCTTCACCATAGACCTCACTGCCTATGAGTCTGCCTCATTACCATTCATTCTTCACTCTCTGTAATCTGTCTTCTGTCCCATCTTTCTGGAAACTGTTCTTGCAAATAACTCCTGGGGCCTTTTGATTCTTTTAAGACACTGAGTTTGAAAGTGGCTTATTATACAGAAATAGCTAATACCATTGATAAACCAGAATCTTGACCCATGTGACGATTGCAAAGCCCAGTGTCTTTCCATGTTAGCAGTTAATGAGGAATAAGGCTAATGCATTCTTCGAAGGGTCTGATTTTTTTAAGTTTAATTTTGTTATTATTATTTTTAAGTTTATTTATTTGTTTTGAGAAACAGAGAGTGAGCAGGGGAGGAACAGAGAGAGAGAGGGAGGGATGGAGGAAGAGAGAGAGAGAGAGAGAGAGAGAGAGAGAGAGAGAGAGAGAATCCCAAGTAGGCTCCACAATGTCCAGGCAGAGCCTGATGAAATCAAAAGTTGTGCTATTAACTGACTCAGTCACCCAGGTGCCCCAATTTTTTAAAAATTTTAATCGCAATATAGCTAGCATACAGTGTTATATTAGGTCCAGATGTATAATATAGTGATTCAACAATTCTATTTATTACTCCATGTTCATCATAATAAGTGTGCTCTTAATCCACTTCACCTATTTCACCCCTCCCCTCCATCTCCTTTCTGGTAGACATCACTTTGTTCTCTATAATTAAGAATCTGGGGTGTCTGGGTGGCTCAGTTGGTTGAGCATCTAACTCTTGATTTCAGCTCAGGTTGTGATCTCATGGTTTGTGGGTACAGGTCCTGCATTGGGCTCTATGCTGGCAGTATGGAGCCTGCTTTGGGTTTTCTCTTTCTCTCTCTGCCCCTCCCCTGCTCATACACACTCTCTCTCAAAACGAATAAAAAAACACATTTTAAAATTTAATTTAATTTAATTTAATTTAATTTAATTTTATTTTTTTAGGGCTTAAGGATAATGTTTATTTTATTTTTTTAATATGAAATTTATTGTCAAATTGGTTTCCATACAACACCCAAGGCTCATCCCAACAGGTGCCCTCCTCAATGCCCATTACCCACCCTTCCCTTCCTCCCACCTCCCATCAACCCTCAGTTTATTCTCAGTTTTTTTAAAAAAAATTTTTTTTCAACGTTTTTATTTATTTTTGGGACAGAGAGAGACAGAGCATGAACGGGGGAGGGGCAGAGAGAGAGGGAGACACAGAATCGGAAACAGGCTCCAGGCTCTGAGCCATCAGCCCAGAGCCCGACGTGGGGCTCGAACTCACGGACCGCGAGATCGTGACCTGGCTGAAGTCGGACGCTCAACCGACTGTGCCACCCAGGCGCCCCTATTCTCAGTTTTTAAGAGTCTGGTTTGGTCCCCTCCCTAACTTTTTTTTCCCTTCCTCTCCCCCATGGTCTTCTGTTGCGTTTCTCAGGATCCACATAAGAGTGAAAACATATGGTATCTGTCTTTCTCTGTATGACTTATTTCACTTAGCATAACACTCTTCAGTTCCATCCACGTTGCTACAAAAGGCCAGATTTCATTCTTTCTCATTGCCAAGTAGTATTCCATTGTGTATATAAACCACAATTTCTTTATCCATTCATCAGTTGATGGACATTTAGGCTTTTTCCATAATTTGGCTTTGTTGAAAGTGCTGCTATAAACATTGGAGTACAAGTGCCCCTATGCACCAGCACTCCTGTATCCCTTGGGTAAATTCCTAGCAGTGCTATTGCTGGGTCTTTCCATGCTCATGGATTAGAAGGACAAATACTGTTAAAATGTCAATACTACCCAAAGCAATCTACACATTCAATGCAATCCCAATCAAAATTGCACCAGCATTCTTCTCGAAGCTAGAACAAGCAATCCTAAAATTTGTATGGAACTACAAAAGACCCCGAATAGCCAAAGTAATTTTGAAGAAGAAGACCAAAGCAGGAGGCATCACAATCCCAGACTTCAGCCTCTACTACAAAGCAGTAATCATCAAGACAACATGCTATTGGTACAAAAACAGACACATAGACCAATGGAATAGAATAGAGACTCCAGAATTGGACCCACAAATGTATGGCCAACTAATCTTTGACAAAGCAGGAAAGAGTATCCAATGGAAAAAACACACTTTAACAAATGGTGCTGGGAGAACTGGACAGCAGCATGCAGAAGAATGAAACTAGAACACTTTCTTGTACCATTTATTAAAAAAAAAAAAAAACACCTCAAAATGGATGAAGGGCCTGAATGTGAGACAGGAAACCATCAAAACCCTAGAGGAGAAAGCAGGCAACAACCTCTTTGACCTCAGCCACAGCAACTTCTTACTTGACACATCTCCAAAGGCAAGGGAATTAAAAGCAAAAATGAACTATTGGGACCTCATGAAGATAAAAGCCTTCTGCACTGCAAAGGAAACAATCACAAAACTAAAAGGCAACCAACGGAATGGGACAGGATCTTTGCAAATGACATATTGGACAAAGGGCCAGTATCCAAAATCTATAAAGAACCCGCCAAACTCCACACCCCCCAAAAAATTAATCCAGTGAAGAAATAGGCAGAAGACTTGAATAGACACTTCTCTAAAGAAGACATCCAGATGACCAACAGGCACATGAAAAGATGCTTAACGTCACTCCTCATCAGGGAAATACAAATCAAAACCACACTGAGATATCACCTCACGCCAGTCAGAGTGGCTAAAATGAACAAATCAGGAGACTCTAGATGCTGGAGAGGATGTGGAGAAATGGGAACCCTCTTGCACTGTTGGTGGGAATGTAAACTGGTGCAGCCACTCTGGAAAACAGTGTGGAGGTTCCTCAAAAAATTAAAAATAGATCTACCCTATGACCCATCAATAGCACTGCTAGGAAAAAACACATTTTTTAAAAATAGTCTGTTTCTTGGTGTATCCTTATTTTTCTTCGTTCATTTTGCTTCTTAAATTCCACATAGGAATGAAATCATATGGTATTTGCCTTTCTATGACTGACTTATTTCACTCAGTATTATATCCTCTAGATCTATCAATGTTGTAGCAAATGGCAAGATTTCATACTTTTTATTTATGGCTGAGTAATATTCCATTGTATATAAATACCCACTTCTTTATCCATTCATCTATCGATGGATCCTTGGACCACTTCCATAATTTGTCTATTCCAAATAATGCTACAGTAAACATAGGGGTGCATACATCTCTTCAAGCTTGTGTTTTCATATTCTTTGGGTAAACACCCAGTAGGAGAATTACTGGATCATAAGGTAATTCTATTTTTTTATATTTTGAGGAACTGCCATACTGTTTTCCACAGTGGCTGAACCAGTTTGCATTCCCATGAAATGAGCACAAGAATTCCTTTTTCTCCACATCCTCTTCAAGACTTGTTTCTTGTGTTTTTAATTTTAACCATTCTGATGGGTGTGAGGTAATAACTCATTGTGGTTTTGATTTGCATTTTCCTGATGATGAGTGGATCAGCATCACTGAGTGGATGAGCATCTTTTCATGTGTCTGTTAGCCATCTGTATTTCTACCTTGGAGAAATGTCTGTTCATGTCTTCTTTCCTTTTTTTAAAATTGGATTATTTGTGGGTTTTTTTGGTGTTGTGTTGTATAGGTTCTTTATATATTTTGGATATTAACCCTTTATCACATATATCATATGCAGCTATCATCTCCTGTTCAGTAGGTTGACTTTTTGTTTTGTTTATTTCCTTTGCTGTGCAGAAGCATTTTATTTTAGTTAACTCTGGATAGCTTATTTATGCTTTTGTTTCCCTTGCCTCAGGAGACATATCTAGAAAAATGTTGCTATGGCCAATGTCAGAGAAGTTACTGCCTCTGCTCTCTTCTGGGATTTTTATAATTTCAGGTTTCACATTTAGGTCCTTAATCCATTTTGAGCTCACTTTTGTGTATGGTATAAGAAAATCATTTAGTTTCATTCTTTTATATGTAGCTGTCCAGTTTTCCCAGCACCATTTGTTGAAGAGGCTTTTTCCCGTTGCATATTCTTGCTTCCTTTGTTGAAGATTAATTGACCATATAATTGTGGGCATATTTCTGGACACTGTATTCTGTTCCATTAATCTATGTGTATTTTTGTGCCAGCACCATACTGCTTTGATTACTATAGATTTGTAGTATATCTCAAAATCTGGGATTGTAATATCTCCAGTTTTGTTCATCTTTTTCAAGATGGCTTCGGCTATTTGAGGTCTTTTGTGGTTCCACACAAATCTTAGGATTATTTGTTCTACCTCTGTGAAAAATGCTGTTGGTATTTTGATAGGGGTTGCATTAAATCTGTAGATTGCTTTGGGTAGTATGGCCATTTTAACAATATTTGTTCTCCCAATCCATGAGTGTGGAATATCTTTCCATTTTTTGTGTGTCATCTTTAATTTCTTTCATCAGTGTTTGGTAGTTTTCAGAGTATAGGTCTTTCACTTCTTTGGTTAAGTGTATTCCTAGGCATTTTACTGTTTCTGGTGCAAGTGTGAATGGGATTGTTTTCTTAATTTCTCTTTCTGTTACTTCATTATTAGCATATAGAAACGCAGTGGATTTGAGGGTGCCTGGGTGGCTCAGTTGGTTGAGTGTCCGAGTCTTGATTTCAGCTCAGGTCATGATCCCATGGTCATTGGAACAAGCCCTGCTTTGGGCTCCACACTGGGCGTGGAACCTGCTTAAGATTCTCTCTCTCCTTCTCTCTCTCCCCCCCACAACCTCTCTCTCCCAATTGTACTGTCTCTGTCTCTTAAAAAAAATGCAATGGATTTCTGTATATTGATTTTGTATCCTGCAAACTTACTGAATTTATTTATCAGTTCTAGTAGTTTTTGGGTAAGGTCTTTGGGATTTTCTATATAGAGTATCATGTCATGTGCAGAAAGGACAGATTTACTTCTTCCTTACCAATTTGGCTGCCTTTTATTTTATTTTCTTGTCTGATTGCTGTGGCTAGGACTTACAGCACTATGTTGAATAAAAATGGTATGAGTGGAAATTCTTGTCTTTTTCCTGATTTTAGAGGAAAAGCTCTCAGTTTTTCACCATTGAGTATGACGTTCATTGTGGATTTTTCATGGACAGCCTTTATTATGTTGAGATATGTTCCATATAAACCAACTTTGTTGAGGGTTTTTATCATGAATGGATGTTGTACTATGTGAGATGCTTTTTCTGCATCTATTGGAATGATCATATGGTTTCAATCCTTTCTCCTATGATGTGATGTATTATATTGATTAGTTTTCAAATATAGAACCACCTTTGCATCCCAGAAATAAATCCCACTTGATTGTGGTGAATGATTTTTTTAAATGTATTGTTGGATTCATTTTGCTAATATTTTGTTGAGGATTTGTGTGTCTGTTCATCAGAGATATTGGCCTGTGGTTCTTTACTGTAGTGTCTTTATCTGGTTTTGGTATCCAGGTAATGCTGGCCTTATGAAATGAATTTGGAAGCTTTCCTTCCTCTTCCTTCGTTTGAATACTTTGAGAAGAATAGGGATTAACTTTTCTTTAAATATTTGGTGGAATTTACCTGTGAAGACCTCTGGTCCTGGACTTTTGTTTATTGGGAAGTTTTTGATTATTGATTCAGTTTCATTGATGGTAATTGGTATGTTCAAATTTTCTATTTCTTCCTGATTTAGTTTTAGGAGATTATATATTTCTAGGAATTTATCTATTTTTCCTAGGTAAGCTAATTTGTTGGCATAAAATTTTTTATAATCTTCTCTTATAATCATTGTATTTCTTTTTTCAATGTTTATTATTTTGAGAGAGAGAGAGAGAATGGGGGATGGGCAGAGAGAGAGAATTCCAAGCAGACTCCATGCTGTCAGTGTGGAGCTTGACACGGGGCTCAATCCCATGAACTGTGAGATCATGACCTGAGCCAAAATCAAGGGTTGGATGCTCAACTGACTGAGCCACCCAGGTGCCCCACAATCATTGTAATTTAGAGGTGTCAGTTGTTATTTCTTCTCTTTTGTTTCTTATTTTGAGTTCTCTCTCTTTTTCTTGATGAGTCTGGCTAAAGATGTAGCAATTGCTTTGATATTCTCAAAGAACCAGCCTTTTGTTTCATTGCTCTATTCTATTGGCTTTTTTTTAGCTTCTATTTTATTTTTGCTCTAATCTTTATTATTTACTTCCTTCTACTAGTTTTAGGTTTTTAATTTTTCTACTTTTTCTAGCTCCTTTAGGTGTCAGGTTATGTTGTTTGAGATTTTTCTTGCTTCTTGAGATAGGCCTGAATTGCTATACACTTCCCTCTTAGGACAGCTTTTGCTGCATCCCAAAGATTTGGACCATTGTATTTTCATGTTTATTTGACTCCATGTTCTTTTTTAAAATTTC
>NW_024412400.1:65528071-65533976 GCF_014898765.1 Herpailurus yagouaroundi | reverse complement strand
TCTTGATTGACCCATTCATTGTTTATTAGCATGTGATTCAGCCTTCATGTATTTGGGTTCTTTCCAGATATTTTCCTCTAGTTGATTTCTAGTTGCATAGTGTTATGGTCAGAAAAGATGCATGGTATGATTTTGATCCTTTGAATTTTTTGAGACTTGTTTTGTGGCCTAACATGTGATCTATTCTGGAGAATGTTCCATGTGCACTTGAAAAGAATGTATATTCTGCTCTTTTCAGATAGAAGATTCTGAGTATGTCTGTTAGACCCATCTGGTCCCATGTGTCATTCAAATCCAGTTTCTTTGTTGATTTTCTGTATGGGCAATCTATCCATTAATGTAAGTGGGGTGTTAAAATCCCTTACTATTACTGTATTAGTGCCAATGACTTCCTTTATGTTTGTTATTAGTTGTTTTATGTATTTGGTTGTTTCCATGTTGGGTGCATAAATATTTACAATTGTTATATCTTCTTGTTGGATTGTTCCCTTTATGATTATGTAGCATCCTTCTTTGTCTCTTGTCATGGTCTTTGTTTTAAAGTGTACTTTGTCTGATATAGGTATTGCTACCCTAGCTTTCTTTTCATTTCTAGTTGCATGACAAATGCTTTTCCATTCCTGTACTTTCAATCTGGATGTGTCTTCAGGTCTGAAATTAGTCTCTTGTAGGCAGCACATAGATGAGTCTTGCATTTTTATCCATTCTGTCACCCTATAGCTTTTTATTGTAGCATATAGTCCATTTACATCCGAAGTAATTATTGGTAGATATATACTTATTCCCATTTTGTTACTTGTTTTATGGTTGTTATTGTAGTTCTTTTCTGGTCCTTTCTTCTCTTACTCTCCTCTCACTGCTGCTTTCTTTAGGGATATACTTGGATTCCTTTCTATTCATTTTTTTCATATCTATTACTGGTTTTTGATTTGTGATTGCCATTAAGTTTACATATAACATCTTATGCATATAGCAGTCTATATTAAGTTGATGGTTGCTTAAATTTGAATCCATTCTTACTCTTCTCCCTACCCCCAATTTTAGTATAGGGTGTAATTCTTTATATCCTTTTCTTTTTTGAATGCCCTGACTGATTTTTATATATATAGTTAATTTTGCTGCTTTTGTGCTTCCTGCTTTTCTTTCTCCTTCTCGGGGTCTTTCCTTTCCACTCAGATTCCCTTTAACATTTTTTGTAGGGCTGGTTTAGTAGTCATGAATTCCTTTAGCTTTTGTTTGTCTGGAAAATTCTTTATCTCTCCTTCTATTCTGAATGATAGCTTTACTGGATAGAGTATTCTCGGTGCTAGGCTTTTTTCCTCCAGCACTCGGAATATATCATGCCACTCCCTTGTAGCCTGCAATGTATCTGCTGAAAAATCAGCTGAAAGCCTTCTTGAGGTTTTCTTTGTATGTAACTGTTTTCTTGTCTCTTGCTGCTTTTAAAATTCCCTACTATTACTATGTTTTGCCATTTTAATTAGTAGGTATCTTGGCGATGACTTTCTTAAGTTGATTTTGTTCGGGGATCTCTGTGCCTCCTGGATCTCAATTTCTGTTTCCTTCCTCAGAGTCGAAAGTTAGCCACTATTATTTCTTCAACTAAATTTTCTGCCCCCTTTTCTCTCTCTCCTCTTCTTCAGTATTCTCTATTATGCAAATGTTATTATCCTTGATGGTGGCTCTGAGTTCCCTGAGTTTACTTTTCATTTTTGATTATTTTTTCCTCTTTCCTATTCTGCTTATTTGCTTTCCATTTTTCTGCCCATTGCTGATCCATTCTTCTGCTTCCTCTAGACTACTATTTACTCCCTTTAATGTATTTTTAATTTCAGGTATTGATTTCATGTCTAGTTCTTTTTTTTATGTTTTCTGTCTCTCTATTGAGGATCTCACTGAGATCCCCTACTCTTTTACCAAGTTCAGTGAAAATCTTTTTGAAGATTACTTTAAATTCTCTATTAGGCATATGATTTAGCTCATTTTGTATCGTTCTCTTACTGTGATTTTGTCCCATTTTTCATTTAGGATGTATTCCTCTGTCTCTGATTCTGTGTGTTAGAGACATCAGCTATGTCTGTTGCTTTTGAAGGTAGTGGTCCTATGAAGAAGAGGTCCTGTAGTGCCCTGCAATGCAATGTCCTCTGTCAACCAAAACCTGGTGCTTCAGGGGCGTCTCCTATGTGTGTTGAATGCACCCTGCTGTTGTGGCTGGGCTGCCTTTTCCTTCAGTCTAGTTATCTGCAATGGTTCTCTTTACCTGTTGTAGGCAGAGTTTGGTCCCTGTGTTGTCAGTGGGCCAGTCAACTTGGGCTTGAGTTGAATCAGACCAGGTATTTGTCAGAGATGCCATAGCACCAAACTACAGAGTGCTTTCTCTGTATTGGCCCCTGAGAAGTTTTTGTTGGTGGGAGGGGCTTGTAGTCAGAGAAGGAGTCTGCCCTAGCCCACTGTTGGGGCTGCAGTCAGACTGGCGTGTGTAAGTTTCTTCCCCTCTCCCTAGGGCAGGAGTCATTTTGGAGTGGTTTTGGCCCCTATCGGGGCTGCTTGCACCGCCAGGCTCATGGCACCATTTTGGATGGTTCAGGCCAAGGGCATATTAGAGGATGCGGGTCCACAGGAGAACAGGGTGTGGGTTTCCCAGGGTTAGCAAGATTTGCACAGATCCATGATGAGAGGGGACCTGCAGCTTCTCAGGAAACTCCTGCCACTAGGCTGGAGCGGGCAAGTCCACAGGAGAGCATGGGGATGGGCACACAGGGTCCATGCTGGTCTGCTGGCACAGGGGACCTAAAGCTGCCCAAAACCAAGGTCGGCTGGGTTGGAAGGTTGGATCTACAGAAGAGATGGGGTGGGTGGGTATTATGGGTGCCTGTTGTTAGCAAGTTTTATGGGTTTCCTGTGGGCGGAGACATGGGGCCTAGGCCTGGCTGAAGGGGGCATGTTTTTGGGAGAAGGTGGAGGTGGGATACCTGTTACCAAGTTAAGTGGAGTGTTGGCACTATGTTGTTCCTGCAGGAGTCTGTGTAGCTGGGGTTGAAAGGATTGTGCCCACTAGTTCCTTTGTTCCTGAGAAAGTCTCCTAAAGATCCCTCCTTCTCCAGCACAGGCTCTGAGATTAGTAGCTAAATCTCCTTCCCGTATATCTCAGGCCTTTTTCAAAAAAATTTTTTTTCCAACGTTTTTTTATTTATTTTGGAGACAGAGAGAGACAGAGCACGAATGGCGGAGGGGCAGAGAGAGAGGGAGACACAGAATCGGAAACAAGCTCCAAGCCATCAGCCCAGAGCCTGACGCGGGGCTCAAACTCACGGACCGCGAGATTGTGACCTGGCTGAAGTCGGACGCTTAACCGACTGCGCCACCCAGGCGCCCCTCTCAGGCCTTTTTCAAACTGCTACATGTATGCTGTATCTCTGAGGGGATGTTTGTTGTGTTGAGTCTTTCAGGATGGGGACTCAGTTTCTTCTTGTCCTCCTGGGTCTGAGCTGAGCCTGCTGATTTTTAAAGTTCCAGATGTCAGGCACCCTGATTGTAAAAACTTGGGAAATTATGCTGCTCTGGTTTTCAAAGCTGAATATTATGGGGATTTGTCTTCTCCATGGGATGCCTGGTATGAGAGTCTGTTTCTCTCCTCTCAGTGCCTGCTGTGTCTCTCCTTCCTTCAGACAGTCCCATGGGCTCATTTAGCTTCCACAAGTTTGCCCTTCTGACTTCTTCTCTATGTTTACCATGGAGAGACTTGTCTGCCAGTCTTTGGGTCATTTCTGGGTTATTTACACCAATGTGTGTGTTATTCAGTCATACTTCTGGGACAAGGTGAGCTTAGGTTCCTCCTACTCTGCCATCTTCCCTGTAAGTTCTTGGGTGGTTTGATTTTTTTTTTTTTTTTTAAGTGAAAGAGCTATAGAGACTATTTAAAAGAGCTTTTTGTTGTTGCTTTTTTGGTTTGAATCTGAAAGACATTAGGGAGTCTTGTGAGTAGAGGGAATTGAGGGCAGTATATTAAGAAAGAATCAATCACCTGGGATTCAAACACTGGTGCCTGTTTTCACCTTTCTTTCAGCTAAGTATTTGTTCCCTGGCATCATTAGTTAGGAATGTTTGAAGTCTCTCTACATCCTTGTTGAGATCCACTCCAATCAGTTTTTGTCAGGAAGAAACTGAGGCCTAGGTTGGACGAATGACTTGCTTAAGGTCTCAAACCTGCTAAGTGCCAGGATTTTATAATTGCTTTTTATGTATGTATTTGCGTTTGCATGTATATGGGTTTATTTATATGTACATATTTACTTGTCTTACTGAGGTAATCAATATTAAGAGTTTGACAAACCTTCTATATTTTCTTATGCTAGTGTTTATTTTATCTTATAATAAATCAGGGATATATTTCCAGGTCATTAAGAATAGTTAAATTTATTTTTCCTACTTTAAAGTTAAGATCTAGGGGCACCTGGGTGGCTCAGTTGGTTAAGTGTCCAGCTTCAGCTCAGGTCATGATCTCACAGTTCATGAGTTCGAGCCCCGCATTAGGCCCTGTGCTGACAGCTCAGAGCTTGGAGCCTGCTTCGGATTCTGTGTCTCCATCTGTCTCTTCCCCTCCCCGACTCGCACTCTCTCTATCTCTCAAAAATAAATAAACATTAAAAAATTTTTTTAATTAAGATCTAATTGACATACTATAAAATGTACTTGTTTAAAGTATATAATTCAGTGGTCTTTAGTATACTCACAAGATTGTGCAACTGTCACCTTATCTCATTCTAGAATATTTTCATTACCCTAAAAGGAAACTCTGGACCCATTAGCAGTCACTTCTTATTTGTCCTCCCCTCAGCCCTCATAGCTACTGATCTACTTTTTGTCTTCCTACATTGCCCATTCTAGACATTTCATATACATGGAATCATATGATATGTGGCCTTTTGTGTGTGGATTCTTTTCTTAGCGTAACGTTTTCAAGGTTCATTTTGTAGTATCAGTACTTTTTTATGGCCAAATGTTTCGTTGTATGGGTATACCATATTTGTTCATTCATTCATCAATTGACATGTGGCTATTATCACTAATGCTGCTATGAACGTTTGTGTACAAGTTTCATGTAGACCTTTGTTATCATTTCTCTTGGGTGAAATTGTTGGGTTATATGGTAATTTTATGTTTACCTTTTTGAGGAATTCTTAAACTGTGTTCCAAATCAGCTGTACCATTTTACATTCCCACCAACAATGTATGAGATTTCCAATGTCTGCACATCCTTGCCAATATTTGTTATAGTCGTTTTGTCTATGGCTATCCTAGTGGGTATAAAGTGCTCTCATTATAGTTTTGATTTACATTTCCCTAATGACTATTGATATCAAACACCTTTTCATGGGCTTATTGGCCATTTGTATATTTTCTTTGGAAAAATGTTTATTCAAATCCTTTGTTGATTTTTTTTTAAACAGGGTTATTTGTCTTACTATTGAGTTGTAATAGTTCTTTATATTTTCTGGATACTAGTCCCTGATCAGATATATAATATGCAAATATTTTCATTCATTCTAGGGGTATATTTTTATATTTTTATTTTTTTAATTTACACCTGAGTTAGTTAGCATATAGTGCAACAATGATTTCAGGAGTAGATTCCTTAGTGCCCCTTACCCATTTAGCCCATCCCCCCTCCCACAACCCCTCCAGCAACCCTCTGTTCTTTATATTTAAGAGTCTCTTATGTTCTGTCCCCCTCCCTGTTTTTATATTCTTTTTGCTTCCCTTCCCTATGTTCATCTGTTTAGTATCTTAAATTCCTCATATGAGTGAAGTCATATGTCTTCCTCTAATTTTTCTTGGCTCACCAGCTCCATTCACGCAGTTGCAAATGGCAAGATTTCATTCTTTTTGATTGCTGAGTAATACT
>NW_024412400.1:65404965-65527971 GCF_014898765.1 Herpailurus yagouaroundi | reverse complement strand
ATGGACATTTGGGCTCTTTCCATACTTTGGCTATTGTTGATAGCGCTGCTATAAACATTGGGGTGCATGTGTCCCTTTGAAACAGCACACCTGTATCCCTTGGATAAATACCTAGTAGTGCAATTGCTGAGTCATAGGGTAGTTATAGTTTTAATTTTTTGAGGAACCTCCATACCGTTTTCCAGAGTGACTGCACCAGTTTGTTTTCCCACCAACTGTGCAAAAGGGTTCTTCTTTCTCCACATCCTCACCAACATCTGTTGTTGCCTGAGTTGTTCATGTTAGCCATTCTGACAGGTGTGAGGTGGCATCTCATTGTGGTTTTGATTTGTATTTCCCTGATGATGAGTGATGTTGAGCATTTTTTCATGTGTTGGTTGGCCATCTGGATGTCTTCTTTGGAGAAGTGTCTATTCATGTCTTTTGCCCATTTCTTCACTGGATTATTTGTTTTTAGGGTTTTGAGTTTGATAAGTTCTTTATAGATTTTGGATACTAACCCTTTATCTGATATGCTGTTTGCAAATATCTTCTCCCATTCTGTCGGTTGCCTTTTAGTTTTTCTGATTGTTTCCTTCACTGTGCAGAAGGTTTTTATTTTGATGAGGTACCAATAGTTCACTTTTGCTTTTATTTCCCTTGCCTCTGGAGTCGTGTTGAGTAAGAAGTTGCTGTGGCTAAGATCAAAGAGGTTTTTGCCTGCTTTCTCCTCGAGGATTTTGATGTCTTCCTGTCTTACATTTAGGTCTTTCATTCTAGGGGTTGTATTTTTACATTCATTTTTAGTATATGTACTGCTGAAGCAAGCACCTATGTTTACATTCTTGATGGTATCCTTGAAGAACAAAAGTTTTAACATTTTGATAAAGTCTAATTTATTGTGTGTGTGTGTGCATATACGTGTTTGTGGTGTCATATATAAGAAATTTCTTAAGCCAAGGTCATAAACCTTTACCCCTATGTTATCCTCTATATATTTTGTAGCTTTAGCTATTACAAATCTTTAGGTTTTTGTTCCATTTTAAGTTTATTTTTGTATATGGGATAAAGTAGGTGTCCAAGTTTATTCTTTTGTTTGTGTATTTCCTGTTTTCTCAGCATCATTTGTTAAAATGCTGTCCTTTCCCCATTGAGTGACCTTGGTACTCTTATTGAAAATCAGTTGACCATAGTTATCTGGCTTTAGTTTTGGAATCTCAGTGCTATTTCATTTATCAATATGTTTATCCTTATGCCAGTATCAGACTGTTTTAACTATTGTAGGTTTGCAATAAGTTCTAAAATTAGGAAGTGTGAGACCTTCAACTTTTTTTTTCTTTTTTTGAGAGAGAGAAAGAGAGAGAACAAAACGGGGGGGTGGGCAGAGGGAGAAGGAGAATCTTAAGTACACTGACTTTACACCCAGTGCAGAGCCCAACATGGGTCTCAATCTCACCACTGTGAGATCATGACATGAGCTGAGATCAAGAATTGGATTCTTAATTGACTAAGTCGCCCAGGGATCCCATGAGATCTCCAACCTTGTTGTTCTTTTTCAAGATTGTTTTGGCTAACCTGAGTTCCTGAACTTCTGTATGGATTTTAACATATTGTCAATTTTGTATTAAAAATAAAAAAGAGGAGGATCTGGGTGGCTCAGTCAGCTGAGCACCCAACTCTTGATTTCAGCTCAGGTCATGATCCCAGGGTCATGGAATCAGGCCCCTCATCGGGCTCTGTGTTGAGCATGGAGCCTGTTTAAGATTCTCTCTGCCTTTGTCTCTCTCCCCTGCTTACATGTGCTCTCTCTCTCTCTCTCTCTCTCAAATTAAAAAAAAAAAAAAGGCATGTGGAGTTTTGATAGGGATTGTGTTGAATCTCTAGATCAGTTTGGGAAGTGTTGGCATTTTGACACTTTTAAGACTTTCAACCCATGAACACGGGTTATCTTTTGGCATTTAGTTCTTTTAACAATATTTTGTGGTTTTCAGTGTACAAGTCTTGCACTGTTGTGTTAAATTTATTCCTAAGTATTTTATTCTTTTTGGTGCTATCTTAAGTGGGATTATTTTTATTTTTAAAATTTATTTCTATTTTTTAAGTTTATTTTGAGTGTGTGTATGTGTGTGAGTGTGAGAAGGGGAGGGACAGGGAGAGAGGGAGAGAGAGAATCCCAAGCAGTCTCCACTCGTTCAGTGCAGAGCCCGATGCAGGGGCTCACAACTGTGAGATCATGACCTGAGCCAAGATAAAGAGTTGGACGCTTACCTGACTGAACCACCCAGGCATCCCTGGAATTGTTTTTTTAGTTCTACTTTTTTGAGAGGGACATTGCTAGTGTATACACATGTAATTGACTTTTGTTTATTGATATTATATCCTGTAGCCTTGATGAACTGGTTAATGAGTGTTACTAGTTCCCTCCCCCCACTGGATTCCTTAGGATTTTCTATGTACAAGATAATGTCAACTGCAAATATAGTTTTATTTCTTCCTTTTACTACTTTTTCCTGCCTAATTATCCTAGTTAGAACCTTCAGTACAATGTTGGCTAGAAGTAGCAAGAATGAACATCCTTGATTTGTTCCTGATTTTAGGGGTAAAGCTTTCAGGTTTTTTTTTTTTTTCCCAACATTTATTTATTATTGAAAGACAGAGACAGACAGAGCACAAGTGGGGGGGGGCGCAGAGAGAGAGGGAGACACAGAATCCGAAGCAGGCTCCAGGCTCTGAGCTGTCAGCACAGAGCCCGACACGGGGCTCAAACCCACAAACCGGGAGATCATGACCTGAGCCGAATTTAGACACTTAACCGACTGAGCCACCCAGGCGCCCCTAGAGCTTTGTTTTTTACCATTAAGCATGAAGTTTATGGGATTTTCGTAGATCCTTTTTATCAGGTTGAGGAGGGTCCCCATCTATTCCCAGTTTGTTGAGTGTTTTTGTCATAAAACACTGTTGGATTTTGTCAAATGCTTCTTGTCTATTGAGATGATCATATTGCTTTATCTTTTATTCTATTAATATGATGTTGTACATTGGTTGATTGTCATATCAAGATGGTTGATCCCATCGTGCGTTCCTTGTCAATGGCTTATATTTCTTTCTATATGTGACTGGATTCCGTTTGCCAGTATTTTGTTGAGGATTTTTGCATCTATAGTTGTCATAAGGGATAGTGATCTTTTCTTGAGATAACTCATTTTTAATGGGTCAAAGGTAGTCCATAATATGAATACATTGCTCTGTTGAGGAATATTTAAATTGCTTTTATTCCTGTAATAAGCAGTGCTAAAATAAACACCCTTTCACATACTTACATACATATTCATTTTATTTCTTTAGACTTTTAAATATATGGTTGCTTAGTCAAGTGTATGTTTATGTTAAATATTAACATTTCTAGACTACCTTCCAAAAATGTTATAGCAGTTTACATCTCTCATCCCAGAGAGAGATGCGATTGTTCCCCCATACTTTCTCCTGCATGGGATAACCTTTTGAATTTCTTCCCAATGTCAAATATTTTTCATTGCTTCAATTTTAATTTTCCTAACATGTAACAAGGTTGAACATTGTTCCCCATGACAGTTGCAATTTACATTTCTTCTATAAACTGTCCATTTATTTGCTTTGTCTATTTTTTTTTAATTGGATTGTTTTTGTATAATGTATAGGACCTTGTGTACATTAGGGATATTCACCATTTATCAGTGATGTTTTGCAATGCTTTTCTCTAGTTTTGATTAGTTAAATGTATCAATCTTTTCCTTTCTAGCTTGTAGGTTTCTTTTTACAGTTACCACCTCATGCATCCCTAGGTTATATAAATTTGTATATATTTTTTAAAAATATTGTATTTCCGGGGCGCCTGGGTGGCGCAGTCGGTTAAGCGTCCGACTTCAGCCAGGTCACGATCTCACGGTCCGTGAGTTCGAGCCCCGCATCGGGCTCTGGGCTGATGGCTCAGAGCCTGGAGCCTGTTTCCGATTCTGTGTCTCCCTCTCTCTCTGGCCCTCCCCTGTTCATGCTCTGTCTCTCTCTGTCCCAAAAATAAATAAATGTTGAAAAAAAAATAAAAAAAAATTGTATTTCCTCCTAACAAATGGCTGCAAATCTCTTTTAAGTACACAAGCTAAATAAACCAATCCGGAAAGATGCTTACAAGATGCTTGTGATAAAACTGCTTTGATGACAGAGGGAAAGAAAATCCCAGGGCTTGGTTTTGAAGGGCTTGACATTATTGCAAGGCTGAAGACCTCAGGGGGGCAGACAAGGGGGGGGGGGTGAACTGGTCCATTTCCTGGAGATGAGGCCTCCTCTGGAGAACCCTAGCAAGAATTCATGGGATGCCTCAGCAGACTCCCTTGGCCTTCCCACACTGTTGGCAACCAGCTAAGCCATGCAGACTCTTGCCCCAAAGTCATGATGAGATGATGTGTGTTAAACTGCAAAACCACCTTCAGAACCCATTCCTGCATTCCCTTTCTCTTCACACCCTTAGTACCACATGTGTACTCTCTTCTATGCTATTTTTTAGTCCCTAACACCTGTGTGGTAGCATCTGAAATAAGCTTTGGAGAAACATGGTGTGTTCCCAGAGCGGCAGTCCTGGGGTTGGCTGGACAACCTTCCGGGAAGTTTTGCGATCCAAATTTTAGAAGTTTATAGTGCTTGGTGCCAATTTGCTCAGTCAAAGGTGGAGGCTGCACATATGAGAAGGAACTAGCAGACTGTTCTCTGATTCTATCATTCAAGGGATTGTAGTTTGGACAGAGGCCATCTACCTCAGAGGAGTCCAGTCTTCATAGAATCATAAAGTTAGGACTTGAGACTAGGTTCAAGTTGCCTTACATTGGAGGAAAGCCAAGCTCAGAACTCCGCATTCTCACTCATTGCAGGGGAGCTTGTTCTTTATAAGGACAATCATCCCTGACTCACACATCTGACTGTTGGATAAAATATACCTGGTCCCTTTTCTTTTCTCAGGAGGGGAGAGGATGGCAGTAAAGGGACAGACTTTAAAAAAAAAAAAAAAGGACTAGAGACTGAAGGTCAAAGCTGCTGTGGTTTAATATTTGTTTAAATCTTATTTTAACATCACAACATTTATGAGATAAGATCCAATGCTAGTACCGTTGTTGTTCATATCATTTAAATACAATAGCAGAAGAGATCTTGAAGGGTTCTTGCCAGGCAGCACAATGCAGAGTTAGACTAAACTGGCCTCAGAAATTAGAGCCAGGCTTGAATCCTCCGTCGATACTGACTTATATGCCTGTGCTTCAAGGGTGATAGCTACACTCACCTCAAAGGGCTGTGAGTCAGAAGTCAGATAATACATGTTAGGTGTTCAGCATGCTGCAAGTGCTCACTAATAAATGCTCACATTCAGCACCATTTTATTTTGGTTTTGATTTTTAAAAAATCTGTAGTTTGGGGGGTACCTGGGTAGCTCAATAGATTAAGGGTCCAATTCTTGATTTTTGGCTCAGTTCATGATCTCACGGTTCGTGGGATCTGGGCTCTGAGCTGACAGCACGGAGCCTGCTTGGGATTCTCTCTTCCTCTCTCTCTACCCGTCACCCACTCATGCTCTCTGCTCAAAATAAGTAAATAACATTACAAAAATATCTATAGCTTTCCTAAGTTCAGTGTATACTGCTTGAAAGGTAAAAACAAACAAACAGAAACAAAACTCTGCATGAATTCCCAGCATAAAAATATTTGAGGTTGTGCATGTTATACATTGAATATTCTACTCTAAATAGGCCCCCTTTGCAATATGAAATGGTTTTAAGTGCTTTCTGTCTTTGTTGGGCATGTTCTAGTCCCTGGTGTCAGAAATTCAAGTCCAATTAGCTTGAACACAAAGGGTCACAAGGAAACTGTAAAAGGGGTCAGTGAACGTAAGGACAGAATAAACTGTGCCTTAACTAGGGACTTTCTATTGCATCATTGCCCTTTTTTCTCTCCTCTTACCAGCTTCATTGTTCTGTCTCACTGGCTTTCTCTACATGGAGAAAAACAGCTGCTCAAGATTTTCAAGCTTTTCATCTTAGAGGTCCAGCCATTAGAGCAAGACCACCTTGAGTCTCAATCCCAGATGGCTAGGCCATCCCTAGAATAATGTAGTGAAGTCTGGGTAGTGGTTTTAGAGGAATCCAGCAACTTGTGGAGAACAGAGTGGATGGGGTTGAGTGTGGGAGAGGGTGTTTCTAGCCCACTGTCCTGGAAGGGAGTGGCAGACAAAACAATAGAGGCCTATCATACTTTTCTTTTCTTCCCCATGCCTGATGAAACCAAAATGTTATCTTAGCTCAGGCTCTGCAAAAATAACACCATAGAGCCTTCAGTCTTTGGGCAAAAGCACCTTAACTGCAGAGAAGCCAATTTTCATTTATGCTAATATTCATAAGTGCTGAACATGAAAATATGCACAGCAGGATAGGAAGGTTTGAGCACGTCACTGAGGCTGGTAGGGGTCAGTTACACAAATCTCATTCAATTCAATTTCCAATTCTGTGTGGATCCTGATTTTTATCCCCATTCCCCCGTGCCCCGCCCCTCCGCCCCCAATACAACACAACTCTTCACATGATGATTAAAGAATGTATTTACACATGACAACTTAGAAATGTATTGCCTCGCATAGATCCGTGTGTTATTTAGGACACTGCATTCTGTGGTGCACTGTTCTCAAACTTCATCCATTTGCTCATCATTCCTGTGATTTCTGCCATATCTGAGTAGCACCTGCGCCATTATTTACTTACCATATTCCTTTTCTTAAATATCCACTTTAATCTTATCTGGTTTTCTTTGATATGCTGGATACAATTTTTCCTAGTACAGATGACAAAACTACATAATTTAAAGATGTCAAGCCATGTACCGTTTACAGTTGTCTTGTATATTTCCCCACTTTGGGAAACAATGCTATAGTGGAAAATCTACAGCGTTCAATAGCTCATATGTGCAAGAAATTTTGTTGATGTGAATTGAACATGTTTCTTGTAGAACCTGTTTGGATAGAAAACAAAAAATCTGTGCCTTCAGTCCTGGGGGGGTGGGAACTAAGAAGCATCCTTTAGTTATCCTTTGACTCGGAAAAGGGGATGGAAATTTATTTCTTCTATGGTTTTGTTAACCATAAAAATATTTTTTATTTCCTAATATGTAAATGCATCTTTCATCTACAAGGCCAAAATATTATAGTTAAGGCTAAAATCCTCTTTGATCATCACCTCCCCATTTCTTATTAGGGTAAATCTGAGTTACAAATTCAGGTTCTATCCTTTCAGACTTCTGGCCACGATTGTCTCTGTTCCATTTGATGTCAGTTAACAGCTACTCACAGATTTCCTTCAGTGCCTTGAACCAGTAAGTTTTTCACTCTTCTTCACGGGGCTCTGTATATTGGAGCATGCCTTCCACAGGCAGAGTTCGCAGTTCCACCCTGGCCTTCATTCCTTGCTTGCACAGGGCCTTGTGATCAGGCAGAAGTGAGACTGAGGACTTCTCAGGTCCTTCCTTGGCGCACTCATAGCCCTGTACATGTACATGGCCTTCTAGATGCTCAGGACCACGTCACAAGCTTTAACTGCCCCCTTGGATATCTCCGTCCCCAGGTCTTGGAAGTTTTTGACCAGGCTCTTGTTTGCCCCAACTGGTACTGCAGCCTCAAGCAGCGACAGTGTTACATGATTACACTGATTATTTTTCAACAAATGCCCTGGATATAAGGTTTTTCCCATAAAGCGAGCTAAGTTAAACAGTGACACTGATCTGGGGAGGAGATATTTTGAGATGCTCCAAACCCAGTATGCTCCCTCTGGTGGCCGCAGGGCTCATTTCCAAGGCTACTGTGGAGCTGGGGAGAAGAGTAGATTGCGATAAAAAAACACAAAGCCTGCTGTTCTTATCAAGGTTCAGATTGTTACAAGGCTTTAGTTAATTTCCAGAGTTCTGGAAAACTTGATGTTGGCATTTTTCTTGTTGCCACTGTTTTTGTTGCTTTGATGGAGAAGCAAATATATACAGACGTTCTCCATCAAATTCTTGGAAACCTTGTCTCTTCCCCCGCCCCACATGCCGTTTACTCACTTTTGTCAGAGATGAGTAAAAGGTGATATTCTTCTATTGGAAGAGACAAGATCATCCATATTCTTATCAAGAATTTGGTGAGAAATGTGGTCAGCTGCACAGCAAATGCCCCAACCAACAAGGACAGCCATTATTCACCTTTGTTGAGTATCATGATTCTAGAACAGGACCTGCAGTTGCCAGGTCTTTCAAATTTTAGTAGAATCTGGAATTCAGTATTTTGTATGAAATTTCCACATTAAAAACATTTAAATGTTTATTGCTGAGAGAGATAGAGCGTGAGTGGGGGAAGGGCAGAGAGAGGGAGACACAGAATCTGAAGCAGGCTCCAGGCTCTGAGCTGTCAGCACAGAGCCCGACATGGGGCTTGAACCCACAAACCATGAGATCATGACCTGAGCCTAAATCAGACGTTTAACTGACTGAGCCACCCAGGCGCCCTTAAATTTCCACATTTTAAACGATAAATTGATAACGACTTCAATTAAAATGAAAATATTGCATTAAAAATAACACACCCATGCAAAAGACTATGGTTTGGAGCAACAGGTCTTATGGATTACATCACTGCCAAATGCTGCAGAGGTGATGAGACTTGCTGTCCCAAACATATATTCCCTCCCTCCAGTCCAGCAGTAGAGGTGGAAACTTTTTTTTTTTGGTCGCCACTCTGAATAAAGGGTAGCTGCACACAGATCTAATTGTTACTTTTAATTAGCACAAGGTAAGATATCTTGAGAGGTTTAAAAGGGTCATTTGCATCCGTTTTGGGGGGGCAGTCATGCAAACATGTTGGCTGGGTGGGGGTAGGAGGAAGATACAGTGAAAATTACATAAATTCTTTTGGGGCAAAGGGCTGGATAGTCAACTTCTGCATGAAAAGCACTGGGGGCAGAATCCCATGGATTCTTCTTTCTTGTTTTATTTGCCTGTATGGCAAATATGGGAGAGCATATCCTCTAATAGCTTCCGAGAATGGGAGCATGGGAGGCAAATTTGTGAGATCTCACATTTCTAAAAATGTCTTCATGATACTTCACACTTGGCCAAGAGTAAGCAGGTGGGAAATCTTCATCTTTCAAATCTTGACGTACTTGCGTCACTGATTTCTAGCTTCCAGTGTTGCTAGCAAGCAGTATAAAGCTATTCTGATTTCTAATCCTTCTATGTGACCACCTTCCTACATTTTTGGGAGCTTCTCTTGGTCCTAGTGTTTTGAAATTTCAGGACGGTGTGCCTTGGGGGAGGTTTATTTCCACTCATCGTGCTGAGCATCCTCCTGCCCTTTCCTTCTGGAAACATGGTGTTTCATGATTTCTTCTCCATTTTCTCTGTTCTTTCTCAAGTCCCTACTACTTGGATATTGAATGTTCTGGTCTGATCCTAATCTTTTATATTTTCATTTGTTTTATTTTGGGGTTATTCTCTTAATTGCAGCTTCTAACCCTTCTGAATTTTTCATTTCCGAGAGCATTTCCACGTTCGTTAAGCACCCTTTTCAATAGCATTCTGTCCTCAGTCTAAAGAGGATTTAGTTCCTCTCATCTCTCGGGAGATAAACAATTGTTTCCTGAAGTCGCTTCTCCCTTAGTCTCTGATTCTTCCACGTTGTTGGCTTTGGCTTTTCATGTTAGCAGCTTTCATCAGATGTCAGGTCATTCTTCATTAAGCTGGAGGACTCAAAAGCTGACAGGGGATTGTTGAGTGTTTCACCTCGGGGCAGTGGTTCTCAATCCTGGCTGCACAGAGGAAACACCTGTGGGGCTTTAAAAGTCACCGATGCTGGGGCGCCTGGGTGGCTCAGTCGGTTAAGCATCCAACTTCAGCTCAGGTCATGATCTCACGGTCCGTGAGCTCAAGCCCCACGTCGGGCTCTGTGCTGTCAGTTCAGAGCCTGGAGCCTGCATCGGGTTCTGTGTCTCCCTCTCTGCCCCTCCCCCACTCTCTCAAAAAATGAATAAACATTAAAAAAACATTTAAAAAAATCACCAGCGCTCCGGAAATACACATTTTATTGGTTCAAAGTATGATGTGGGTGTAGGGGTTTTGAAAAGCACTGCAGGTGATATTACTGTGCAGCCCAGGCTGAGAAGAACCACCCAAGGATGCTCTGGCTGAACCATTTCATTGACCATCTTTAGATCTTTCTTTTTGGCCTATGAGGCTCTCTAGGTAACACGCTCAATATTCTCCTGTATGCAGATGTTCACTGAATCGCATTTCTGATATGGTACACACAACTTTACTCTCAGCTGTGGATTGCGTCTCCCAGGCTAGGGATTTCTATTTTACCTTTTGAGGAGAAACATACAGGCTTCTGCAGGGTTGCAGCTGTCCAACTGGAAACAACACAACACGGGAGGAATTTTATAGATCCAATGGCATTTGAAACAGCTTTCAACTAGTAGTATTTTAGGATCCTTTCCCTGTTCATCATCACTTCAAAAGGACATGTTTCTGTCAGTTTCTGAGCCTTCAGCGTATTCTGCATGTGCATTGAGGTGATGCTCATTCCTCTCCTTGAGAAATTAGAATTCCAAAATTCTGGTGCTAGCAAGTGCCTTCCCATTCTTCCCAGTGTTGAGGGGAGTTGTGATTCAACAACAGTAACAATAACAACAACAAATCTTTACTAGATTTTCAGTGGAGTGTTAGGAGCATGCAAACTCTCACGTGTCCACTTTGTCACCTTTACTCACAGGAATGGCCATCACTCTTTATAATGCAGAGCTTATTTTCGTCTAGAAAGTTTTTCTGTACATTTTTTTTTTCCTCCAGAAATGAGAAAGATACAAGCAATTCCTAGCAAAACCATCTGAACATAAGGAAACCATGGCCATAGCAGGGGCACTGTGCTTTATTGCTGTTGTTGTTGTTGAATGAGACCCAGGGGAGGGAAGATGGAAGTCAAAACCCTGGGAGTTCGTCTTGGAGAGAGAGCATTCTGGGTCTCCGTGTGTATGGAGATAGACCTGGGCCCCTAAGGTTTGGCATTTGGAGAACAGGTAAGGGACGCAGACTCTGACAAAGAATTAACTGGCAGCCCCCAGGGCCTGTATTGTCCATAATCACATTTTAGCTGTCCCATACAGGGAAATCTGAATCTTTAGCTTCTTTTGAGACATTAGCACATGTGATTATGGCCTGTGATCTTGCAGGACCTCGGGTGCAACTGCTCTTTTGGATGCCACCTGGGTGGCCTCGAAAGGCATTTGACTGTGCAACTTTGGGGATGTGGTTTAAGTTTTTAAAAAGTAACAACAACAACAAAAGCAATCCTATTCATGGCAGAAAAACCCTACTTACGTCAGAAAGAATTAAAACATTTATTGGGCATAAATATATTACATATACACTACAGATACAGTTAGGTATTACATATAGCATAGTATTTGCAAAATCTATACATTAAAATTGATATGGCAGTTTTAATACAATGTGTATGAAATAGTCTAAAATTTACAATACAGGAAAACATGATTATTTTTTTTTTTCTCCTAGAGTTGAAAACCTTGGAATGTATGTCCAACAGTGAGGTAAAACATTTTGTCTTTCAATTTAAAGAACTGTGCAAGGATAACATTCAAACACATTCAATTAGGGCACTTTTCAATTTTGACAGGAATACTGATTTACTGTAGCCAACAAAACACAGTTAGAAAATGCCAACAATCTCAAGTTGATAAGAACAAGGCAGATAATATGAAAAAAATCTTTTAAAAAAGTTTTCTCTTTAAACAGTTTCTTTGAGGACAAAGGGCAGTTTGCATTACATGACTGGAATTTCTTGTGCCAGGGAGGAATCTGACATACAGAGCATCGGGAATCGGCCACTCACTCATTCCTACGTATTGCAAAAGGGCAAGAGAAATAAGGTCGATATAACACTTTATTTTATCGTTCGTGTGTAACGGCAATACACATATAGTTATATACTGATGTCACAAATACGTATTTGTGATAGAAAACAGAGCCAGATGGAGTAATAATTTTTGGACTGATGGGTTTATAATGGACACCAAATCACGAAGAACAATAAAATAAAGTGCCGCCAGCTGGTATTTCACCCACTGCAGCTTTCTGGTGGCTCAACAGGATGACAATCTCAAAAAAGATAAAGTACTCGTAGCAGTCTTGGCCTTAAGTATTCTTTCATTTAAAACATTTCAACCAATTCAGAGAATTTCTTTATAGCAGCAGTTCTGAAGTGTTTCCAAAAAGGGACCTCCCCCACACCCAGCAAACAGGGTTTTTGGACACACTTAACTCTTCATTTCATGCAAGTGTTTTGGGGGGAGAAGGTGTGTTTTAAGCAATGGTCTCCGGAAACGCAGATGCCACGGTAGAGTGGGTCATAATATATACTTAAGCAGAGGGCTGAGTTTTGGAAGGCCAGAACTTTGGCAAAAATATATTTACCTTGATGCCATCACTTTGCAAGGCTAATTAAACTAATTATTACAGTCAATAACAAAATACAAAACTCTCTAGTACTTACTACATCAATATAGGCACACAGAGTAATTCATTGATCTCAGCACTTTCTTTCAAGAGATGATTATGGTTTTTTGGGTACATGTAAACGTTTCAATCACTGATAATGGATTTTTTTTTTTGGCATTTAATGCACTAGATGCTCTTCTCTTTAAAAACACAAGAAAATGTCAGAAGATTGATAATAATACTACAGATGTTGCCAAGGTACAGGACTGACCTAAAAATTACAAAAGTATAAAACACAAAATAACATGCTACAAGGGGAAATTAGTACATAAGTACATTTAAAAAATTTTACAATAAATAAAGATTGCACTGTAATTGGCATTTAAAGTACTGTATGCAGAATATAGTATAAATAAACCAAAAACAAAATAATGTTGGTTTCCCCATGACTTTGGTATGGGAATATTACAAGCTAGTACAGGATACTGCATCTTAAGACAACATAGACCAAGCACAAAATCGCTATGATCAAGAAAAACCAAGTAGCAAAAATATACAAAAACAGAAGCAGGGGGATACACTGTGTCTGTTGCACCCTTTTGGAATATATTTATTTGCACCTCCAACTCTTAAATGTCCCTGAGGTACGCGAACATTATGGACTTCATATAAATAATCCAATGACTTTGGGTTAAACTTGATTATCTCATGACTCAGAATAAACATGCAAGAGTAACACTTTGCACTCCAATAGCACCTGTTGATCAAGGATCTCAAAGCACTTACAAACATTAGAATCCCCATTTCATTTTATTTCATTTTATTTTTAATGCACGGGAAACTGAGGCACAGAGAGGTAAAGTGACGTGTTCAGGTCACGCAGCAAGTTAGTGACAGATCCAGGGAGAGAATCTAGGCTCCTTCACCCCCAAACACCCTGTGCTCACCACCAAATATCATTCCCTCTCCACACATGGCCAGGTCAAACCCACAAAAATAGGAACTACAAATTTAGATGACTCTCATTTGGGTTTTACCAGTTTTCATCTGCTGTGAGATTAATATGATGTGCATTGAATCAAGGTATTGAAATTCGATCACTTCATTGATACCTCAAAGAACAGCCTAAAGGCAAATCTTTCCAAAACAACAAGCTGTAAGAAGACTGCTCACAATTAGTATGAATCATGGACAATGGGCAGAGGCACTAAACAGTCACCAGTTCTCGCCATATAACTCTGGTCAAACATAACAGAATATAATAACTCTAGTGATTAGATTAGAAGTAGTTCTACACAAAGACAAACAAACAAGTTAAAGCAGCTTTTAAAACAGCTGAACAAGGAAACAACTAACTATTGCACAATGCCCTCTTAAAATTACTGCTATGAATCGATGGGGTAAAAATCTACAATGCTCCATAATTTATAGGTGCATTTTGGTTACTTGATTTCTTAGACAGGCAGCTCATAGTGTTAAAATCAGAAGAAATACAGATCATTAAAACATTTTAGATTAAAGTACACATTTTGATTCAAATGAGCTAAACACAGTTAAACAACTGAGTGACAAAAGGGTTGTTTAGGGCAGCCTTATCTGAGCGAACACATCTTCTGTACGTTGTTGTTGCCGTTGTAGTTGTGTGCTAATACTCTGACAACACTGGAATCCTAGACCTGTAACTACACACACTGTGATTCATGTTCACAGATATCGATGATCAAGACAAAAGAAGTGACTGGTGAATATAAATTACTAAACTGTAACATGGAAGAAAAAAAAACAAACAACCAAAGGCTTGCAAAAGACATCAGTGAAAACAGAATAAAGGTAAATCTGAAGATGAAAGAAAACATATGAAAGCTAGCTTTTGGTATCCGGTTTGCTTTTCTTTAAAAAAAAAAAAAAAAAAAAAATCCAGTTTAGTCTCTTCCTAGTTTTGCATTTCAAAAAGGTGCACCAAAACACTGATTTTTTTTCCTAGCTAAATCTGTAAAACAAGAGAAGTATATAAATCAAAGAACAGAAGGGCTTAAAAAGGGGAGTATCTGGATAAATGTGTGTATTAAAATGTGTAGCATTAATTAAATTCATACCTCTAGTTTTGTTGGGTTTGTTTACTTCATTAAGAAGTACTGTAATATAAAGGCAAACAAAATGGACAAAGTTGCAAAGCCAACCACAATGAGGGCTGCAAACTGTTCGTCAGTAGGCATCATGCTCTTCATTCTGGGATCGTCTATGCTCCCCGTGTCCCCTGTGAGCATGACCTCGCTTCGCTGTAATACAAAAGCCGCAGAGGGGCTGAAAGCTCCGCTTAGCTCCTGAGAGGTGTCTACACAGCGACGGCACACGCACACGCGGAACCTGTAGTCTGTGTTGGTCTGGAGGCCTGAGATCTGGAATGTTGCTTCTTCTCCCTTGTATACCTTCCAGGGAAAACGAAAAAGTCCTGGTCAGTTAATCTGTAACACTGTGGTCTTCTAAAGGAATAATCCTATAACGCTGGGGGCCTTGTGGACCTGGCTTTACGCCATAAAAACAAAAATGATGTAGACGGGTTATTTCTCCCAATCTGTATTTCATCCAACAGCAACAAAGGAAGGTGTTCTAACCCACTCTGAATAAACAGAATACAAAATTCAGCGACTAGAGTTGCAGCTGGCCTAAGTAATACATACGCATCTAAATTTTAATAAGCATTTAGGCTGTAAGTTAGAAGATGACTTAGTTCTTACAAAGAGCCCCAGATCTTGGTCCACAGAACAAATTAACATTTGCTGAAAGGAAACAATTAAAAAGTTGTAGAAACAATATAATGCAAAGTGTCAGTTGGATGATTTTTTGACAGTTGCATGCACCATATAACACTACCCCATCAAGATATCCTACTTCCACCTTCAAGAAGTACATCCTATTCTGGGGCCCCTGGGTGGCTCAGTCAGTTAAGCATCTGACTGTTGATCCCGGCTCAGGGCATGATCTCATGGTTCGTGAGTTCGAGCCCCAAATAGGACTCTGCACTGATGGGGTGGAGCCTGCATGGGATTGTTTCTCCTTCTCTTTCAAATAAATAAAAAGAAGTACACGCTATTCTGACTTGTTTCTGTAATTAGTTTGGCCTGCTCTAGAAGTTCATATAAATGGCATCCCACTTCATGCCCGCTCTTGTGCCTACAAGCTTCATCCGGGTTACGGATTCAGTAGTGTTCCATCACCTGTCTAGACCTCAATGTATCCATTCTCTTTATGATGGACATTTGCATTTTTTTCCCAGTTTGGAGCTTTTATATAATAAGGCTGCTATGAGCATCTGTGTACAAATCTTTGAGGACTTAAGTTTTTATTTTTCTGGAGTAAATACTTAGGAGAAGTGCTGGGTCACAGGAACATCTACATTTCACTTCATGAGAAATAGTTTTCCCAAGTGATTACATCACTTTGTACCTTCTGCCAGCAAAGTAGGAGAGTTCTGGTTGTACCCCATCCTCATCAACATTTGTTATTATTGGTCATTTATATTTTAGCCATTCTGATGGGTGATAATGCTATCTCATTTGCATTTGTCTGATGCCTAACGATGTTTCTTATATTTTCATCTGCTTATTGGTCATTCATATACCTTCTTTTGTGAAGAGTATGTTCAAGTCTTTTTGCCTGTTTTTAATTTACTTACTTTTAGTTATTTGTAGGAGCTCTTCTTTTAAAAAATGTTTTTTAAATGTTTATTTATTTTTGAAAGAGAGACACAGAGTGTGAGCAGGGGAGGGGCAGAGAGAGAGAGAGAGAGAGGGAGATACAGAATCTGAAGCAGGTTCCAGGCTCTGAGCTGTTAGCACAGAGCCTGATGCGGGGTTCGAACCCATGAACCGTGAGGTCATGACCTGAGCTGAAGTTGAACGCTTAACTGACTGAGCCACCCAGGTGCCCCTGTAGGAGCTATTTTTATCATCTGGATATAAATCCTTGGCCAGATACATCTTACAAATATTTTCTCCTAGTTTTGTGGGGGGTATGTGCCTAATTGTTTTCTTGAAAAAAATTTTTTTCTACACACTCCAATTTATCCCAAATTAACATTTAAGTAATTCAGTGGTCCATCTGGTCATACAGACAGTAAACACAAGACAATCTGTTTTCTTCCATTAAGGACCTGGGAAATTTTCTTCCCCTTTGTTAACTCTAATACAATCACCACGAGGCTTACCATTACAGGGACCTGAAAACTACCAGTCTACTTAGAGAACTCTTGGAGGAAGGGAGATCTCACAAGGCTCTTTTATCAAAGTGATAGCCTCAAACTTAAAGAAAATGATGATCACATTAAAATTACATAAAAATTCATGGCTTACATTACAACCAATGAATTGAGATAGGAAAAAAAGTACCTGGAACTCAAGCAAATCAGTAAGAGATTTGGCTGATGAGTTGCTAAACAAGAAAGTAAAATTAACTGAATCTTTCCTGTATGAATGGCACTGAGGATTGATAAAGCACTTAAAATATGCCTGGTACATAGCACTGCACAGGAAAAGGAAGCTATTACACCATTTAGAACTTAAAAACAACTCCAAATACATTATTAAAACACAGCAATTAAAAGTGATAATCATAAGCATTTTCAACCTAGCTACAGGCTAACTTAGTAAAGCTGTTGTTTTTGCCCATCAATACAAATCCCCTAGAAAATAAACAGTATTTCCAATGTTCTCAATGTTGTCTGAAACGCTTGTCAGCTACAGAGTTAGTGGGGATCTACCAATGTTGAGTGTTTTTAAAAATTTCTTTTAAATGTTTATTTTTGAGAGAGAGAGAGAGAGAGAGGCACACTATGAGTGGGGAGGGGCAGAGAGAGAGGGGGCACAGAATCCGAAGCAGGCTCCAGGTTCTGAGCTGTCAGCACAGAGCCTGGTGTGGGGCTCGAACTCACACGCTGTGAGATCATGACCTGAGCTGAAGCTTGGAAGCTCAACCAACTGAGGCACCCAGGCGCCTCCAAATGTTGAGTGTTTTTAAAGCCTGGTGTATCAACTTCTACCAATTACCAAGAAATAGGACCTACCATCAGTGAACACAAGTATACTGGCCATGCATTTAGTGTTGGGCAAACAAAGACAGTAAAAGGATCTCACGGTTTAGAAAAGGGAACCAACTACCAATGTTCACTTGATATTTAGCCTTTACACAATTTTTTGGGGGGGCATCTGGGTTGCTCAGTCAGTTGGTTAAGCGTCTGACTTTGGCTCAGGTCACGATCTCACAGTTTGTGAGTTTGAGCCGTGCATCAGGCTCTGTACCGACAGCTCAGAGCCTGGAGCCTGGTTCTGATTCTGTGTCTCCCTCTCTCTCTCTGCCCCTCACCAGCTTGTACTCTGTCTCTCTCTCTCAAAAATAAAGACATTAAAAAAAATTTTTTTTTAAAAGATCATAACCTGAGCTGAAGTCAGACGCTTAACTGACTGAGCTACCAAGGCGCCCCAGATATTTAGCCTTTTTCTTAAGATTTTTCCTCCCTCGTTTTCAAACTTTACAATGTCTTATTGTACTTTTGTCTAATGACCAAGTGCCAGAAAACCAATTTTGTTTCTTACTACTATCCAGATTCATCATTGCTTTTGCTAGGCCTTTTGTAAGATCTTAAGCATGTTCTGGGGCGGCTGGATGGCTCCGTTGGTTAAGCGTCTGACTTTGGCTCAGGTCAAGATCTTGCGGCTTGTGAGTTTGAGTCCCACGTCGGGCTCTGTGCTGACAGCTCAGAGCCTGGAGCCTGCTTCGGATTCTGTATCTCCCTCTCTCTGCCCCTTCCCCAGCTCACCCTCTGTCTCTCTCTCTCAAAAATAAATTAACATTAAAAAAAACTAAAAAAAAAAAAAAAAAAAGATTTTCAGCATGTTCCCCTTGGTGAGTTACTTACCTTATTTCTTTAAAGACTGTAGCAAGAGCATTAGCAACTGAAGTCATAGAACTGGGTTGGAGCAACCAAGTATGAAAGGGCTGTAAGAAGAGCGCCCCCGTCTGGTACTAAGAGACCACTGAGGGAGAGGTCTCTCACTGCTCCAGTGATGATTTAGTTAAATGAGGGTTTAAGAGGAGCTTGTTGTCATGGTGACTGCCCCGACCCACACACTGCCAGCTCTTCAGGAGTTCCAACTACACCCTGATGGAATTGTCTATGAATTATTTCCCAACATGTGGGTGGTCTCCAGGAAACAAGTGGTGTACATGTTTTTTCGTTAAAGAAATCTTTTCACTGTAATGTTCTTTACTTTCTTAATTGAGATTTAATCTCTTAAGTCTAAATGCTCAAGTTGGTATTTTCTGAGAAAAGCCTTTTCTTGGAAACTATGGAGACCATTCCTGGAGGGAATGATTTACAACCCACGGGACCAGTTTGATAAAGAAGGTCGTTCCACACTTGCCACACAGCTCTGGTTTCTTATCTTCGACGTCCCAGTAAACAAGGCATTCTGATTCTGTGGTGAGAAGTTAGCACTGGGATGTTTACTGAATTGGAGAGAAGCTATCATACAGCTTAGCTGTAAGATTTCCTGCTAGATCTGTTTTATTGAAGAGGCCGCTCCTCCTGAAGTATTTGTTGGCACTTACCACACACAGGTCGAAAGACTGTAGCTGTTGGAGCTCTTCTCCTCCGTGCAACCTGGGGAACTGGGAGGCAAGTGGGCCTTCCCTTCTCAAGCACAGGGACTGGAACCAGGATCCCAGGTCTAAATGCTCGCTCCGTTACTTTCTAGGTTTGTGAACTTAGGCAACCGAACAGCTTTGAGCCTTAATTTCCTCACCTTTAACATGGGAATAGTAACAGTACCTAACCTAACTCTGGGGGGGGGGGGGGGCTGAGGGTTAAAGAGAAACTGTATGTGAAGAATGCTTTGTGAGAACACGCTGCGGAAGGTAAGCCAACTTTATCCAGTTTAATCCTCCTGCTTAGAGATAAAGCGAGGATCTTCAGAAAGGCTGTTCATTTCTTAAGGATTCCTTGCAAAGATGAGATCCCACTCCTAAGTCAAATACCTCTGCTCACCACTGGAACCGCCCCAGCTCTGCCTGTGCCATTCCCTCTGGTAGAGATGCCACCACCTGCCCTCTGCTTTACTCCTCATCTAATGACTACAGTCTGCCATGAGGTCCAGCTCTCCTGGCCTGACTCGGTCTTCCCAGACGGCCCCACTCTCTGGTGTTTCCGTTAAGCCCCTCCTAGATCACCCCATCCTGGTTCCTGCTGCCTCTGGAGGAAAACACTGCCTTTCCTTTATGCTGTATGGACAGCAATTCCCCCACTCAGTCTGTGCCAGGCAAAGGCCTGGGCAGCATTTCTGTGCTGTGGCCTCTTAATTTCTGCCTTCAAACAATGACCTCGTTGAAGGAAACCTGTTAATAACCTATCCCCACAGATGTTTTTGAGACTTTTGGAAACTGGATGTAAATGTTCACTTCTATGTATTTAAATGAATTCTATGGCTTCCAGAATTTGCACAGCTAGAGCTTTGGAAGAAAGCTGGCCCAAAAGTAGGTTTCATTTCTTAGGAACCCAATTCATGGAATCCTGAACAGAGACTTCATATATTCATTTTGATGGCTCTTCTCAACTCTAACTTTCTGGAATGAAGATCTCTGAAAATGTTTTTAGAAAGCAAAGGAATGCTACCTTTCTCATACCATTTGGCAAAAAGCTTTAGTGAAGGAAAAATGAATGTCTAATCGAAGGGAACTTCCTTAACGACGAATCCAATTAAAACTTAGGCCCTAATTTGTAAATGTTTTTCTTTTAGCCATTCTTGGTGTTTTAATTGGAACAGCTCCCCCCTTTTCAAGCATTGCCAACTCAAAAATCTTTATTTATTTATTTAAAAAAAATTTTTTTTTCAACATTTATTTATTTTTGGGATAGAGAGAGACAGAGCATGAACGGGGGAGGGGCAGAGAGAGAGGGAGGCACAGAATCGGAAACAGGCTCCAGGCTCTGAGCCATCAGCCCAGAGCCTGACGCGGGGCTCGAACTCACAGACGGTGAGATCGTGACCTGGCTGAAGTCGGACGCTTAACCGACTGCACCACCCAGGCGCCCCTCAAAAATCTTTTAAAAAATATGGTAAACATATTGAGTGTGGGACTGTGTTCTATTATCCACAGCAACCAGCACCATGGATAGCCTCAACTAAGTTGGTACTCAGTGAATGGTTCTCTAATTAGAACTTTCAAATACTCAAGAGCAGATAATCTTACACCACACTGTTTGAAAAGAGGGGAGAATTAGCAGAAACAAGGAAACATTAAGTATTAGATACACAAACCACATAGGCAACAGAAAAGAATTTTCAGTACAGGTGCAGCCATCATTGTAAAAATGTTATCATTAACAGTAAGTTGTTTTTAGTGCATTAATAGAAACTATAGTTTCTAATATATTTTAGAAATAGTCAACGATGCTTATTAGGCCTTTTGGATTCTTATTTTATATTTTATTTTTAAGCAGGCTCCACACCCAACATGGGGTTTGAACTCACAGCCCTGAGATCAAGAGTTGCATACTCTAACCGACTGAGCCAGCCAGGTGCCCCGACTTTTGGATTCTTAGCTAAGGAAAAATTAAAACAATTCCAACACCCCATTTCCTGAGGACTCTGGTTCCTGAGGCTGGAGATAACTGATTTGTTTTTGTGTAAAGAGTCACAGCCAGGGGATCACAAAACCACAAGTTCGTCCTATCCGTCACACAGCTGTGCCTCCACTGAAGTGACTTTTCCTGGGACTGCACAGCTCTCTGCATCAGGATGGCAGGCCTCGTGTCCCTTTATTTTCATTCATTTTGACAGGGGCACCATTATGGGTTTTTCCTCCTGCCTGAACCCAATTTAAAAGGCATAGCTCCATTTAAGATGGTCTTTATTGAGGTAACCAATCATAATATCTCAATAAGTATAGAAGCAATATTATTTTTATCAAGACTATTTCTGTTCTTGGTTTGATGTACAATAGATCTTAAAGTAATTTTGACCTTTATTCCAAACAGGAGGACTGAAAGTAATATTCAGATAACTGAAATGAACAACCTATGCCCGTTAATTCAGAACAACATGCTCTGCAGTTGGATTCCTTGATCCCGGAGAGTCTCTGGGGGAGGATCCCTGGAGGTCTGCACCTGGGCCAATGCTTGGGTCTCTTTACTAATACTGCCCCTCTCAAGAACTGCAAAGGGGGGCAGAGCTGCACAGCAGTGTCACTTATGTAGAGCGTTCTCATTAGTGAAGGGCCTGAAGCTCACAGTGGCCCCCAGTTAGAGGTTTAGAGGCCTTACTTTTATAACAAAGTGGCCGAGGCTCAGTGAAGTGAATTAATTCTACTATCACACGACTGTGGGATACCCTCCAGCTCAAGAGGGAACCCACCGACCTGCAAGCCTCCTTTGTGGAGGGTGCAGTGCTGGGCAGGCATCATTGTCCCTGAGCTGAAGAGGACAGGTAAGGGTACTGTTGCTGAACTGCCTCTTGGGGGTCTGCTGTTCTCACCCCAATGGGCGTTTAAGCTCTGAGAGCACTGCCCACGCTCTTCTGTTCTATGTCGGCTCTCTCATGGTACAAAGTACCTAACAGGTTCTCAATAAACCAGGGTCCTAAACCTGGACTTCGCTGAACAGAATAAAAACTTGTCTCGTGAAGTTTTAAGTGGATGTGTGAGCATTTTTCTGATGGCCTTCATCAGATACTTAAAGGAACCTGTAAACCTAAAAAAGTTAATCCGTAAAATAAATGATGGCTCTTAAATGTCCCCATGTTGATCTATTATTTTGCTTCGGATTTGATCCTTTATTCAGGCAAAAATAAAGAGCTGTGTTAGGGAATTGAATTGAAAGCCATTAAAAAATATGTAGGCTCTAAGACTTCCAAATGGTTGCCTTAAGAGCAGCTCTTTCCTCATAGTACCTGCTGTGATGCCATGAAGAACCAATGTTAAGTCCCAACACTACATTCTTTATTCAGAGATGCCACCAAATTAAATGTAAAGGTCCACCAATTTTGAGACGCTTTAAAGGTTTACTTAATGCAACAAATCTGAGCACCAAGAATATTAATGATTTGTCACAAATTTTTCCCTAACATGTAACAATGTGTTAGAGTTTGGTACTCTTTGCTCCTCCTCATGAAATATTTTTTTAGGGGCTCCTGGGTGGCTCAGTGGGTTAAGCATCCGACTCTTAATTTCGGCTCAGGTCATGATCTCATGGTTTGTGAGTTCAAGCCCCAAGTCTGGCTTTGCATCGTGCTGACAGTACAGAGCCTGCTTGGGATTCTCTCTCTCTCCTTCTCTTTCTGCCCCATCCCTGTATGCTCTCTTTCTCAAAATAAATAAACAAACTTAAAAATTTTTCGTGTAAAAATTATATAAAATTTGGTAAAAATTTTTCATACTTCTGGGGTATGAATATGAATCATCTTGCTTTACATTCTTATACAGGTATCAAACTATGTTATATCTCGTGCAAAAAAAAGTATCAGTCACCTGCATATACATATAATTTTCATTCCTTTCCAGAATGCTTTATAATGAATACTGTCTGACAAGAAGTTTTAAGCTTCTTTGAAAAAACTTGTGCTTGGCATGTTTATTAATGGCAGGAAAGCCAAATCAATCTATGTATGCGTTCTAATATAGAGTAAAATTTTAGGTGAGGATTTACTCCTTTAAGAGACCATTTATAATTACAACCAACTGCTCACCTCCTATCTTGGTGGCTGAACAAAAGAAAGCTAATAAGCCAGAACCAAGGCAAAGTTAAAATCAATGTTTCAAGTGAAACATCAGAAAAAGCCTTGGTGTTTGCCATATTTGCCTGTATACGATAAGCCTGGGAAGCAGAAAGACACTCTCCTGTTACAGCTGATTTTTTTCACCTAAGTTACAAACCTTCTAAATCCACCCCGTGCTGAAGCTTACTCTTACTACTACCCTGAGTATAAATAACACCGTTCCTTTGAAGCTGCCTCTTTCACGCAGGCAAGAAACATTTACTGAGTGCCTAACTACGTGCCAGTACTGAGAAATAACAAGGAGTAACACAAGCCCATACATTCATAGGTCCTGTCTGGTTAGTGCTGGGACTGAGGAATCCAGAGTGCTCCCTAAGAGCACGGAGCTCTGCCGTGGTGTATGCTCGAGGAGAATTACCTCCCCTTTTCTTTTGCTTTGCTTCTATGTATTCAAAGCCTGGTATCTCCGGAGCACAATTATTTTAACCATTACTCTGCACCCATAATATAAATAGGTTTCATTTCCTATTTCATGTCCAGAAAAACTGAATGAAGTACTCAAAACACCATGTTTAAGTTAATGCTTATTGAACAGGGAGAAGCAAAAAACAAACAAACAAACAAAAAAAAAAACCCCAAAAAACCGCAGTACAAATTGTCCCTGACTCAACCGTGGCTTTTAATGCACCACGACCCACCTTAATCATTTCTTGGTAAATGTAGTAAACACATGGTTATGTGAAGAATGCTAATCCCTATCTACTGAGCCTGCCCTAAAGTACGATGTTTTCATATATTTTCAACAAGAAACTCGCTTATAACTACAATAAGAAATGTATTCTGAGTTCTACACATGTGACTGCATACCCTATTAGGATTTATAAATCCATGGGTCTAAATATATAACATTAAACAAATAGCAGATTTAAAAACAATGTTTTTTAAATTTTACATATATATGTAGGCTTCATGACCAGTGCAGAGCCCAATGAGCGTGTTGAGTGGAACACACAGCCGTGAGATCACGACCAGAGCAGAGATCAAGAGTTGGTCACTTAACTGAATGAGCCACCCCTGTTAAAGATTTTATTTTTAAATAACCTCTACACCCCACGTGGGGCTTGAACTCACGACCCTGAAATCGAATTGCATGCTCTTCCAACTGAGTCAGCCAGGAACCCCAAACAAATAGCAGATTAGAAACAGCCACATTGCTGATAAAATCTAAATTACTGCATTGATTTACCTATGTTTTAGCAATGCTTGCGATGTATTGATCTTGATCAAATAATGCTGCCTTCTCAATGTAAAACAGCAATCCCTCTTTTAAGCAGCAGAACAATTTTTCTAAGAACAGGTGCAAAAGCATGGTACGGGGAATACAATGTTTTTAAAATAACAAGGACGAACATGCAGTGAAGGTACTGTTGGGAAACAAATCATTCTTAAGTGTTAAATGATACGCTGTGAAATTCGGTATCATTTCATCTTTCACTGCTATGGAACAGGACAGTGCTGCCGGAGTTAAGATGACTGCAGTTAAGAGGGAAAAGCCCTCTGCCCTCTATCTGAGCTGAGACTCTGCAACCAATCCTATCTATCTGGTGAGCTCAAACAAACACAGAAAATTATTTAGTCTGAAATGGGATATGCTGTAAAGAATGAGATTGGAAAGTGAAATGATACAACAGTGTTTTCCTCTCTGTTTTCTAGTGTTTTGCTCTTAAAGAGGAATAATGGAAACCTTAATTATATCATCCACTGAGGTTAATCCATACTTACTAGTAAATGTCATAGTTTTTTGCAAAATGGGGTTCATCCTTTTTTTAAAAAAAATTTTTTTTTCCAACGTTTATTTATTTTTGGGACAGAGAGAGACACAGCATGAACGGGGGAGGGGCAGAGAGAGAGGGATACACAGAATCAGAAACAGGCTCCAGGCTCTGAGCCGTCAGCCCAGAGCCTGACGCGGGGCTCAAACTCACGGACCGCGAGATCACGAGATCCCGCGAGATCACGAGATCCCGCGAGATCACGAGATCCCGCGAGATCACGAGATCCCGCGAGATCACGAGATCCCGCGAGATCACGAGATCCCGCGAGATCACGAGATCGGGACCTGAGCTGAAGTCGGACGCTTAACCAACTGCGCCACCCAGGCGCCCCTGGGGTTCATCCTTTTATCTGATTCTACATATTAACAAAGTACATGAAGTGCACCAAAATTTTCTCTGATCATCTTACACACTTGCAAGTACTCTTCATTACTGTATAAGAAATATTAGCCAGTAATTTAGCAAAAGCTCTGAATCAAATTACTTTCTACCTGCTTTGTGTATCTGGAGCCTCAAGAACTGAACAGAGGGGTCTTACAATTAGGCCAATGTTTTAGAAGACAGGTGACATTTATCTTCAAGTTTCTAAGTTTGATATACACGCATGCCTGCATTAAAAGCTCTGGGAAGGAATGGGCTTCACCTCTCCTCAGAGTAATGGGATCATATCCTGATTTCACAAAAACAGTTATTAAGTTCCTGGAAACATTACGGAAACCGATGGAGTATCTGAATCATCTACGGATGATCTGAATCATCAGTATCTGCTGGTGGTATCAGTACCAGTGACTGATCATGTACAGTTGTGAAAGAACAAAGGATCAAAAAGCATTATGAAAAATAATAAAACCAAATTCTTTATCGGTTATATTCCAATTACATTCTCTCTTGCATGGGTTTATCAGGTGATCTGTATAAGCCTTGCTAACTCAAGTTATGGTTCATGGACCAGCATCACGTGGGAGCTGGAACCCTCCCCCCAGACTAGTGAATCAGAATTTGCATTTTAACAGATTCCTAGGTGATTGCACATTTAAGGGTGACAAACAGTGACCTCGAGTTGCTGAATCACAGGCCTCAAGAGCTGCTAAGTCATGTACTTTAACCTTCTAACTTCTATAAAAAAAGGCAGACAGGACACAGGCTTCAGCAGTTAGGTTGAAACTACTCTTCCTCTGTAGTAAAGCCATTGGCACTTGGGTTTTCATTGCATACCGATTTTGACATTTGTAAACATCACTGCCGATATCAAATACAAATACAGAATTTAATATTCTTTGTAAGGTCATGCTTGAGAACTGAAAATTTAATGCCTCCACAGACAAAATGGAAACTAGGGCTTATATAAATGGGTATACACTAGGCAGTTTCTATGATTGGCTGTAAGAAAACCCCGGCTCACCAGTCACTGAATCTTTCAAGGCTAGAGGTAGAGGCTTAGACTGAGAAGCTGCACACATGTCATGCACGCCGGTTCTTACCTGTTTGTACTCAGATTCTCTTCCAACCAATACCTGCAGAATGTAGTTGACAGGGTCACCTTTCATCGGTGGTACCGTCTCCCATAAAATTTCACATGAATTTCCTTCCAACTGTGTGACTCGAGGTGCTGAAATACAGATCCACAGATCCAAGCTCAAAATCCAAAATCATAGTCAACATTTTGGTAACACTGGAGAGGGAGAGTGCTTAGTGTCCGCTCTGAGAGGGGGGTTTATTGGCCCAACCTCCTACAAGACCTGCGGGGAGCCCTTTATAAAGAAAAGATCCTCCATGACTAGCAAGCCACTGATGAAAACTCCTTTGCTTATTATCCTATTAAAAACTGCTCAGCCTCCATTTGCAACTACGTGGATGGGGCTGGAGGTATTACGCAAAGTGAAATTAGTCAGACAAAGACAAAAATCATATGACTTCACTCGTATGAGGACTTTAAGAGACAAAACAGATGAACATAAGGAAGGGAAACAAAAATAATATAAAAACAGGGAGGGGGACAAAACAGAAGAGACTCATAAATATGGAGAACAAACAGAGGGTTACTGGAAGGGTTGTGGGAGGGGGGATGGGCTAAATGGGTAAGGGGCACTAAGGAATCTACTCCTGAAATCACTGTTGCACTATATACTAATTTGGATGTAAATTTAAAAAAATAAAAAATAATACACGTTAAAAAAAAAAAAAACGGCTTAGCCTGGATTGCATTTTTGTTCTTTTTCAAATAGCTATTGAACACATTGTAGGATTAGGCCCTGAGCTGGGTACTTTGGAGAATTCAAAACATGGACTATAAACCTTGCTTTCTAGGGAATTAAGACCTAGTTGAGGGAAGGGAAGAGCAAGGTTTGAGACAAATACAAAGAGAAATAAAATGTGAGCAAGTTCCAGGGGGAAGGTTTGAGGAGGGGTGACATGTGAGCTTAAGTCCCAGAGAATGGTCAGCATTGTGAGAAAGACTGTAAAAGTCAAGTTATCTCATATTTGTATATATTTTTTAGTACATTTTTCACCTACTGGACTCCTAATTCTGGCTTAAAGGAAAATTACATTAGTTTGTAGTAAAGCATGTAAAATGTTACAGAATTTTAAAATATTTTCTCATAGCCTATGCTATCTCTCTACAGCTTAATTCAATATCGATATTTTTCTACGTTATAACTAGAACACATAACTCCTCTCTGAACCCCCTTATTCTTTAATTTGTGATTACATGAAATTAATTCTTTAGAGGTAGCTGTTTCTATTTGCATCTGTATAGTACTGTTTCGGAAAAATAAAGGCTTTCTCAAAAATGAGTTGCAATTAATTGGCTAAAACCCTAATTAATTTATGGAAAAAATAAGGCTCTCCAGCTTATTATATTATATCTATCTATCTATCTCTATCTATCTAGATAGATAGATAGAGATAGATAGATAGATAGATAGATAGATAGATTATATTTGGAGGACCAAATAGTTCTCCAGCTAAGGTAACAATTTCCTGAACCGAAGAGGAAGAGGAAGAAGATCTGACCATGCGGCAGTGTGAGGAGCGTGTCCTTCTGTAGAAAATGTACCATGAAATTCAAGTGCTATCAATTTAGTATTCCATTGTCCACAAAATGAATCTCCACCAACATACATGTTGAGAGGCAAAATTAGTGGCAGAAAGACCCTTGACAGGGCACCTGGGTGGCTCAGTCGGTTAAGCGGCCGACTTCAGCTCAGGTCATGATCTCATGGTCAATGAGTTCGAGCCCCACATCGGCCTCTGTGCTGACAGCTCGGAGCCTGGAGCCTGTTTCGGATTCTGTGTCTCCCTTTCTCTCTGCTCCTCCCCCGCTCACACTCGGTTTCTCAAAAATGAATAAACCTTAAAAAAAAAGAAAATTAAAAAAAAAAAAAAAAAAAAGACCCGGGCCATTTGCTAGTTGGTAAAGGTTGGCAAATGTTCCTCGTCACAACAAATCTATTAAACCCAGTGTGTTCAGGAATCTCTTCTGTTACAGCTGACAGGCAAAATGCTACCAAGGGGCTGGGGCATTTACTACCCACGTGACCCAGCAAGGCCTTGCATCCATTTATAGTAGTTTCTTAGTCACGTGACAAACCCATTGCCAAAGAACTTCTGGACTGCTGAGGAGCAGGGAAGCCAGGGAGAAGGTAGCTATCATAAAGTACCCTCGAAAGAGCTACAGGAAACCTTCACAGAATCCAAGCCAGACCTTGACCCAGGCCCTGAGGTCTCTTATCCTCAGTATCCACACAGCTCCTCCACGTGGAAGCAGTGAATCCAACAGCCTTGCTCCCGGGGCCACACATATGAAGGACCTTTTTGCACAGGTCGTGCTCATCCCCCTAGCCACCTAAACGATATAGCGACTCACTTTACCCGTGTAAAACCTGGTTCAGGTAAGCTGCCTGTCTGTCCGGCAGCCTCAGGTCATCCTGGGCAGCAGGGACCTCCACAAGAATCACCCTGTTGGCGAATGAAGGGCAAGGCTGAGGAGGCTGTGAGCGGCTGGGTGGGAGGGCTGAGCCAGACGTCGTCTGCCCTGTCATCTTGCAAGTCAGCTGGGCACAAGGCAGACCTCTGTGGCTGGAAATGGGAGTCGAGTGCTCACTACACCCCATGGAGGGAGAGCCTGGGCAGAGTGGCTTTTGCTCACTCTCCGTGCCCATGAAGGGACACAGTAAACTAGTCACTGGCAAACCTCAAGACAAATGCTCAAGTTGGTGAGAACACCCTTCCAAAGGACCTCTCCACAGTGGCGGGGGGGACAGGCTGATGAATTGCCTGGGTCAGTCTCTAGCCTCCAGGCACCACAGCCATCTGAAGACGGAGGCCAACCTCTGCTCCTCCTGCCAGTCTCTGAGAAGGGAGACTGTCAAACCCTCTGTGGTAAATGGTCACAAGTGCTACCCACACCGGGGTCCACCCTCATTTCTAACCCCAAGTGTGCCACTGGGGTGTGTTCCTTTTCTCTGTCCCATCCTCTGCAGGGATGAGGCCACTACATTATTTGCAGTAAACATTTATACGGACCTGAGGAAAGGCCTTAGCGATTCCTCAGAGAACCCATTCCTCAGCCTTCTCTCTCAAACAGTTGTTTTGATTCTATGTTGTTGATACTAGAAATATTAAGAGAGTACATTTAAGGTCAGAACAGAGCCTCCTACTCCAGGTCCAACATTTCCTTACTCTCATAGAAGAGCCTGCCAGAAACTCACGGCCTACAGACCTTTGATGGTGGGGGGGACGCTCTTGGTTGTGCTGAAAGTGTAGGTTTCTGAGAAGGGCCCTTCCCCAGCCTCGCTCGCCGCCTGGATTCTGAAGGAGTAGCACGTGAATTCCGTCAGTCTCTGGACCTTATAGGTGTGGCTGGGTCCTCTGTAGATGGAAATAAACCTAGAGGAAGGAGCAGAGACCATTAGCCATCTGAACTTTTATTAGTGACAAGAAATCGTCACTGTTAACTTACCTTCTACTCTATCCTATAGAGGCAATGAAGTTCATGTTAACTGGGCACCTGAGAAATACGATGTCCTCTTTACCCATATTTTCCAGATAAGTGAGTTTTGGTTAGAAAATTCCTTAGATTTTAACCTTTATCTTTGCAACAGCTTTCAAAGCCCCTTTCCCTAACTAGTAAGAAGACATTTATGATTACAGAGCTTTCAGAAAACAGTTTAAAAGGAGAAAACAAAAATACTTGGCTCAGAATCCTCTATCAGGTTAATCAAAATAACAGAAAAACAGCCCAGGTGAACTGGACAGTTTAAACTGGTAGCTTCTGGAGCCTTCTCCTATCTGAACGAGGAAAATTTTGTACGCTGCTAATCATTATTTCTACGAGACATAAACATAGAAGGCATGAAGATAAAAAAATAAGGCCTTTGGGGTGCCTGGGTGGCTCAGTCGGTTAAATGTCCGACTTCAGTTCAGGTCATGATCTGATGGTTCATGTGTTTGAGCCCCGCATCAGGCTCTGTGCTGACAGCTCAGAGTATGGAACCTGCTTTGGATTCTGTGTCTCCTTCTCTCTCTCAAAAATAAATGTTAAAAAAAAAAATTAAAAAAAAAAAATAAGCCCTTACATTTTCAAGTGTTTTTCTCCCAGGGTCTTGAAACATTTGTATTTTTACAATGAAATGGGATTACCTAGAACTACTACATACTATTGTCATTTGTCTTTTTATTAATTAAATGTAAAAATTTGGAAATAACTTCCCCCAAATGACCCAGAATTTCTGTAGATTACAGTTTTGAAGCCTGCTGTTCCAGGAACATTTTGGGAACCACTACATGAGTTAACCCAACACACAACCTTGTTGCTACACAGGCCCATGGTTCTCCCAGTTTCCAGTGGTTCGACACAGCACCTGAGGACAATCTGCTGTCTTCAGATACCGTTGGAAGTCGGTCAGAGAGAATCACAATTTAAAATGTCTCGACTCTTAGGCCCATTTAGCTCAAGGGGAAGGCAGAATTTATGAATTCATTTAGCAAACATTTCTTGAACATCTGCTGTGTGCCACACTCTGTGGATTCAAAGACGAGTAAGACCTAATCCTGTGGACTAGTTGGTCCTGTGTATGTGGTCAGCCTTTCCCTGTGCCAGAGAACAGTCCCTGTGGATAGTTCTAGAGCTTAAACTACTTTTTCAGAAAACCTGTCAAGAGTCCATCCTTATTTTAAAACACCCACGCATTCATCAGCCTTTACAATTGAGTTCCTGAGCCCTAGTCATTTCACTATTTAATGTTCCTTCTGCTTTACTGTGTAAGGAAGCACCTTTTACTGAGGGCTGAACATTTTCAATTTCAGGGAAAGCCAGAGTCCATGCTGAAACCCACAAATACCATGGCAACCTATTTAGTACTCTTGACACATTACCACCTTAATGAAGATACCCTTGCTAATGCTAGAGGCAAACAGCTATTCATTAACTCAGCTTCACCTGGGCCCGAATCTCTAACCAGAGTAATTGCCCTGAATTATACCACAAAATGGAAGTCATGGTTTAAGGAGTAAAAAGTGTTATACTTCCATTACAAACTTGCACTAAGACCTGGTTTTTAAAAGAATTTGGAGAGGTTCACTACCAACAGTACGGCTTCCCTGCCATGCCCTGATCTAAGGAGACTGTTTCCCTTTGAAAATAAGGTCAATACATCTATCTGGGCAGTAGCACTCACAGTCCCAGAGGAAGGTACTGAAGCAGATTCACGGCTCTAATTTGATAGTGTAATCTAAATTGGGCTAAGAGCATACACATCAATTTTCAAATACATCAAAATCTGCTTCTGGACTGTTTTTTTTTTTTTTCTCTTTCATTTACTGTTTTGCCCTTTTACTGCATTTTAATTTTTTTACATTGCATGCCAATTTAGAGAGGCCACCGTGGAAACAGGTGCTAGCAATGAAATCTACAATTTCACCGTCAGAGCATTGGTTTGAGTCTGGGGATAATGTTACTTAGAAAAAAAAAAGGCTGCATTTGCTTTGCTTTTAGAAAAAAGCCAGAGTGACTCTGAAGGTTCTAAAGGAGGCTTTCACCCAGAGGATCTCAGGTTGAAGTTTACTCCCCTTGCATTCAGTGAGGGTGCACTTAGGCAGGTGCAGGAGGGAAAGGGGTAGTTCTTTCTCCCTCCAGCCTTTTCTAGAATAAGCATGTGTTTGGCCCTTTGATTTAGCCCTCTATTTTGGCAGTAATAAATCACAACTTGCTTGCTGCCCTTTGTCTGGCTTCCCTCCCCTTAGAAAAGTCATGGGAAGAAATTCTGGGGGAAATTTTGTTCTCAAAATGTGTATGGGCATCAATGAAAATGGATGGGGCTAACATGGGGCTAATTCCTAGGTCACATAATTAGCGCACTTAGAGAAAAAGAGGTGACTTGTCCTCTTGGGGCCTGTGTCCTAAGGTGGACACACAGGTCCAAGTCAGAAGGAGCTCAGCAATGAAATAAGACAGCTGGGCCACTCCCTCCTGAGGACTTCTCCCCACATGGCTCATTCTGATGGGTGACTGAGAGCCACAGGGAGCCACTAAGAGACAGAGACAGCAAGTCTGAAAACTGTCTAAAAATTCATACGTTTCTCACTTTAAAGGTTTCCCGTACCTTCCTTCTTCTTGAAGAAAAAGTGCAAGTGTGAGAGAGTGGGGTGAAGGAAGGAGATAGACTGGGCACTAATTAATGCTTTTTATAATATGGGACGCATTTACACATAGTCCTAATTCCATGTTACTTTACTTTTAACAAAGAAATTTAGTATATGCCTCAGTAAAAAAAAAAAAAAAAAAAAAAAAAAAAAAAAAAAAAAATTATAGTTCAATGCTACACGGAAGTAAGTTTGTCAGTCAAAAGCCAAAATTCCTTCACAAAATCTCAGCTCTCCATTTGAGGTTTCTGGAACTAGGACCTTATGTTAACAGCCAATTTGGCACTTTGAGTCTAATCCCAAGGGTTTCGAGAGTTTTGATGTGGAAGACTTTCAGAGGTAACACTGGTTGTATGCTGCTTCTCCACCTACCTGGGCGTCTGGTATGCTCTTGGTTGATGTGGGTTCCACAAACAGAACAGGTGCTGCAGACTAGGAGCCACCGGCAACTTATTTGGCCTCTAGAGGCACCTAGTGTTTTCCTCTGTGCAACAAGGGTAATGCTAGAACCTTCCTCAGAGGACTGGTGTCAGGTGTAAATGGGTTAACCAAAGTGTTTAGACCAGTCCTGAGCTGTACTAACCATTCAGCAGGTGTCAGTCACGATTATTTTATAATGCTAGGAACTTTTAACCAAGAAAGGCCACTCTTCCTTCTGAGAGACCATCTATATCACTCAGGTCTAATACAGAGGTTGTTCTCTTTTCTCCTGGGTAGGAAGTTGGCTGTGTGGTGAGAGAGGCTGCAAACCAGGCATCTGCTTTGGGGCTCGGTCAGTGAGGCTGCTCACCTTCTGTGCCCGGGACCCCTCGTGAGGGGGCGGGGGGGGGCAAGAATAACGTCTTTCCCAATCTGGGTGGGATTCAGTTTGACAGCCCCAGTCCCTACACAGAGTAGGTCTTAAATAAATGCCACTGATCCTGAGTTTCTTTCTGTATATTCCGATGGTAGCTTCTGTTTCAAAGAAAGGCCAGCCAAGACAAAATAAGCACACAAGCCAACCCAAAAAGAATGGAGTCCCTCTTTTACCACAATTCTGTCATTATTTTCCATCATTCCAAGAGGCGGGAGAGGAAAGAATCTTCTTCCTTTGGAGCCAGTGATTTATGCCAGTTGCACGGTGGCCTCTCTAGGAGGCTCCGTAGGTTAACGCCCTGTGGCCAGAATCACCCGGGGAGATTAAACGTATTCATCAAATACTTGTTTTACAAAGACCAAGTCAATTTTTTCTTTCCTCAATCTTTTTTTTAATCCACCCTCATTTTAAAATTCATTAATAAGTCAGCCAGAGGCCTTTGGTGATAGAATGGAATATATGCGATGGGTCTTAAGACACAATGACTGAAGGCTACATATTTCACTGCAACCAAGGATTCAGCACTCAGAGCATGTCTTTGCCATGAAGAGAGGAGGAGCGTAGCCCTTCAGCTTTTCTGATCCTTCTCCCTCCCTCTTATATTTAGGCAGTCCAGCGTCAGTGTTTGGGCTCCATATGTGCTCATGTACCATAGGGCCTGGGACAAGAGTCACCATTAGAGGCCAACGGGAGTCCTGCTGTCTTGGTGGCCCTGGTCCATACTACTTTAGTGTGCACTGCCCGAGCCTGGGAAAAAGGGATATCCCTGGAATGGGAGAAAAATCAACCGTGAATGGGGAGGATCTGGAGCAGCTGGGGTGCCTACATCATCAGAAGATGGTCAAAAAAACCCCTCTCACCAAGGCCCCAATCCTTTGATTTCCGAAGGTGAGAGCGTGGCCCAGGCAATCAGTGATGCACTATGTGGAGAGTCTGCTGTGCCCTGGGCCACTCCCCTGGTCTAGGCTGCCAGTAGAAACTGGACCACTCTGGGCTTCTCCCCGAGTCGTCCCCCTCTTCCCCTCCTGTTGGTGGGCAGTGGTGGAGCACAGGGACTTGGACCCAGGAAGACTGGATGCAAACCTCGGCTCTGCCCCTTACTGCCCCACCACGCGCCCCTGCTAAGCATCAGTTCTCCCATCTGCAAAACAGGGACAGTATCTGCCTCTTAGGTTGTTTGAAGTGTCAAATGCAGAAATGTGGGTACAAAGCTCAGCATGGAATCCAGCACCTGGTAAGAGTTCAACACACGGTGTCCAAGTCAGGCTAAAGTGCCCTGAGGACAGCAGGTCTCTCAACTCCTGCCACACAGGCCTCTCTCCAGGTTACTGCGGCCATCACTGGCTCATGTCCCAGCAGGAATAGGTCCATATGAATTTGTGATGTTCTGCTGCATCTGCTGTGGCCTACGTTAGACACATAGCTCTCCCACCACCTAAGTTAATCTACTTGAAATGTTCACACTGTTATTGTTATTACGTGAACGTTCCAGTGCTACAGCAATGCAATGAAACATGTATAACAGGTGGCATGGTTCCTGGAACATAGTACATGCTCAATAAAATCACTGAGTAGTTTTAGTATCAGTTCAGGCTGAAGCATATGTAGCCACAAGGACCCCTGTGGAATCATAGCTCCTTAAAAGTCATCTTGGCACCATGGGCCTATACTGGCATTGCCTCTGAGGGGTCTTCTACTCTGTGCTCAATCCCTGCTGCCCATGGCCATGTGCTTTTGGTGGCATCAACCACATGACCCCAGACTCCTGTGAAGAGCAAGTAAGAGAACAGGTATGGAAACACCCATGCAGCTGCCCCACTGGCTCAGGAGCTGAAGAGACAAGGGGTAGTAACACTCTTTGCAGTCTGCAGACTTGAGGTTGAGTTTAGGTTCAAGAGCCTGGTGATTGATCATGGACTCTATAGCCAGGTAAGCTATTCCCTTCTCTGTAAAATGAATATGATTACAGTGCCCCCACCCCAGAGGTTGTTGTGGGAGAATCAAATGGCATAATGCAGGGAGAACTCATTACGAAATGCATAGCACCTGTGCGAATACTAATACTAACGTTACTAATCACAAAATGCCAAGGTTTATGAATGATGTACCTTGTTTCTCAACATTGGAGAAGCCTGAAGGATGTCCCCAGAATGGCATTCTTTACTTATACTCCCTTAGGCTTTCCTGGACCAGAGACAAAGCTGCGCATATGAATACCATCCATCCCGTCCTGATGAACCCAGCTGAGAACTGCCGCAGACAACAGATGAAGACAGGGGCAGTGGGGCCTATCAGTGCTGCCCATTAATGGGAATTTGGGCATTTTTACTTAGAGGAAGGAAAAAATGGGAAGAAATGCTCTCTTGTACTAAAAATATTTACTTGGAAAGGGAAACATAAACAAGGCAGAAGGTTGGGTGGGTCACTGAAAGTTTACAGTCGAAATGGATTCTTTACGGCTCTGCCTCCAACTTGCTTCGGCGTGGACTGTAATGTCTTGAAACTAAACACTTCTGTGGGAACAAGCACACATGGGTTTTAATGTTGCCAATTTAACTCTGATTTATGAAAGTGTTTTACATATCTGTGCATACAAAATGATTCTGCTTATTTTGCTGGCCTATCAGAGTACTCCAGGGTTGGTACAAAGACGTACAAAGACCTTGGCCCCAGTGCATAGTCTGTTGCCTTCGCTCTGAACTTGGACAAGTTGATAACTCTCCAGGCTGAGTTCCCAGACATTTGGGATAATAATGTCTTGTTCACCTGGCAGGGATTTTTAGGAGATCCAAATGAGGGGAACAAGTAAATTCTATGATTTCTCATTAATTATACACTAGGAAGGAAAAAACAGCAGATTCTTGACGTTTTCAAGAAGTTCTAGGGGAAGGCTGTCCTTTTAACCTCAGTATTCTAGGCTTCAACACATTGTGAAAGATGACTTTTTTACACTGACGGGCTACTGAGGGAAGAAATTCAGACATGTTACATCTCTGAATATTTATTTTAAATCATTTTAGAGTAAAATGATGATATATAAAGAATTTAATTTTAAACTCAATTTCCTTGGAAGTTTTGTACGCCCCCCCCCCCCCCAAACAAAAATCCAAAAATGCCCTGGACAGCTCATAACTTAAACCTGCAGTACAAAATGAGATGACACTAAGGATTTTGTGTTTACTATCTGTTGCTGCTACCTTATAATCCCAAGGTCCATTACAGGCTAACAGCAGCTCATTAATATTAACTCCTCAAAATGATCTACTCTGCTGACCTAAAATGGACTTAGTCTATTAACGGCTGCACATTTTGAAACCCGTCCTACAATAGCACAAATCAACAGCTGTTAATAAGCTCAGGACAGCTATTTTCCTTAACAATGACATGTCATTGCCTTCATTCTTTCCTCATTTCCCAGGGCTGCATGGACTATGTATATGCGTCTGTGAGAGAGAATCTCCTACGTTACTGAAGCCATGTTTGGGAATGGAGAATGTTCAAAACAGGAATGGATAGTACGTGTCCTCATTCTACCAAGAACACCGAGTCCTGTTACGCCTACGCAGGAGCAGATGGAAGCAGATGGCATCATGTGGGGACATCTGAGGCAGGGAAGGTGCATTTCCTCAACCGGTTTTGATGCTGGTGAGCGTCTCCATTTGCAGACGAAGCACCCAAGGGGCCAGGAGTTCCGAAAGACCAGCGCGCAAGCAGCTGCTTCCCTCCCTGCACGTTCTCAGCTGCGTATGTGCCTATCCGCGTGTGAGCGCTCCAGCTGCAACACTTTTTAGTTAGGTTTCGTTTTATGCTCCTTTTCGAAGAAATAACATGTCCATACAGCTATTGATGAGACTCCACGTAGAATACAAGAAAATGCCTTTTTTTTCAATTTTTGTTGTCCACACTGCACTTCGTTATTGATATATTAAAAAGGAGATTTATTTACTTTCAAATAAAGGGTCTCAGGATGAAGACCACCTGAGAACCCTGAAACATCCCATTCTTCTACTTTCTTGGCAGGGAATCTTATCTTCAAGGATACTCTTTGCAGAGTCTTCCAGATGTCTGTTTGTCTACTTCTATTTTAATGGGCTTGGCTCAATCTGATCTGATTTAGGAAAAAATACTGAGAAAAATGCTACCCAACTCCATTCTATTTATTTATGTTTCAAGTAGATAAAAATTCTATTTTCAAATAGAAAAACAAACAAACAAACAAACCCGTAATCAATTTTTTACTTACGGTGCCATTAAGATCTCCAATGGTTCATTTACGGTCACTTACCTCTCCCCATAACTGACATTTCAGCCTGAAACTGACTAAGCCAGCGGTACTTTTTATTTTTGAGGCTCTTTTGAGACATGAGAATGTTTTTTCCCCATCAGTCAGGGACTGGAGACAGGCATCATCAGTTCCAATTTGTAAAGGGAAAAACTAAGGCAAAAAGAAGTTAAGGGATACGCCTCTAGCCATCTAGAAACTCAGTAACAACTCTGGGATTACAAATAAGAGATTTGACACCCCCATGGAGAACCACAGTTGCCTTCCGGTGACTGAAGATAAATAAAAGTGTCATTTATCCAACAAGGGTGATCATGTGTATCAGGACAATTCCAGAGAAGCAAAGGAAATGAATACCAGGGGTCTGTGTGGGCCCTGAGCTAGTTGCCTTACATCTATTTAATTCAGCAATATGCTCTGAGAAACAGAAGCAGGGGTTTGTTCTGTAATAGGCATACATTAAGAAAGTTCACTTCTCCCGTAGTGCTCATATACCCTGGAGACTTTTATTAGTTGCCTAATGTGTATTTTTTCAGGGATTCATTATGTAGATTATTTTCTGTCCCTCTCTAACAATAAATAGTCAGTCATAATGAACACATTAACAAAGCCCTCCAATTTTGCCTGCTGTAAGGAAAAGTGTCACGGGCACAAGGGCTGAGTTAAATGGAGAGCAACTGGTAATGATCCACTCTATTAGAGCCCTCTCTCCCAACCCCTTTTGCTGGAAATATATTGGCTTTAAAATACACTGGCCATCTGACTAAACCTGAACAACAGAGTAGCCATAAATGCATTCCTGGAACTTAAGTTCCCCTCGCCTCGGTGCTGTGTACAATTATCAAGAACGTGGACCCATAAGGGTCAGGACGAGAATCAGCATCAACTCAAATTCTGTTAGGGCAACATAACGTTTCATTTCAATAACACAGACAGATGCATCTTCAAAATCATCAGTACAGCGTTACAATCTTAAAATGCATGAGCTGATCTTGTTATTCTAATCCCTGTATTAGGTTAATGCAGCATTATGAAAATGTTTACTTTGGGTGTATATTTTTCTTGCATACACAGGAACCAAAGACATTCGGATCTTCTGGGCCAGATTTGCTAAGCATAACAGACTTCATCACTCTACGGCCAAACTAATGTAATTTGTGCTTTTCTGTTGAAATCAAATAAAATCTCTTGTGCTGTCTGCTCGTTGTTTCCCATTAACTTATTTTCTCAGCAGATAAGTTCCTTACAGGTAGCCACATACCTCAAAAGACTTAGCACATTATAGTAATTCAAGAAAACAACAACAACAACAACTGTGATTGAGTGATTATAATCTAACTATTAGGGATAAACTTAGTCCTATAAATATAAAGCACTGCTTTGAAGCTGCTGCATAAATATGTAGTCAGTGCCCTTGCAAAGGGAGACTTGTGAGTCAAAAGCTTGAACACATGGAAAACAAATGTGCCATTCAAGGGGAAAAGAATATTCAATGTAGCAAGTCCAGGTGACCCAGATGAATTCTAGGTTGACTTACCTTGAGACAAGGACTTGGGCAAGATGCCCTTTTGGGATCCCTTCTATTTACATGAAATAGCTCCAAACTTAAAAAGAGCCATGTGTAAAAGAACCAGAATAGAAAGAGACACTTAGTTGGAGAAAAAACCAAGGGCACATTTCTGTGCTTTGGAGGTCGTATCCTTGGTTTCCACCCAATCCTGAGTCTGCACCACCCATCTCTAACTGAAGGCTATTTTGCATGAGATTATAAGATCAGGACCCCTTTATGACTCACTCAACCTGTTACCATCTCTAAGAAGCATTCTCTGCTCATTTCATTTTAAGCTTAAAATCATAATAATCATGAGTTAAATCAACTTATCAAAACCCATTTTTTTTTTCATCTAGATGGTGGAAGGCTTTGATAGAAATCCAATCAGCATAGAAAATATTTCATTTTTTATTAAAAAACTAAATAATGTAGAGGGTGGCGCTTGGGTGGCTCAGTTGTTTAAGCGTTTGACTCAATTTCGGCTCAGGTCATAATCTCACAGTTGTGAGATCAAGCCCTGCATGGAGCTCTGCACTGAGCAGGAAGCCTGCTTGGGATTCTCTGCGGGGGCGCCCCCCCCCCCCGGCAGGCCTCCTGCTTGCTTATACTCTGTCTCAAAATAAATAAACATTAAAAAAAAAAAAAGACTACTGTAGATAAAAGCTCTCAGTGCTTGGTGCTTTGTAGGTGTTCAACAAATAGAAGTGGGCTTTAGGACGTTTGAAAATATATTTTTGGCTCAACATTATACTTAGATATCTCTGGCTCATTTCAGATTTTTTGATTGAGGGGTATATAAACAAATATAATAAACCAGCACATTGTAGATGTAAAACCTTAGGGGTTTAGGGGTGTGAGACATTAAGTGGTTGCCCTAAAGAAAGTTAGCATCTTTCTTATTATTTACTTATTTGTCAAAAGCAGAGACTAGAATGTGAAGAAAAAAGAGACAACGTGCTGAGACACCCTTTTGTAATGGATCTAGCTCACAAATGATATACAAATATTCAGTGCTTTAAGGTGAAAAAGGTGGGAAGGAACTCTGCATTCAATCTTCTAGTTTAGCCTCTATTTTATGGATGAGAAGAGAAAGAAAGACCAATAGTTTAGCAGTCAAATCAAACTCTTTAACTTTATAATTACGAAGCATGGAGTTACTAATTTTCATTGTGCTTCTGTTGCAAAAATTTTTTTAAATGTTTATTAATTTTGAGAGAGCATGTGCAATCCTGCACCTGTGTGCAGGAGTGGGGTAGGGAGGAGTGGGGGGGGGGGGGGGGGGGAGGGAGAAGGAGGGAGAGAGGGAAAGGAGGGGAAGCCCAAGCAGGATCAGTGCTTCCAGAGCAGAGCCTGGAGTGGGGCTTGATCCCATGAACTGTGAGATCATGTCCTGAGCTGTAATCAAGAGTCAGATACTTAACTGACCAAGCCACCCAGGTGCCCCCATTGCAAAATGTTTTAAGAGTAATATTACTTTCATACTGACTAGGACAACTGTCTGACTCACATAGCCAGCTCTCCTTTCCAATGCCCACAACGGCTGGTGAGTAAAGTAAATTAAAACCACACTTAAGTCTATCTCTGATTCTCACCTTGGCCACAAGCAAGACACACAATATTTTTGACACATCCATAATAAGATCTCATTAGTGGCTAATGAAATCAGTGCATACGCTAAGGAATACGTATACTTTTCCCAGAAGTCCCGACTAGAAATCACTCTGGCAACAAGTTTAATGGAAAAGCTGGTCCTTGAAAGAAGACACTTTCAAATGGACAAGCCAGGTCCGAGTCCTAAAGAACCACAAGGAGACCAGAACTGACAAAAACCACGCTAATCACAAGAATTATAATGTATCCTAGCCAGATGATTTCTCCCCAGTCCTCATGAGTCAAGATCCAAAGTTAAATAAAGGCTTGGATTTGAGGGGCCAATCGATACAAGAGCTCAGTTTCAGGACACTGAGGAAGGTCATCTTCAAACTCAAATTAGGCCAAGTTTCATCCTATTTAATCATAGGAAAATTATTCCACAAATAGAATGAGAATTTATTATGCTCTATACTCCCATCACTTTAATAACTTTCTGAGAGCACTGACAAATCTAATTTAAAAAAGATAAATTTGGACTCCAGATCATAAAATTAAGAAAAATACTGTTCCTAATGGTTGGTTTTCTTAAATTGCCATTTAAATTTTGGCAAGTCATTTATTGATTAACAATGCTAACTTTGGGCCTCCTTTTTTTTTTTTCTTTTTCAAAATAGCACAAATTGATTACTACATTCTACACTGTTTTCTGTCTGGCATATTAAAATGTCTCATACTCATTCAGATTGGTGTTCATGGAACTTTTGTTCTGAGCATCTGTACAGTTCTCCATACGAGGCGCCCAAGGCGGATGCCCCACAAAGGGCAGGGCTGCTGCAGGATGCACCCAGCTGGTTTGGAGCAGAGCCTTCGCTCTCCCCACCTTTCTGGAGGTAACAGTAGAGGCAACTGCATGAGGAGTTAGGAAGCCCCCAATTCTGCTGCCAACGTCAATGTTTCCAGACTTCACTTTTTCTGAAGCAGTACAACTAGAAGACAGTCTCTAATGAAGATTCTATCGTCAAAGGATGCCAAAAGCCCAAGGAAAAAACAAAGGCTTGTTTGCAAATTTCCCCAAATGCTAGCTTCAAATATTTACCAGGGTTTCTGTTAGCCCATAATTCGTGTTCTTGCCAGCCCTCTCTAGTCGAGGAATCCGCTGCCAGTAAAATAATGAACCCACAAACACGCATCCAAAGGTACAAAGCACAGTTAAGATGAATGATCTTGTCCATGAGTGAGGATGCATTTAACCTCTAATGAACCTACCAAAAGCAGCCTCATTTTCTCTGTGCTTTATAAACCAGGACTAGTTTCCAATAGATGATCATTTTTGTTCTTCTGTAGTCAAATTACTGGCTTTGACAGGTCCTTCAGTCCAGTTCAAACATCACCTGTTTCAAAAAGCCATTCCTGATCTTTGCAACCCGATGGTCTCTGCCTCCTCCAACGTCCCAGAGCATTTTTCTCCAATGGTACTAAAGTTCTGAGACCATCTGTGGGTTGATACTATGCGTCTGGAGGCAGGGGCTTGTTTTTCCTTGATCTTGGTCTCCACTGAAGGCCTATCTCATAAAATGCCTGCCACACAGGACTCCACTGCACTGAAATGAATCAAAGTTCTTGAGTAGAGTGGGGGGTGAAGACTGGACAGCGGTTTCTGTGCTAACTAAACCAATTCCCTGTGTAAAGGAGCAGGAGCTATAATGCATAAAGTGGAAAGGACAGGAATGTTTTTGTGTTTAGCAGATAGGCCAAAGGGAAATAGCAGCGCGGGTCTGTTCCAGCAGGGTGTCTTGGATTTATGGTCACCTCCCACCTCCTTCACCTGATTCTCTGATTTGGACTTTTGGTAACAGAACAATTCTGCCATCATTACCTCTTACTCTGCATCTGAATTATTCCTAATACAGTTCAGAGGCCCACCTTCTGATGGGCCATTTTCAGAGGAAATGAAGTTAGGTTAAATAGATACTAGGTGAAAGGCTGGCTTTGATTTCTGTGGCCAAGAGTATTTTCCTGGGCATGGAGTCTTATAAAGAATCTCCTGTGTGCTCTGGCTAATCTGATACTGTGTTGCCCATAGTTACAGAATACAATCCCCATCTGTACATCACCACAGCTATTTCGGATTGGTAAACATGATTGTCCTGATGGTTACTGAATATTTAAAAAGCTAGCATCTCTCCCTAAGTCTCATTTCCCTCTGCACTTGTGACTGATCTAACGCTATAACATAGCATGGGCTTGCACATGACAATTTTATTTTTAGATAATTTCTCTCCGTTATCTGGCTCTATGAAAGAAAAAAAACAAACACACAGATTATGACTTGCAGGCAAATCAGGATCTTCAGAATGTTAGTTTAGAAAATCCCAAATGGAGGGGCCCCTGGGTGGCTCAGTCAGTTAAGCGTCCGACTTCAGCTCAGGTCATGATCTCACTGTCTGTGAGTTCGAGCCCCCCATCGGGCTCTGTGCTGACAGCTCAGAGCCTGGAACCTGTTTCGGATTCTGTGTCTCCCTCTCTCTGCTCCTCCCCTGCTCATGTTCTGTCTCTCTCTGTCTCAAAAATAAGTAAACGTTAAAAAAAAATTAGAAAAAAAAAAAAATTCCAAATGGAGAACAGAGGTCCACGATGCAGGACCCCAATACACAGGAAACCTTTCAACGGGAGGAAGAGTGTTTTATTAGAGGATAGGTGAACAAGTAAGGATTCATTCGGACAGAACCGCCCCCTGCACCCGCCCCGCCAGCTCACCTCTTGTTTCTGTCTTCCAACTGCAGTGTGTACACCATGTGAGCGGCTGTGTGGGTCTTGGTGTTACTGTCTCCCCACTTCAGCTTCAGGCTCTGGGGCCCCGCGGCAGCACATTCGAGCCTCGGAGGCAAGGGTGGCAATGGCCGAGTTTTTGCCCTAATGAACTGACTAAACGGTCCAGCTCCAATTTCATTGACGGCCTGAATTCTGATCCTGGAAAAAGGGAAAAAATACACACGTTGCAGCTGAAGATGCGGCAATTCCTCACTGGAAGCAGACATTTGTGGAGTATTTCTTCTGCGCCCCTAAAACTGTACCGTGGAAAAACGAAAAATAAGCCAATGTAATTCAAGACAAATAGAGAATAGGGCAGCTTGGGCAAACAGATTTCGCTCCCCCTTCCAAAACCCAGCAAAAATAGAGCAGTTAGCAAGATACCTCTTAGCCCTTTAATTTAAAAAAAAAAAAAAAAAAAAAAAGGGAAAAAAAAGTCTGTTGTCTGAGGGAACACATCCTAAAGATGTGCTATTGTATTTTGTTCTAAGCCACATGTTACCTGCCTCAGAGTCACTTTTGGAAGTGAGTGGGCTGTAAAGAAGAAATGAAATAGGAAAGCAAAGGAATTTCCTTTAGGGTTTACAAAGGGCAGAAGCTCTTCAACAGGGCACGTCTCCAGCTTTGCCCAACCACCTCTGCTAGTCCAGAACCACATAAGCGCGCAGGCACTGCTGGTAATGGGCTGTCACTCAGCTGTCTGTATCTGGATCGCAACTGCATGTTTGCAGCGTGCAGTGTTATGGATAATAAAGATGCCTTAACATTGTCCTCACAGTCTGTGAATTTAAAATCAAAGAGAGTTAAAATTAATAAAATAAAATGATATCCTGCTATTATTCCTCTTTTCCTCGCGCCTCTGTTTCCTTCCTAGTTGACTGAAACAGCTCTCCAAGGTCTTCATACAACAAACACATGGATGGCACTGCCCCAACCTCATTCTCGACACCGCTCCCCGCGGTGACTGCATGCTCTGGAAGCTTGTCTCCTCCAGGCATTTGGCGGCCCACACACCCCTCGTTCAGGCTTTCCTCCTCTGCTTCTCAGGCCTAAGTTCTGACATCACCTCCCCACCGCCCTCTGTTCCTCTTCTCTTTTTCTGCACAGTACGGGCAGTTCTGTCAATAGTCTATTTCCATGGCTCCACCCACTTGGAAGACCACTCACTCCCAGCTCTGCCTTTCCACCTCTTCATGCCCCACTCCTGGCCTCCAGCAGAAACCTCCACCCAGGACCCTCGGCTAAGTACACAAGCATCTTACCAAGCTGACTGAGCAGTGTGGGGGCGCTGGTTCTAAAAGTGTGCACACATTCAAAACAGTGTTTCAAAGCACATGATAATAATAAAACATAGAGCCAGAGATAAATTCTTAGGAAACCGATCAATTTGAAACATTCTCATAATTCAGTTTTATGTGTTTCTCTTTTACAGCAATTATTCCTTACACATAGAAAATACTATTTAGGTACTACAATACCTAAATTCATCTTGTGATCTCCAATTAGCATTAATTCTTCAAATTTAAAGATTACATAATTCAGCACGTCAGTCTAACAATATGCCTGTAGACTGCGGACAAGGCAAAAACAAACAAACAAACAAACAAACAAAGAAACAAAACCCCTCAGATTAATTACAGGTGAGAGGAAGCAAGCACGCCCTACCCTGTACCCTGTCTCCCCCACTGAACGTGGCAATAAACCTGGAGAAAATAAATGGAGCGGCTATTTAACAACTCCCAAAAAGCAAACAGTAGCTGGAGGATTTGGTGAAAGATTTACCATTTTTTAATTCATTTACCATTGCATTTACCATCTTTTCCCCTCTATTATCCCCCAAACTGGACTCAATGCAGCCTGAAATCCAAAGGCAGACATCTGCATGGACTGAGGGCTCTGGGGGAAATGCGGTTCAAAGAACGGGGTTTCTGGAAGCTCAGAGTGAATGGGGGAAATTCCTCATTCTTTTTTTTTTTTTCCTGCATTCTCTCACTCCCCAGTCCTTAGACAATTCCTTCATATTAATAGCCTAAAGAAGAAAAAACACACGCTCATACGAATTGGTACAGGAAAAGCACCTGATGAAATCCAACGTCTATTCATCACAAAAATTCTCAGAAAACTAGGGATAGAAGGAAACTCTCTCAATCTGAAAAGGGCATCTATAGAAACACCTACAGGTAACCTTATACTTAACGGTGAAAGACTAAATAATTTCTAAGATTAGGGACAGAGCAAGGATGTCTACTTTCAACACTCCAAGTCAACATCATGGACTAGAAGTCCCAGCCAGTGGCAGAAAAAATGGCACAAAGAAAGAAAGGAACTGAACTACAAGACTCTGCTGAAAATTTTAAAGAAAATCTAAATAGAGAGAGACATTCTGCGTTCACGAATTGGAAGGCTACACAGAAAGAAAAGGTCAGTTTGCCCCAAAGTGATCTATAGATACAATGTAATTCTATGAAAATTCCAGCAGGATTCTTAGCAGATCTAGAGAAATTGATTCTAAAAGTTATGTGGAAAGGCAAAAGAGCTAAAATTGCCAAACACAAAACTGGAAACTAAGAATAAAGTTGAAAGAATCACACTTTTTGACTTAGGACTTACTATAAAGCTACAGTAATCAAGACAGTGTGGTACTGGTAAGAGACAGACACATGGATCAATATGAGAGAATACAGACTCCAGAAATAGAGCTACACAAATATGAATGATTGATCTCTGACAAAAGTGCAAAAGTAATTCAACAGAGAAAGAATAGTCTTTTTAACAAATGGTGTTGGAACAGCTGGTTATCAGTAGGAAGACAAAACTCAATCTAAACCTTCTAAACTTAACTAAATTCTAAACTTAATTCAGAATGGACCATAGATCTAAACATAAAACGTAAAATACAAAACTTTTAAGGAGAAAACAGAAGAAAATAAATAGTACTTGTTACCTAGAAATAAGGAAAGAACCATACCATGTTGCCAAGGATAAAGAGGCACTACAACTCTCATATATTGCTAGTGAGAGTGCATAATGGTACAGCCACATTGGAAAATGGTTTTCCCAACAAATTTTTTATTAAGCTTCACACAGTTGTGCGACCCAGCAATCCCACTCCCTGTTCTTTGGAGAAATTAAAATTTATGTTCATACAAAACTGACACACAAATATTCACAGCAGCTCTATCCACAATCACCCCAAACTAGATAAATATTTGCCTCATAGTTTGGAATGTACCAAATACTTATCTCTGATAAAGTACAGTAAAAATTCCATTAGAAAGAACTGGACTTTTCCCAGATTCTAATATACAAGGGGCTGCCTCAGGTCTCCTGTAGATAGTGCAAAGTAAGTCTCTCAATATGACTTCAAAAGATTAAAATAAACTCTTTCTCACCTCTCAATATGAATCTTGTAGTTTTATGGTTTTAATACAAGAGGGTTTTTTTCTATGATTGGAAAATAAGAAATTTTTCTGCAACTGGAGAGGAAAAGTCTTTTAAATTTTTTTTTTTTCAACGTTTATTTATTTTTGGGACAGAGAGAGACAGAGCATGAACGGGGGAGGGGCAGAGAGAGAGGGAGACACAGAATCGGAAACAGGCTCCAGGCTCTGAGCCATCAGCCCAGAGCCCGACGCGGGGCTCGAACTCACGGACCGAGAGATCGTGACCTGGCTGAAGTCGGACGCTTAACCGACTGCGCCACCCAGGCGCCCCAAGGAAAAGTCTTTTAAAAAGAGGTCATCATGATGGTTGGAATTACTACCACTTTTCCCTTCTTAGGAAAAGGGAATTAAGCCAGACATTAAGTTGCAGTCTTTCTTCAAAGGTGTAAGAAATTTCCTGACCAACAGCGTTTATATTAATGTCTTTCTACTGTCCAGACTGTCATTCCTTCCCTTTATTATAGTACAGGTATTCCTAGAGTCCAGAGTTCAAGATCCTTTCTTCTGTCTGCTTGCTCAATATCCTCCAGAGCCAAGCTCACCTTCTGTTCCAGGTGAACCTACTGCTTTGTTCTGTGCGGCCAAACAGCCCTTCAGTACTCTAATAAACAATAGGAAGGAAGGTAATCGGTTGCCTGAGATTGTTATTCTGCTCAAGAAAAAATACCCTGAATCATTTAGAAGAACGAAAAATGAGTTTACAAATGAATTTACAAAGAAGCCAATCCTTCTAGGTGTTACTGGTTCCCTGACCATAATTTGGAGGGAGGAAAAACACAGACGGTGTCAGCAAATTACTCGAGTTCTAACAAGGCCACACGTTTGAGTGCCCAGCGCAGTGCACCCCTCACGGACGCTCATGCTTTCTTCACTGTGAGAAAGGAAGGGCAGTCTCAAAATAAGTCAGAAGAATCATTAAGTGCATAAATTAGCACTCTGCAGTTCACCAAAGTGCTCTTGGCCACCTTGAATCCTTTTCTGGCTGAATCAAGATACAAAATAAATGTAGATTTACTCTTTGATTCCTTTTGTAAATTCACTTATTATCTCAAAGCCTCTATAACATTTTCATAGGTATCATATTCCTTACATTTGAAGTTGTATGGTTCTCTGACCTTTTACTACTGATACATATTTGGTAGGCACATAATCTTAGCCTTAAATACACACATAACACCACCACCACCACCACCAAAATACTTTTTAGCAGGGAAGCCTCCTTGGGAATCCTGCTCATCACTTTGGTGTGACCTTGGGGAAATTACCTAATACCTTTGAGTAAGGGTTTCCTTATTTATCAAATGGCTATAGTAATACCTTCGCTGCATTTACAAAGTTGGCTATGTAGTTAAGATAAGGTATATAAGAAGCATTCTCTATTTTTAAATATTTTATATTTCACCATTCGGCCAGAAAAGGATTCAAGGTGGCCCAAAGCACTTTGGTGAACTTCAGAGTGCTAATTTATGCACTTACCATTCTTCTGATTTCTTTTGAGACTGTCCTTCCCTTCTCACAGTGAAGAGCGTCCGTGAGGGGTGCACTGCGCTGGGCATTCAAACGTGTGGCCTCGTTAGAACTTGAGTAATTTGCTGACACCATCTATGTTTTTCCTCCCTCCAAATTATGGCCAAGGAACCAGTAACACCTAGAAGGTCTGGCTTCTTTGTAAAGCATCCTCAGGAGGCGAGGGGGAGAGGGAGACACAGAGCTCAGAGACAATCGGAAGTGTTAATATCCAGCACGAGCAACACCTAGAACTGGCTGTGTTCAGAGGACTGTGCTCTGGAACAGGAGCAGTGTTTCCTCTTGCTTTTAGAGATGAGAATACTGCAGCTAAACGCAGAGAGGTTAAACGACTCAACTTGAATGGCACAGCCGTTCTAGGTGTTGAAGCCTGGATGTGATATGCACAATAGTACCCCTAATTTCTAGCCTGACTCCATGAGGTAGGAATTACTCTATTGTATAAGTGAAGGAAATGAGGCCTGACTAGGTTCAGCCATGGGCACTAGTCTACACAGCAGATACAGGTTAGATCAAAGTGCGAACCTCATCTTTTTAGGCTCAAAGTCTTTTGTGCATTCTGGCATGCTATACTCTCCTAGTTGAACCAAACACGGTGTCCAACCAAAAGGGAATTTTAATTCAAATCACACTTTCAGTTCAACAACTGCCGTTCACCAATAAAGTGAGCATCTAGGATAGTCAATAAATTCGTTTTCACATTATTGCATCAACTTTTGGCCTCAAAGTCAACTACTTACATTTTTTTTAACTTTTATTTATTATTGAGAGACAGAGCATGAGCAGGGGAGGGGCAGAGAGAGAGGGAGACACAGAATCCGAAGCAGGGTTCAGGCTCTGAGCTGTCAACACAGAGCCCGAAGCAGGGCTCGAACCCACCAACTGTGAGATCAAGACCTTAGCTGAAGTTGGACACTTGAACAACTGAGCCACCCAGGCGCCCAGTCAACTACTTACATTTTAAAATACATCAACTTATCTACAGTTTTCCGCGTAGCCGATGCACTGAACTAACACTATTCAGTTCTAACGATAAAATAACACTAAAAATTGAAATACAACCGAGAACTGATTAAATAAAGTGAGGCCATGGGGCGCCTGGCTGGCCCAGTTGGTAGAGCATGCAACTCTAGACCTCATGGTTATGCGTTCAAGCCCCATACTGGGTGTAGAGATTACTTAAAAAAACAAAAACTTAAGAAAATAATGAGGCCATATCTTCTTGCACTCTAGTAAAAATATTACATACTCTGAGCCCAGGAGACTGAGAAAACTAAACAAGGACTAAGGTAGTTGCTGTTTGTTTTGTTTTGGGGTGAAAAATACTGCGTGTGAAAATACTTTTCTAATTCCTGTGAGAGCTCACTAAGGACTAATGAGCAGAACCACCACTGACTTGAACAATTCCAAAGAATTCACCTCAGAAGAAACAGATTTTCAAGTTTTATTAGATTAATTACAGTCTACCCCAAACCCAAACTTGAGCAGTTTTCTCTCTAGCTGAGGTAACCTGTTAATCTTGAAATTTATCAGTTTCTGAAACCGTAAGCTCTGCAAATTAAGTGTAAGGGCAATGGAACTTTGCCTTCCAATCTAGGGAGGTGACAATGTAAGTCTTGATAAACTCTATCTTGGCCAGGCTGATATGAAAAATCTCAAGTGCCCAGGAGTCTGTCATACCCAACAGTATACTGATAATACTGATCAAATAAATTCAATTCAGAAGCAAATTCCTTACAGCTTTTGATTGAAAATCCACTAAAAATATCTACTAGTTCTAGATGCTAAATACATTCCTGCCTCAGAAGCTCATAGCCCTCCACAATGCCCTTTATATATACACATACACACACACACTCAAGTTTCTGGCACTTCATACATTGTAAGAAAAATGACTTTCAAAACAAACCTTCCTCAGCTGGGGAAGGTGACTTCTCAGTCATAATTAGCCATCCCAGTAGTCGGGATGTCTCGAGTGTGAGGGTGGGGGCGATGAGGGGAGCAAGGAAGAGTCGGGGCAGGAGAGGCCTGGGAGCCAAAGATAGACTTTTTATCCCCCATCCCTCCCCCACAGTCTACATCTAATTCTCTAAGAAGACAGAAACGCAAAAGAAGGGAATAATCATCAGGTGAGTTGTGAAAGAATATAAAATAGTAGCTGAAATAAAGGAACTCCCTTTGAGGGGTTGATGCGTCGAGAGCAGAGTGATTCAGAAGAGGGCTTCCTGGAAGGGTGGCCTGAGCTGGCTCAGATCCGTCCCTTCCACTAAGCTACTTCTCCTGACAGCTCCTGGGTATGTCTGCTGCCATTCTGTCTCCAAGCACTTAGATCCGCCTTTGACAGGCAAGAAAACCTTACATGTCTCCCACTGCTTAAGAAATGATGCCAGATCCCCACAGACACCTCTTCCTCTATTCTGGTCACAACCCACCTTCCTGCTCTTTTTTTCCCTACCAAACATTAGCAACACACAAGTTATTGAGTGCTGACTTATTGTGTGTCAGGTCCTATATGAGTGCCTGGAATCTTCTCTAAGACAGACAGGTAGCTCAAGTTATTATCCCCATTTTACAGATCAGAAAACGGAGGCACAGAGAGCTTAAATAATTTGCCGGAGGTCACAGAGACCTATGCAAGGGACCGAGGACTGAAGTCAAGCTGTTTGATTCCGGTCTGCTACTTCTGAACTACTTAGAATTTGCTCCTAATAAAGTCCACCTCATCTTGTTAGAATGATTTATGATTCACTTTTTGACAGGCTAATGTAGTGCCTGACCTACAGTGAGGACTCAATAGATGTTATTTTTCGTCACTGTTCTACCTAGCGAAAGGAGCATAAATGAGTGTAACAAACAAATCTACCTTAAGTTTTAGTTGTTTGGTAGCTTGGTATGAGTCAGACGATAATGAGGTTGCCAAAAAAAGTAATCTTAGGCAACCTTACTAACCGCTCAATATGGAGAACATGTAAGGTGACAGTCTTGCTCTGCTCTGAGCCAGTCATCCAGACCATTCAGAGGTCTGGGCACTGCTCTTATTAAAGAGTCCGTCAAGAGGCAGAACTCACCCGATCAAGAGGATGGAGGAGGTTACAGGAAACCCAATAATAAAGACAGATTTGAATGAAGTGAGGATGGTTAAGTAGAAGAAGAGACACTATACGAAAATGATGTCTAGACCTCCTCAGCCCTACTAAACTGAAGTCTACAGGAATGGGGCTCAGACTTCTGTATTTTGCAAAAGCTGTCCAGGTGATTCTTATATACATCAACATTCCATTCTGCTCTAGGGAAGAGGTTCTTCTTTTAAAAATAAATTTTTTTTACATGTATTCATTTTTGAGAGACAGAGAGAGACACAGCACAAGTGGGGAAGGGCAGAGAGAGAGAGGGAGACACGGAATCCGAAGCAGGGTCCACGCTCTGAGCTGTCAGCACAGAGCCTGACACAGGGCTTGAACTCACAAACCGCGAGATCATGACCCGAGCCGAAGTCGGACGCTTAACCGACTGAATCACCCAGGTGCCCCATCTAGGGAAGAGGTTCTTAAACTTTAACATGCATCAAAATCTCCTGAGGGGTAATTAAAGCGAGTGCCAGGCCTTACCCGTAGAGTTTCTGATTCAGTAGGTCTAGAGAAGTGCCTGATGGTTTGTATTTTATTTTACCAAGATTTACTCACCAGGCCATCTTTTCTCTCTCTGCTCGCAGAGACTAAGACACCATGTGTCAAAAGAAAGCTATGTCTCTGTTTTCAATAACATTTTCTTTTCCTCAAACCAAAACACAAACTCCATACCAAACTCAGTTCTCAGCTTAAAAGTAATGCCTTTAAAAACAGCATTGCAGTTCCAACCAAACCCCATAGGGGGTGTCAGTCAGCCAATGGGTGCTTTTGTAAGCACCCAAACCCTTCTCTGCGTCAGTAGGTTTGCTTACAGAGGTGCACTTTTTTGTCTGGCAAAACAGAGAAAGACAAACTCAGTGTGAGAACAGAGTGTAACTGCTGACGGTTTAAAAAAACAAAACAAAACAAAACAAAAAACCCAAACAAACAAGAGAAACAAGTCCTATCTCCCAGCCCCATGGCCTGCTTAAAATGTTTCATTCCACGCTTTTGTCTAGAACATCATGATCTGTTCATTTATATTTTAACCAATTTATGGAACAGAAAAAGATGAGGTAAAAGTTGACTGGACTGAAATTATACCCTTAGTCACTTGAAATACTCATTTTGTACTTCATCATAATTATTGTGATTGTGTTTTTAAAACATATAAAGAACAAGACTGTGGGTTGGTCAGACTTCTACAATAAGGTACCCAATTATGTACTATAGAAACTAGCATAAAGTTGCATAAAAAAAGATCTTAAATGGGAATAATGACCTTAATATCTTAACTTGGAAACAACCCATTTATTTATTGCTCAGCCAGCAAGGACAGGCTAACTCTTTGGTGGAGCAGGTAGGGTGAGTACAACTACATCCAAAGATTCACCTTTCCTAAGTCATGCCATTCTCATGCAATCTGTCTAAAACGGTATCTTCGAAACTTCCCTATAAGGTTAAAAAGGGACCTTCCACATTCAGCTCAATATACTAGCCTTACATGTTAATACTGAACTGTTTATGCTATATCCATTAAATACTTTTTAAATAGTCCTGAAGTTTTACTATCCAAATCTTTTTTTTTTTTCCCCTAAGATTTCATTTTTAAGTAATCTCTCCACCCAACGTTGGGCTCGAACTCACAGCCCCAAGATCAAGAGTTGCCTGCCCCACTGACTAAGCCAGCTGGGCACCCCCAATCTAAACTCATTCTTCCATAGTCCTTCCATTACTAAACCATTTTGTGTTCTCTAAAATAGAATTATTCGGGGGCACCTGGGTGGCTCGGTCAAGCGCCTGACTCTTGATCTTGGCTCAGGCCATGGTCTCGTGGTTGGTGAGATCGAGTCCCATGTCGGGCTCTCTCTCTCTCCCCACTCTCACAATAAATAAACAAACTTAAAAAAAATAATAAAATAGAACTATCCTATGAGATACTTTTAAACATGTGGAAGTTTGTTTGATAATTTCCACTGTAAATGACATTTGATCATTAATCAAAGATTCCCTGTATCTGTTCCTTCACTAAGGCTGTGAGTTCTAGGTTTCCTTCTAGAAGTCATCTGACTGTATGTTGAGTAGTAAGAGCCAGCATTCCTCCCTTATCATCCTTCCGCAAATCTTAAAGTTTATAGTTGGCACAACGTCTGGAACAAAATTCACAGGCTAACATTTTGCCCTAAAAGGCTTTCATGATTTCTGATCTAAAACATTCAGGACTGACCTGAGGACTTGATTCCACTCTGGGGTCGATATGGGTGTGGATCAGAATGGACACAAAACCATTCAGTGAGTCCCTGAACCAGTGTGGCTTCTTCCTTGTTTTTCTTTTGGCCCTGAGGGATTAAGGTCAGGCAGTATTCGGCACAGCTGGGGAATGACATTTACTTAGTCATTTTACCCCAAGATCCAGCTCACAGCAAGGCTTCCTTAGAGTATCATCATTGGGGAAATTCCCTGAAGTCAAGGTCTGCGTTTAGTCATCTCTGGATTTCCTCCCCACCTGGTTAGAGTGCTCTAGACACAACAGACACTTAGCATTCAGTTGGCAAACAAGAGTGAAGACTGGTGTTTTGAGAATGGCTAAAAGGCTAAAAACAAAAAGAACGCCCTCGGCCTGCCTCTTCTCTTTGTAAGTCATATCCCCCTTTATCTATCTAGTTTCTGTCTCAAGTCCCACTTCGAACTATCCTGATCATCCGGGACCCTAGGTCTTCCTCTCTGAAACATCAACAGGATTCTGTACACTGTGTTGTTTTCAGCCCATGATGTCACAATAGCCTACTACGTATGCTACTGTTGCTATTTAAGTGCCCCTCAACTCTGTGAGTGCTCTGAGGGCAAGGCCAGTCTATCACTGTTTTACAGACCCACAGTGTATATAATGCTGTGCCCCAAAAAGATTTTTTAAAATAATGAAAGACTACAAAAGTGAACAATGCCCCCTTGTCATTGTTTTGAAAAGTAAAATAAATCTAGTTGTATAAATTAGACAAAACAGATTGGTAAGAAAGAAAAAGAATAAGGGTGATATGATCTGGCAAGATGGGGCTTTTGTATCTTCGAGTGCATTAGCTGATTTCTTTCTTCAGCTTCTGGGAATATAAAAAAGGTAGTCTGTCAGACCACAGAACGAGAAAACACAGTAGAAAAAAAATAAATGAGATGATACATCCTTTTCTAGCAGCAAGTTTGTTAGCCCATCCTTCACTCCCTCCATCCTACCCCAAGAAGAACCACTTTTGCTGGATGGCACGATTGATGATGACTGAAATTGCAATGCATACTTACTGCGCACCTAATATGTACTGTTGGCTTCTAAGCATTTAACATTTGTGTATTAACGCCTTACAATATGCTTATGAAGGAAAGAATCTTGTCCTCATTTTATGGAAAAATGAAACTGAAACACAGAGATGGTAAGTAAGCCTCCTAAAGATATAGCTGATGACCTGAATCTGAATCTATACATTTCCCTCCTCAAGAAACATTTACAAACATTCCTTGGCTTACGATAGGGTTACATCTCAACAAACCCATTATAAGATGGAAATATTACAATTCAAAAATGCATTTAATACACCTAACCTATTGAACACTGTAGCTTAGCTTAGCCAATGTAAACACTTAACATTAGCCTACAGTTGGGCAAAATCCTCTAACACAAAGCCTATTTTATAATAAAGTACTGACTCTTTCCTAAAATATACTGAATACCGTACTGAAGGTGAAAACCTGAATGGCTTATGGGCACAGAGTGGTCGTGAGCACGTTGGTTGTTGACCCTACTGACCGCGTGGCTGACCGGGCGCCGTGGCTCACTGCCACTGCCCAGCGTCAGGAGTGACAGCTTCAAATCATGTAAGCCCCAGCCCAGGAGATGATCAAAACTCAGTTCCTACTGATTTGTGTATCGCTTTCACACCACTGTAAATCAGGACTGTCTGTAACCTGACCAAGGGTTAGAGGGCACACCTGAGTAACCACAGACGGTTCCTGTGCTCCTCTTACGCTAGTCGTGCCCTTTTCGTCTTGAGGGAGTTGAGGCAACTTGGAGACAGAGCTAAATAATTTGAAATTTTAAGAGGCCGTGTTGGAGACAAAGATGGAAGGTGAGGTGCCTGGCTGGGAGAGGACTCCAGGGGAAAGAAAGAATGCAGATGCCAACTGAGCTTTGCTCAGTAATGTGTAATGTAACTTTTTCCTCTGGCCCCTTGTGAAAGGCTGAGTAAAAAGCTACATCACAAATGCTTTGTAACATTGTGTCTGCTTTGGGGAATGAAAAGAATGGTGGAACCCAGCTTCAGAGGTGGGCAAGTCCACAGAGAGGACAGAGGGTGCCCACAGAGTGACATGAGTCACAGTAAAAGTATAAGGAAAAGTGGTTGCTAAGAGACCAAGAGGGAGGAACTAATTTAAAGCAGTAGGTGAAATTCTCCCTCGAGGGTTACGAATTGTATAAATTTGTAACAGACTCACAAAGTACAAAGCAATACAGGCTTTAAAGCTGTATTTTTCATTTACGGGGCGCCTGGCTGGCTCAGTCGGTTAAGTGTCTGACTTCAGCTCAGGCCATCATCTCACAGTTTGTGGGTTCGAGCCCGAGCCCGGCGTCTGGGCTCTGTGCTGACAGCTCAGAGCCTGGAGCCTGCTTCGGATTCTGTGTCTCCCTCTCTCTCTGCCCTTCCCCTGCTCACACCCTGTCTCTCAAAATTGAATAAATGTTAAAAAAAGAAAAAAAAAGCTATATCTGCATTTAGTACTCTTAAATATATTAATTAAGAAGGATTAGAATTCAGTGGTTTGGCCTTTAGAACCTGAAAGGTCTATAGCTCCAAGTGCTGATGTGTTCATGCAGCTCTATTTCTGCTTCCCTGCACTCACCGATAGGTGGTTTCTGGAAGGAGGTCTTTTATAACATGGGTGGTGGTATTGCCCACGGTGATGCTAGTGTCTCCAAGGTCAATATTGTAAGCGAGGATTTCAGATCCATTATTGCACGGCTCTTCCCAGTTCAGTACAAGGCACACAAAAGGTGAATCAGGGTAGGCATTGAGGGTCTCCTCCTCCAGAACACAGAGAGTGGAGACAGGGTCAGGGGCAGATGCTGGTGTCTGGCAAAGGACAAGCTCACTATACGGTCCTGCTCCAGCTTGATTGACAGCCTAAAAAGACAACAGCAAGACAAAGTCCACATTACCCCACCGTAAATTCTGAAGCCTCCGTGTTAGGCGCTGTTACAGAAATCTGACGTAATACACAATTTACTTCTAGAAACACAGGTAGAAAGAAATCTCAGAAAACATTCGCTTTAATGACCACGTTCCAAAAAACCGCCAAAGACACCTTCTCTGTTAATAAAGCAGAAGATAATATCACCATCGTCACCTTTTATAAAACATAACTTTAAAACAACACTTTGTATTTGCCTGGCCCACTTCAGGCTATATATGGTCCTGTGGCATCCTCACAGTTACTGTGGGGTGGACACTAAATGGCAAGTCTTCTTCTAGTCTTTTCCATGTGCACGAGTAACTCCTATCCATGGCCATTCTGACTCTATCACCTCCTAGTCTCCCCCTCACTTACTCTGCTCCAGCCACACTGGGTTCCTTGCTGTTCCACGGGGACACCAAGTGTGCTCCCACCTCAGGGCCTTTGCAAATTGCTGCCCCTCCTGTCCCGGAACCTTTTTCCCTAGACATCTGCACAGCTTGCTCAAGCATCTTCACGTCTTCTCTCAAGTGCTGCCTTACAGTGAGCCCTCTCTGGACACCATGTTTAAATCTGCGGTCACCCTACCCCACCCTCACCCCCTGTGATCCTCATTTCCTATTTCCCTTCTTTATTTTTCATCACCACGTTTATCACCACCATGAGAATGTAAGTTGCATAAAGGTAACGTTGTCTGTTTGGCTCACTGTTGTATCCCCCAACAGCTTGAACAGCGTCTGATACAGAGTATGTGCTCAATAAATGTTGTTAAACTTGTATTTTTTTCCCTTTAAAAACATTTAGCAGCCTCCTTACAAAAGCGAATGCACTCTAAACTCTAGTTCTCATTTAATTCATAGGAGAGTTTAGAAGGACAAATTAGAGAACTAAACAAAAGGAGTCTGAGCTCTTAAAGGTTCAAAACAAAAGTTACAACACTTAGGTACTACTGTTAATCTCAAAGAAGTTCAGAGCATCCATTTGCTAACAAACCACTTGTGAAACTCTACTGTAATATTTTCTCATACCTACTTCTATTTCATGACAATACTCCAACTCTCTTTTTTGGTAAAATTTTAATGTCATGATTTACGTTAAGAATATATATAGAGATTTCATTCTTTAAGACAAATTTATCACAGGGGCGGAAAAATAAGACATCATGAAGCTCCATGTTCGTATCCACCATGTACCAGAAGGAAAACACACGGCTTTTAGAGTTGCAGCTTAGTTCAAGTCTTGATTCCATTATTTACTAACTGTGCAGTTAGTAGGCATACACATATGTATGCATGTTGTGTGATCTTAGGCAAATTAGGATCTTCTGAGCCTGTTTCCTGAGATGTAAAATGGAGACAGCAACACCTAATTCATAGGATCACTGTAAAGATTAAATTGGTCAACATGAAAAATCCTGGCCGTTAGTCAGTGCATCCCTTCTGGGGAAGGCCAGAACAAAAGAGCATTTTCTTTTCTGTTAAAAAAACAAAACAAACAACTTTCCTTAAATTTTGAGCTAATTTTAGATTTACAGAAATATTGTAAAAATAGTACAAAGAAACTTGTGTATATCTCTCACCTTTCATTCCCTAATGTTAACACCTTATACAACTACAGATCACAACCACAAAATTAATATTGATATAATACTATTAACTACATACAGATCTGATTCAAACCTTACTAATTTCTTCAGCAATGTTCTTTTTCTATTCCAGGATCCCACTCTGGATCCCATATTCTTTTACTACCTTCATTTCATAAGAAATGTTTTCTTGATTTATGCTACTTATTATGACCAGTTTTCAAAAAAAAAAATACAAATAATTTGGAAGATCTCTCTCTCTCTCTCTCTCTCTCTCTATTTATTTATTTATTTGGGGGCAGGAGAGAGAGAGAGAGAGAGAGAGAGAGAGAGAGAGAGAGTGCGCTCTCCAGGCTTGATCTTGTAAACCCTGAGATTCATGACCTGAGCTGAAATCAAGAGTTGGACACTGAACCGAAGGAGCCACCCAGGAGCCCCTCAGAAGAATCTTTTAATAAAATAAATAAAAGCATGCCTCTAATATATAGTATGTCTCATGTGAACAGTACTATTTTGGTACTTGTTAACTAAAATACCCTTAAGGAAGCATATCAAAGTGCAAAAATTCTTGAGCAAAACAAGAAATGTTTTACCCAATTTTTATAAAACACAATATAAGTATTACAATGATTTAATTTTAAGATGCCAAATATTCAAAAAACGATTTGTCTGACTTTGCAGTGTGTTAAGTAATATTAATTCATGAAAATAATTCATATTTGGCCTACATGTGCCAAGTAAGTCAATTTAGGTTGAGGAGATCCCTTTCCTGACAAGACGGTACTTCTTTTGCATAGTAATGGTGGTCTGAAAAGAACTACCCCCTTCACAGGGTCTGATTCATTTTATGACAAACAGGTATGGACATCTGAAAATGTTTTCTACTCCTCACTTTCAAACCAGGGAGGCAAAATTCTTACGCAGGCTCTATTCCTACTCTATTCAATGTATGTTTTAAAATGCCATTTGGGGGAGTCAGTGCTAAGTGACAGCATATACCCTGAAGGGGAAAAAAGAAGAACATTTTCAGGAGAGACCCAAAACTCAAAAAGCATAGTGAATTTTTTTTTTCCTGTGGTGGCAGACAGTTCTTTATTTATATCCTGCCTTGTTCCAAAAACAGGAGTGTAGCACATATTTTATAACCTTTTCCCAATGACTCAGCACTGCTATTATAAAGATCAGATAATGTGCCGTGACCCTGAGTCACTGACGAGTTAATTATGTCCCAGGTGCTCCATTCAAGAAGGAAGGAACATGTATAACAAAAGAGTTTAATCAGAATGTTTATGAAAAAGCAGCCTTCAGAATTTAATAGAGAAGCTTCAGTTGATCTGGAAAATTAATTTATGAAGGGAGTATTTTCTCCAAAGAGGTCAGAGACACCGATATGTTCATGGACTTGTAATCAGCAATTTGATTCATGACTTAAATCAGGTGGAAACCTAAATCTGGCATCTCTGCCTTTTTATCTATTTAAATCTAAACATGTGTGAAGACAGAGTTCTCCAAGGTCAAGAACCACATCTGACTAATCTTGGTATCTCTCCCGTTGATCAGCCTGTTCACCCTTTGATTCTGGCACAAAGTGGTGCTCAAACTATGTTACCAAACAAATGGAAAGAAATGGACAAAGAACCCTGTTTTCTAAGGACAATTAAGGCTTTACAACGGGGAAAAAATAATCACTTATCCAAGTCAATAAAAGTAAACTCATGACTACTGTCACTTTTAGGGGTTAGGCTAAGAAGCCAACTGTTCTTCATGTTACTCTATTTGTAACCAGCCTTCTTAATAATGGTCACTGAGAAATGGGAGGTGGATCTTGTCATCTAATGCAGCCTAGTTCAAATCACTCTAATGTTTGTTTCTGGCTCCATTTAACAACTGGCATACACGTCTTGTGTCTTTTGCCAGTCTTAAGCGTCTTTCCCACTGAAACATGCATCTCAGGGGGATTCACAGAGAAGGAACCTTCCCTAAGGAGCTGTGACTGACCCCTCGGTCCTGGATTTGGTCACTTATTCAGTGAGTTCACAGACAGGACACAAGGGTGGAAAAAAGGAGAGTGGTGCAGAATTGGATTTTGTCCTTCTGCTACAGGACCTCCCAGAGAAGCAGACATTAATTATAAGACCAAAACAATTCAATTTATTTTCATTTAAAAGGACTCTTCATTCCATATCATCCATCTTGATAGTCTCCATCACAAGCCTTTGGGTCACTGCCCCAGAGTCCTTCATGGAACACCTGGGTCTATGAGTAACATCGGAGTCATGTCAACCTACCTGTAGTCTACAGCAATATTGTGCGGCGGGCAACAGGTCCCTTATCTCAAAGCCGGTATCTGTCCCGTGATAAATGAGTTCTAAGGATTCTTCATCTTCTCCCCATTCCAACCTGTACTCTGAGATGTCGGCACCAGAGCTTTCTGGACTCTGGAAAGCAGAGATTTAAGTAGTTAATTTCACTGAGAAGGAAAATCCCATGATGTTTGTGCTCAACTAACTAAACTTAGGGAAACAGAGCAACATGCCCCTGGGTATTTCAAATACATGGAAGAAAAAGGCATGAAAGAGGTACTCGATTTCCTCTCAGTTCTAACCAGTGGTAAAATTTCCACAACTCCAAGCGATAGAAGCAAGAGCCAAGAGAGATTAATGTGTAAAATCACCTACATGTGAATTATAGCTTTGTAGGTTCCTCATAACTTGCATTTGGGGGCAGATAAAGTACAAGAAACAGAAATCGATGCAGAACACGTGCCTGACTTACCTCCCAACTCACTAGGACACATCCATCAGGCGTAAAAGAAATACAAGGTGCTTTGCACTGTCCAGGAGGCCCTGCAGCAGTGGTAATTTCTGAGACATCAGAATAGGGGCCATACTGAAAGGGAAGAACACACACATGCCTGTATGTATAGTGTGAACACACACGTGTGTGTTCACACACAAGCTTATAACCAAATAAGGGCTAGACAGACTAACACCATCATCAGTACAACTGATTAAAAAATATTGCCTAAAGGTTTTCACTTTCAATTGAATGTGCATAAGGTTTCTTCCTACATATACTCTGTGAGGGGTAGATGTCTATTATGTATGTATTATTTCTTTTTATTCAAAAGGATCAGAAAGTTGGTGTACCAAACATTTCCCCTTTATTGTGCCATCAGAAACAAAACCATGCTGATTTTTGATGCAGCATGGCATTCTGTTTCAACATGTCTCCCAGGACAGCAAAGAAAACTAAGTCAAAGATAACTAAGTCAGACGTACACTGCAGCTTAATTTTTAGCACGCAAAAATCGACTCGAAATTGGTTATCCAATTCTGTGAGCCGTCAGCACAGAGCCAGATGTGGGGCTTGAACTCATGAATCACGAGACTGTGACCTGAGCCAAAATCAGATGCTTAACCGACTGAGCCACCCAGGCGCCCCTGGGTAACTTTCAATGTAACAGGAATAAATTAAGGCTGATGATAATATTTTTAGATGATAAATTAGATAAATTAGAGGATAAAAAATTTCTTCTTTGACAGAAAGTAAAACTCGGAGCATCAGAGTGGCATATTTATCTTTGTTATGGCAGAGATGCCCTGCACAGCTGACAGGGAAAAGAGCAAAAACACCAGTAACACATTTTCTGCAGCATCTGTGGTCATCACCTGCCACTGCTTTTTAATTATGTAAGCTCAGGTGCACCAGCTTTCTTATCTTCTCATCAAAACATTGTTATTGGTTAGATCCACTCTGGTTGTCGTCGTCGTCGTCTTTTTTTTAAATTTAGATAGTTGTACTGTGTCTGAATTTCTTTCCTAGCTGGGAATTAGAAGGAATCCAGCTCCTGCTAAAGGTTTGAGATGCTACTTCAGACCAAGTGTTTTCACAGTGTGGCCAACAGGAAATAGACTGGAGACCCACGCATGTTCCTCTGCCAGGCTTGCACAGGGCTACCGAGAATGAGAGAAAATCACCAACTTCATGCTGCTCTCAGTTGTGCTTTCTTATTTTTAAAAATCCCATCAATTAATTATATCTACTTATTTACATGGAACCCATCTGTACAAATCACGAGTATACGTGGCAGTGGGGAGGGGTACAGCAGCAGCCTGCACCAGAAAGACAGTTTCTGGTTACCTTGTTCTCATCATGAATCCCACCCCCCCAAACCCACATTACTCTGCGATTTAAAATAGGGGTGTAGGGGCGCCTGGGAGGCGCAGTCGGTTAAGCGTCCGACTTCAGCCAGGTCACGATCTCGCTGTCCGGGAGTTCGAGCCCCGCGTCGGGCTCTGGGCTGATGGCTCAGAGCCTGGAGCTTGTTTCCGATTCTGTGTCTCCCTCTCTCTCTGCCCCTCCCCCGTTCATGCTCTGTCTCTCTCTGTCCCAAAAATAAATAAATGTTGAAAAAAAAAATTTTTTTTTTAAATAGGGGTGTAATCTAGGGGCTCAGTCAGTTGAGTGTCTGACTTCAGCTCAGGTCATCATCTTGTGGTTTACAGGCTCGAGCCCCACATCGGGCTCTGTGCTGGCAGCTTGGAGCCTGGAGCCTGCTTCGGGGGTTCTGTTTCCCTTTCTGACCCTCCCCTGATCGTGGTCTGTGTCTCTCTCTCTCTCGCTCTCAAAAATAAATAAAACATTGAAAATAAAATAAATACAATATGGGTATAATGTAGACACAGACTTCCAATCTATGATGGGCTGAGAAGAGTTCTCCGGTCTTCATTTGAAACAAAACAAAAACCAGAAGCTGGCCTCCCTGGCCTCTACCCCACTCCAGTTCTAAAAACTGACCTGAGATATTGCTGCGTATAGAAGGGCAAGGCTTCTATAGCTGGGTAAGAAGGAAATTGTTTTGAAAACAACCCAAAATAGCTAAAGCGTGATGTTCTTTCTTAGTAACCTTGAACTCTTTCTTAACAGAATGATTTGAAGACAGAAATTTCTAATCCTGGGTCAATATGAAGTCACAACAATGTATCAATTCAGAAATGAGATTCACATACCCTTCTTTAATGGCTACCAAGGCTGGATAGATACTGCTGAGGAATTTCGGGGGGGGGAGGATATGGAAGTGTCAGCACCTTGGTATTCTGGTTATGGTGCACAAGCCTGTACTCACCCCTCCGTCATTCAGAGCCCTCACCCGGAAACGATACACAGTTCCGGGGAGCAGGTTGCCCACGGTGCACTCGAGCTCTGGCCCATGGTACACCTCCGAAGCCACATCCTCGGGTTCCGTCATCTCCACACTGTACTCTGAGACCTCACAGCCACTTTCTGAGGCAGGAACGTCTGGGAATGGAGAACGCTTTTCATCTTAGAACATTTTTATGCTTCCAGTTGAGCAGCTCACACCTGGTTTCCCACAAGGTTTGTAACACATCGTGTGGGCGGCTGGTCCTCAGCATCTCTCCTACAAAAAGCAACCCTCCCCTCCCCCCAAAAGAAAAGCGATACGGAAGAAAAAGTTTCTGAAGGATGTTATCCGTACTTTCCAAACTACATCTAAGTACATTCAATTACTTCAACAAAATAATTTGGAAACAACAGAACCCCTTGGCAAATGTCTACACTGTAAGACAAGGAAGAAACAGAGGGAGAAAATCTCTCTAACTTAAAACCAAAGGCCACGTTAAATCAAGATAAATGACCCAAGGTTGGCACAATATTTTATGACGTTGTAGACGTGAGTAGTGGCAAAAAAACAGTCTGATGGAGTTCTGCAGGTTTGTATTTGCGAGTTTACATGCTGCAAACTGCTGTCACAACAGGAAATGCTTGTACAGCTCAGGGCCCACATGTGACAAAAGACGAGGAGAATCAGAGGTTACCTTACGAACCTCGCTTTAATCTCTACATTGCACGCAACTTCGCTTTTGTGAATAGGGTTGAAAAACTGGGAAAGACTGGCTGCTGTGCAAGATTTTCTAGGCAAGTGTCCTCCGAAGGACAGAGAATGCCCAGTGAGCGTAGCTCCCTCAGGATGAGCGACGGCGTGCCGCAGAACACAAACCCAAGCCAACACACATCAGACAGACAGTGGACATTTTCAACAGGAAGGACTATGGTCGTTAGCAGACTGCCAACTTAATCACAAAGCATTAAATCTCCAATTCCACCTCCAGTTGTCCCAACCGTCAATGTCAACGTGAAGATTTGTTCACTCACCCCACTCTAAGTGGACTTCTTTGTGCTTTGGTCTACCCAAAACCCTCGGTGGTCGACACTGACCTGGTGCAATGCTTAGTGTGCGAGCAGGGAGACTTTCAGAGCACTGCAGGAGAAACACCGGAGAGAACCATCTCTTAGTTACCGTGAATTCACCAGACCTCTACATCCCAGGCAGATCCTACCCTGTAACTGAACGTGCTGCCCAAAGGGGATCACACGGTGAATGTGCACACTTGATTTCTGTGCAGAAGGGTCTTCTCTCGTGTGTGTGTCAGGCGTGAACATACACTGCATGTGGCACTGGTAAAAATGCTTATTTATGAAGTCAGATTTGTAGCCACGGGTTGTGTATTCTAAGCACACAACTGCTTTCCTTTAAGCCAAAATTAGAGAGATCTGTCGTGAGGACAGAAGAGAACACAAAACAACAGCTGGATGACATTTTTAAATGGTGCTATAAACGGTGAAACCATCCACATACGGGGGCAGTATTAATCAACTGAGTCTGACATTAACCGGCAGGTTCTTTTAATGCTAAAATAAGCGGGCCTCCTTTTAGGAGCTGATTGTGCAAGGCTGGGGATGTGGAAGTCGACTGTCTGCAAGAGGAGAAAACAAGGTGCAACTCTGCAGCTTGGCCAGACTCCTCCCTTTTCCCCGAGAAGAAGTGCTGCAGGGGAGAGGTACCCTAGACACCTCACACAGGAGGTGCCTGCTGACCCTCTGGGGCCTGGATGTGGGGACAGCCCACCCAGGGAAGCACTACAGAGAGCTCTGGCGCTGGACGGTGGTCTAACCGGACCTTCTTTTCACAGTCTATGTGGGTAGCCTAAACATCACGGCACTGCTATCCTTGCGGGAAAAAGAAAAACACAGGACACCAGTGGAGGTGTGCTGACTGCTGACTGCAAAGCCAGGCACCCTAACGGCAAGTCTTCTTGAGAAACATAAACCCAGCACAGGGCTATAAGCTACCGTCTCTCACTATTAATGGTTTCAAACCATGATGTGAAACATCCCTACGATGAAAATGGCTTTTTACCATCTTGCCTTTCATTCATTTCTGAATGCGCATTACAGCCAGTTAGTATCTGATTTCTAGCACACTCCCTGTGTATTTCTGAGGTTATTTTAAGCCTATGAGAACCCTGTGTGGTCGAAACCAAGGCTCCTGACATGTTAGCCAATCTCAGGTCAAGTAAAGAGCGGAGAGCAAGGGATATGCTGCTGCCTACAGGTGTGTAAGTTGGGCACTGCACAACTGCAATGGTGTCACTCAGCTCAGTCGTCATAGATTTGTGTGGTTTTTCCAGCAGATGGCAGTAAAGCACCTTGGGGAAGGCGCATCCCCTGTTCTCACAAAACTGCCAGGTTTGGTAACAGCAGAGCTGTGCAGGAGGTCACGTCTTTTTGACCCTGAATTCTATGCTTTTCTAGCACTGCAATAACTCAGGTTCTTCTTATTTAGCGAGACGAATTCCGGACAACACTCAATTTTCAACCGTCACCTGGGATCATGCCAAAGTCTTCCGAGAAATCACTAAGTGACAAACGCGCCTTGACAATTCCACAGTTTAGCGGAGAATCACCCGGGCCTATCTTTCATGTCCTCCGAAAACGCAACTGGAAAAAACTCTTGTTTTCATTTCCTGATGTGACCCCGTGGCAGGCTGTGCTGTGACAATGCATTCTAAGAGAGTAATTGTCTCGTGATGTTACAGAGTGGCTGTCTGAACCCGACCCAAGAGGTTTTCCTTTCGCGCCACGGCAAAACCGACCTGACTGTGTCCACCAGTACTGATGCAGCACGCTCGGAGTTTGTACAAAGTGCCTGGTTTCAAGTGGGTGAAAGTGTATTCTGTAGCCGATCCGCTGTATGCCACCTCCCACTGGCTCGCTGTAAAACAAGACTCGTGTGTGAGTTTTTGCCTCCTGCAAACGAGGAACAGTAACAGCCATTCCTGAGGGTAACAAGCTCTAAGCGGTTTCCATGAAAACCAGCATCTCCTATTTTCTTTTTTTTTCTTTTTTTAAATAGCCAAGGGCCCTCTCTCCCTTCCCTTCCCAAAGTTAAATATTTAAAATGACACGGAGTCATTTTTCATACTTAGTACTGCAGGCTAGACTACTTAATACCACCATTATTATATTTGCTGACTATAAGGTTCGGATGCTGGAAACCACAGAAACCCGTCGTTGGCACGGGGGGGGGGGGGGCGGAAACGGAGACAGAGCACGGGGTCAAGCGAGCTGTGAGATGATTGTGGCGAGAGAAGGCCTTGGGGGCCAGCTGGGTAGGGGAAGGCTGCCCAGCCAGGAGGCTCCTGGTCAGTCTGGGACATGCTCAAGAGTCCCTCCTGCTCTCACGTGCTGGAGGGCACGGGGGGTGAAATCTCCCCAACACGCACAGAGTCCTTTGGGGAAAAGCCTGCCGTCTTCACAGAGCTCACGTAAGAGACAAAAATGGCTGGGAGGGTGACGAATTAAAGATGAAGCACTCAGGTGACCTAGTTATCTGGCCACTTCTCGGGACTAAAGAAAGTAAGCAGGGCTGCTGAAGGCTGCAGCGGTCTGACTGCCCGGTAAGGCTGACGCCACCAGGGACAAAGCATCGGGGGCTTCTTCCCCCGGCCGCCCGCCCGCCTCGCAAATCTGGGCTGCTGCAGGCTTCCATCCTCTGTGTCGCTCTCCTTACAGAGCCACACGTCTGGGGGACTATTTCACCAAGGCCTTCTCTCCATGAAGTTGTTTCCAAGAAAATATTTTTCCCCATTACCCAAGATACTTTACTAAAGTAAGTTTCCCTTGGCCACTTATTAGGACAGATTTACAATGAAGTCACAGGCACCAGGGCCGTGGGGGCTGTGGGTGGGCACTAAAAAGCGTTATTAGGACATCGCTGGCTAGAAACCTGGGAAGAGGCACATGGGAACAGGGATGACTGACAAGATTCAATTAATCACCCACTTTATGTGCTAGCAAAGCTGTTAACTTTCAGTAGAGAACGGCATCTAGTTTGATTTGATATCATCAGTGGTCAAGAGAGTCACGAAAATGGCAAACATGCTTTCACAAGGAGCCACGGCAGACACCTGACTTCTCTCTTCGGTAGGTTTTTGTAACGTAAAAAACTAAATCAAATTTTTAGCCCAGAAGAGGACTTTATGATGAGAACAGCTGTGCCCACCTCAAAGCATTCTTACGTTCTTAGTTCAAAATAGAAGCGGACCGGCTCGAAAACCAGAGCTCCAGGTGGTCACTGCAAGTAGAGGGCAAAAGAGCAGCCCACGCCTGCCCGGCTTGTTCGCAAAAGTCACCGTTATGAATGGTTACGGGGATTATCAGAATGGCGAGATAGGTCGTTTTAAAAATTCTGACAGCTATATTTTTTTCCTATTAAAGCCTAATGAGTTTTACTAGAAAAAAAAGATCGAGTATTTTTAAAGGCACTTCTTAAGGAATCTGATCTTTAACACTGTACTACTTTAATCCACATAGTGCACAAGTGATGACAGTCTGACTCAGACGTCACAAAGATGGAAAGGCATTTGCTAAACTTGTCAGGAAAGTGGGACTGTGACACTGTCACTCTCTCCCGATAATACGATGTTTTCTTTGCCATCGCTGTACGTGGGAACTTGTCGATTACCAAACTCGCCTGCTCTCTCCACCTTATCCTTCCTGCTGATTGCTTCTGACACTCCCTCTGCTTGTAAGAATTTTCAGAGAAAGTGTGCCAAGACAGGGGATGAAAATTTAATAATTCGATTAATTAGGACCTCTGGCTTAAAGAAAGGACACGGAACATTTAAAAACATGATAAAAATGTACATTTCAAGCATACCCTGATCCCTGATGCTATGTGTAAAAGAGAAAACTGTAAATATGTGATTACGGTCTATTTGTTGTAATGGCACTACCGGTAGAATTGATGGCTTCCCGCTATTACCATACAGATGTTTTAGGACGTTAGAAAGTAGAGGTTGGTACTGGATTTGAGGAAAACAATTTCCTAAAACTTCACCTTCAGAATTTCCATCAGTAATCTCCAGCAAGTACTTGAGTATTTCTGAACCACCATTATCCTTGGGAGGATCTGGAGAGTAAGCAGATGCCTTATTAGTTATGAAAGGGCATAGATTTTTATTAACAAATATCATTAGAAGACAGAAAACATGTCACATTATACTCCTTAATTCTGAATTTAAGCAAAAGGTATCATAATTACTGTATTACTCTTGAAAAACAAAAGAAACAAACAAAACCACCAAGAAGCCCTGAGCGCTATCAGATTATTCGAAGTTCTTAGGTCTAAAACGTCAGAGTTATTTAGCAAAATACGAGCAAAACTCAAACTATGAATTAATTTTTCTAAGAGTTAAGTTAATAAATCGACTTTGAGAATTCTGAAGCCTGCTCTTTAACATTCAATTTTTATATAAGATGAAATACGTAACTCTTTTATTATTTATTTTATTCTTTACCTCACTTAGATTACCAGTGACCAGATTCTTTTGAGATGGAGAGGGAAGGAAAGAGAAGTGCAAAATTTACTGATAAAATAAACAAGACATCAACACGTAATAAATATGTTCCATCATGGTTTGCCACTAAGCATACTGTATATCCCAAGGGAATCTGATACGCAACCGAATTTGTGAGTCGAGAACACACCAGACAGGTGGTCTGAGGAAGGGGTGCTGGCTTATTACCGGAGCCCTGTGGACTGTGGGTATTTACTCCACTGCTAACTCCGTCCGCGAGAGTTTTCTTTTCTGAGCAGCAAAATACCTTGCGTTGTAATTTTTTAAGACTATGCAGAAGTTCCCTCTACCATCAGTTTTCCCAAGTCTCTATTTTAGATACAGACTTAGGGACTTCCTGGCCCTTCTTTCGCTTGGTATTTCCATGAATGCATACACATTTCAGTAAGAGAGATTTAAAACAATAATTACAAAGTTAAATATTATAGCATATAGCTAATGAAAGTAAACATTTACTTTCTAGGATTTTGTGAGGAAAAAGCTTCACAATCCGGCAAGAAAAGCACACCTAGATTTTTACAGTTTCTCTTAATCACGTCCATCTTCCAAGGAAATAGATATCCTAATAATTCTGCCTCAAAATTATTAGGTAACTTGAAACAGTTTTATGTCTCAATGGTTGACCTCCAATAACAGTTTAGTAACGTTTTGTGTTGGGGCGCTTGGGTGGCTCAGTCAGTTAAGTGTCTGGCTCCTGATCTCGGCTCAGGTCACGATCTCATGGTATATGATTTCCTGCCCCACGTGGGGCTCTGTGCTGACAATGTGGAGCCTGCTTAGGATTCTCCCTCTCCTTCTCTCTCTCTCTCTGCTCCTCCCTCATTCTTGCTCTCTCTCAAAATAAATAAACTTAAAAAAAAAAAATGCTCTGTGGGTTTTTTTTTTTAAGACTTTATTTTTATATAATCTCTATATCCAACACAGGGTTTGAATTTACAACCCTGAGATCAAGAGTCACATGCTCTACCGACCAAGCCAGCCAGGAGCCTCTTTAATAATATTTTAAATTCCCTTTATATGACCTGGCTGCCAGGTAAAATCTTATTTTAAGTCTCTTTTTTGGGGTGCCTGGGTGGCTTAGTCGGTTAAGCTTCCGACTTTGGCTCAGGTCATGATCTCACAGTTTCTGAGTTTGGGCCCCGCATCGGGCTCTGTGCTGACAGCTCAGAGCCTGGAGCCTGTTTCAGATTCTGTCTCCCTCTTGATCTCTGCCCCTCCCCCACTCGCACTCTGTCTCTCTCAAAAATAAATAAACATTAAAAAAAAATTAAAAAATAAAAAAAATAAATCCTTTTCTTTTTCCTTTTTCTGTCTTTCAGGAATCTAATACTATTATGACACATTGGTGATAATTATACACATCCCAGCAGTTTTACATATAATTGCAAATCTTTATCAACATTCTAAAGGCATTCACTTCATTGAAATAATCCGAGCTGCAGAGGTGAGCCACAATATCCTTCCACCAGATACCCTCAAACACCATTTAATGAACTTCAACAGGAAAAATTCCTGAAGTGGGGTGCGCCCCTGGATGGCTCAGTTGGTTGAGCATCTCACTTCGGCTCAGGTCATGATCTCATAGTTCTTGCGTTCGACCTCCATGTGGGGCTTTGGGACAGCATGGAGCCTGCTTCAGATTCTCTTGGCTCCCTCTGACTCTGCCCCTCCCTCACTCATGGGTGCTCTCTCTCTTTCAAAAATAAGTAAACATTTAAAAAAAAGAAAAAACAAAATTCCTGAAGTTCAAAACTTCCGGTTACATACAAACAACAAAAACGAAAGTTTTCCTAGTTCTTAACTTGAACATTCTGTATGTCAAAATTTACTTAAGATGACATACCTAAAGTTTGAAATTTATTCTCAATATTAATTTTATAAATCAATTTTTCACATTAAATATCACTACCATTGTTAAGGGCAAGTTACTGAAGAATGAATACATATTCAGAGATTACTACATCCAAATCAGTAATAAAAGTGCAGGAGGCAAAACAATACAGGAACAATCGTAAAGTAAAATGCTCGTAAAATGGACAATTCCAGTGGAATTCTCTGGATGTTTCTGATACATATATTCCAAATCTGTAAAATCCCCACAAATAATACTTCTTATTTCTTATTTTGGTTTGTCACCACTGAAATCAGTTTTTAAAAATCTATCAAAAACAACCAACAGCAATGTTAGCGAAACATACCCCATTTGACACTAAAGCCATGAGATGTAACTGGTCCTTTGATGAGGGGTCTTGTGGGGGGTCCGGGCCTGTCAGGACTCGTCGTACACACCAGCACTTCACTTGGACAACTCTTCCCTTCCACATTAGAAGCAGTCAGCTATAACACCACGGAAAAAACATGAACATGCTTTAGATGTCACGTATTGAAGAAATGGCAACGTTTTACCAAGGCAAGATCAAGGCATCTGTAAATTCACACAGACAGACATTCCTCCTCTCTCTCAATCTCAAACAACTGATTTACAAGTTATTTCCTTTACGGGGTGCTTATTTTCTGTACAGTTAGCTTTTGACAATTACAAATAAAACACTAAGGTGGGTCGTAGCTAAAGACATTTTTACCCTTTCAAGAAGACATAGAACCAGTATGTTACCACCTAGTTCTTATTGTTTTGTAGGAAGAAATTGGGGGAGGGGAAAGCAGGTAAAAATAACCTTACTTATTTAAGAGCAGGGCAATGCCACCTTGTGGAGAAATGCTAGCAGTATACCCACCTACGTTCTCATGGCACCAAACAGCAAGCGTTTGTTAAATATCAGAAATTGTCATTTTCCTCAAATAGTCACACACTTCACTTGGTGATCTAACAACTGTTTACTGAATGACTACTACATGCCAAGCTACATCATTTGGCCTCCAAATCAGAGAAGGAAGGGTAGAATCAAAAGATAAATTTCTCTCTCCAAACCACACAGAGTCCTATCAGAAAACCCAGTGCTGTGCGTGGATCAATAAAGGGTGCCATGGCAAAGGATGCTATTTACTGCTTTTCCTCTCTCTCTCTTTTCTAAATGTTTATTTTGGAGAGAGAGAGAGAGACAGAGCAGGAGGAGGGGCAGAGAGAGAGAGAGGAAGACACAGAATCCGGAGCAGGCTCCAGGCTCTGAGCTGTCAGCACAGAGCCTGACGTGGGACTCGAACTTGTGAACCGCGAGATCATGACCTGAGCCTAAATCGGATGCACTACCAGCTGAGCCACTCAGGTATATCCCTGCTTTTTTCCCTCTCTTATCAGTTGCAAAGCTTTGTTTCTCGTTACAACACAAAGTCCTATGGTCATATTAACAGTGGTTGTTAACCGCCAAAGCAAAGCCTAAGTAGGGAGAGAGTGGGTAATGGAAGACAAAAGGAAAGAAATGGGCAGAACAGCAAAGAAGAGGGAGAGTAAAAGAGAAATCTAATAAAAAGGAGAAACATCGAAAAGTGGGGGAGAGATAGGTGCACTGAGCATTCAGTTTGGGTGCTCCTGGGTGAGGGCATCTGGCCACGCTGTAATGTAATTTGTTACAGCACACGACAGTAGCTTTCTCTCTCAAAACTAGGGTTTAAAATTAAAGTATGGTGTGCATTTTGTGTCACTTTAGAAATGTAAAGTGCAGGGAACTTCAAAATTTTCTTAACGGACAGAGTCCGTTTGAAATGGTAAATGGGTAAAACATGCAACTGCTTCTTTTTTCAAGCAGTTCAGGTACCAAAACGATTGACTCACCCTGAATTTATACTGTGTGCTTCTTTTGAGATTTTTCACAGTACAGGTTAAATCCTCTCCAGTGTATTTTGGGTGGAAAAGGTTATCCTGCAAAAACAAAGCCAGAAAGAGACATCAGTATCATGAAATCTGGGCATTAAATACTTTTGTGTATGGGATCTTTCTATTGCCTCTTTCCATCACCACCGGCTGCCAGAGGTCTGTCTGGCGGCTACGGGAGAAAGGGGAGTCGGAGTCCACGGTGCTGTGTACGGTGCTCCAGCTTCAAGTAAAAAAAATAATCTTGTCTCATTGTAGGTTCTGCTGGGTCTGTAGAACTTTCTTGTGAGGCTAATAGCAACATGAATGAGAACAATGCTCTCTCTTTGAGAGGATGTAAATTTGCTTTGGAATGGATGCCACCATATGCTTTCCTTACAGAGGAAAGGTTCCTCAGTAAGTATTTTCAATAAAGAATTAAGCCACCAAGTAGTACTATGTGACAAAGCAGTGTACATTTTAAAAATACGTATTTAACGTTATCATGAAAAAAGCCTCTTCTTTTGCGGTCTTTGCTGTCCAGCTGCAATGTGCTATGTGATACACAGAGGCTGAGGTTTCTGACCACACAGTGTCCTCTTCTGGCCAAGGAAGAAAGGACACCTGGGATGGGAAAAGCATGATCCTTTTAAGAGGATAAATATCCCACTAAAAGCTGAATGTACTGAATTCATTCAACTGTATTCTCAATCATCCGTCCATCCACTCAATCATTAAATATCACCGAGCACCTTCTACGCATCAGGCTTCCTTCCATGTTCTAGGGGTTCAGCACTGTCCAAGAACAAAGACTTGCCCACAAGAAACTTACATGCCAGGTAGACAAAGAGATTAAAAAATGAAACGGATCTAACTATGAAGCATTTTATGCGGTATTAAGTGCTGTGGCCCAAAATATCAAGTTGGGTCAAAAGACCGAGGGGCGGATCTAGTGAGGTGCTACTCTATAGCTGTGCAGGTTAACTAAAGCAGCCACATGGGGTCTTTAAATTTAAACTAAATACAGTTGAAAATTCAGTTCCTTGGCCCCACAGCCATATTTCAAGAGCTCAATCATCATGTGTGACTAGGCACTACCTTTATCGCATAGCACAAACCACAGAACATTTCCATCACTGTGGAAAGTTCTACTGGATAGTACTGTTATACAAGGCGGCCAGGGGAGGGCTCTCCACAGAAGACATGTGAGAGAAGAGATCCTCAAGGAAATGAGGGAAAAGAGTCAAAGATAAGTGGAAGGGCCTTCTAGCTACAGGGCATGGAAACTGCAAAGGCCCTGAGGCTAGGGCTTGCTCTCGTGTTCAAACACACAAGGGCAGAAACAAGGACATTAAAGAAAAATCCTATAGCAAAGAACCTTATAGGCATTGTAAGGGCTCTGAGGTGAAGGCCCAGAGATAGGAAGGGTTCTAGGCAGAGCATCGACAGGATCTACTCTATTGAACAGATCTCTCAGGCTTTGTGTGGAAAACAGACTATAGCAGAGAAGGAGGAGGGTAGGGAAAATACTTAGAGACCACTGCAATTATTCAGGGATGAGACAATGGTGGCTTGCGAAAGGACAGTAGCCTTAGATACTAAGAAATGGCCAGATTTCTGGTTGATTTTTGAAGCAAGATTGAAAAGGATTTGCCAACTGATTATACAGATGGGTTCAAGGACAACTTCGAATTTTCTGGCTTCCCCGAACAAAAGGACAGGAATGTCACTGAGACAGGGATGACTGTGGCAAGGACAGGTTGCTGCCGGTGATGGTAGTGGTAGGTATTGAGACTTTGGTTTTGAACCAAACGTAATTTGAACATAATTTGATGGCGTCCTGTTACGTTAACGACAATGTGACTTACACAAAACACACGCAAGGGTACAAAATCTACAAAGCTTACGTTTTCATCCTCCTGGATTTCCAAGGTGTAGGTGACCACTTCCTCAGGTGAACAACCTTCTGGTTTATTCCACTGCAACGTGACCCATGTGACTCCAGCTCGAACAAGTCTTGGTGCAGAGGGCATCTGAGGGATGTTTCCTAACGTGTAACATACCACCTCTTGGCTATAACCACTACAGAGAGATAAACCCAGTAAGACGCACATTTAGGAACATGTGAGGAGTCTTGGCATTTAAAAAAAATTTTTTTTTTAAGTTTATTTATTTTTGAGAGAAAGAGAGACAGAGTGCTAGCAGGGGAGGGGCAGAGAGAGAGGGAGACACAGAACCCGAAGCAGGCTGCAGGCTCTGAGCCATCAGCACAGAGCCCGACGCGGGGCTCAAACTCAGGAGCTGTGAGATCATGACCTGAGCCAAAGTCGGACGCTCAACCGACTGAGCCACCCAGGTGCCCCAGGAGTCTTGGCATTTTAAAAGAGGAAGGATAAGCCTACCTACTGCCCAACTTGCTTGGGTTGGAAACGCCGGGGCATGACAGATTCAGCAAACAAAGGAAGGCAAGTATCCTTTATGTGATATCCCCTACCCCAACTCTTGGTCTGCCTGATTCCCCACTTCACTCTGCTACTAAAAAAAGCACACCACATCACAGGACAATATATTTAAGAATTGATTTCCCCCTGAAAGCACCCAGCAGAAAGCACAACACTGTGCAGTGTTACTAAGCTATGACCCACAGCTACCAAGGAACCTTCAAATCAGGGTGAGCACAGATAATTGTCTGCTGATGAAATAAACGTTTTACAAATTCAGACGGGGCTAGTTTTTGAAAGTTTGTGGGTGCTTCTGATTCACTTACAAACTCTTGAAGCCTTTATCATTATGACTTTTTCAACTAGTAGACTCTAAAAATGCAACAGCTATCATGGGTGGGGACAGAGGGCTGTAAAACCTTGTGATGTTCTTGAGGCTGGAAAAAAGCTTGGGGACCAATGATGTGCTGAACCTTTAAGATTTTCAATGAGCAGTGATGAAAGACAAAGGATTTTTCCCTTAATCAAGAGTTACCCAGGAAGTGCAATTGAAATATGGCCTTTTCAAAGCGTCTTTAATCCACAGACGCTCCACTGGACACCTGCTCTTGCCTTTCTTCCGCAGCCTGGAGGCAAGCTGTGGTGCCCTGGCCGGTCCAGGTTTTCTCAAATCCTGTGAGTATCTGCCAGGGCTTGACGACAATGGCTGGCCCAGCACCCCTTCCTCTCTATCAGGCAACCTCAGATACAACTGGAAAAGGCAGCTGAACAAGTAGCTTGCTAGAGTGATGAAAGGAAACAGTGCGTGTTCTGAAAAAAAACAACGCCTTAAGAGGTATTTCTTTCAAAACCTAAACTGCTGCCTTCATCTTGGCTCTCAGAGACCCCTAATGGGGCCTTGGCATTACAGCGTGTGAGACCACAGAGGCCACACAGCAGCACTCCTCACCTCCGGGGAAGCCTTCTACCCTCTCATTCGATTCCCTCTAGGAAAATCTCAAATCGGTCCAGTGTGGAGGCGGTGGAGGTCTTCATGCCTTCCAGCAACATGAGAGGAAGACACAGAATCACCACACGGTACGTTTAACGGCATGAGGGCGTGGGAACATCCTACCTGGTGCCAATGTCATTCCGAGCAGCCAGCCTGAACGTGTACCCCATGGCCGGACAAAGCTTTGTCAACTTGCAGTGCTTCTGACTTCCAAAGAAGCACTGTCTGAAACCGCTGTTTCTTTTTCCCTAAAAGAAAACAGTACAACAACGTACACGATTAAAAACAAAGCATACAGTAGGAAAATGAGGAAGGCATTTTGAACAATTGTTTCATTTCCTGGTTTGGATGAACAAAACCAGCAGAAGGAAAGCTTCTAGGGGTGTGTTCCTTTGTACATAAAGCACATGACAATGAAATGTCATCCTTAACATGAAACACTACAGAAGAGGCTGTAACTGAGACAAGTAACACATTGTACTTGTGGTCCTTCTAAAGTGGCTTCGGTTAACAAAATAAAAAAGGTTCTCTCAGGTACGAGGCAATACACCATTCCTTCCTTCCTTCCTTCCTTCCTTCCTTCCTTCCTTCCTTCCTTCCTCCCTCCCTCCCTCCCTCCCTCCCTTCCTTCTTTTTAACATTTATTCATTTTTGAGAGACAGAGACAGAGTGTGGGTGGGGGAGGAGCAGAGAGAGAGGGAGACACAGCATCTGTAGCAGGCTCCAGGCTCCGAGGTGTCAGCATAGTGCCCGACGCAGGGCTCGAACCCACAAACTTTAAGACATGACCTGAGCCAAAGTTGGACACTTAACTGACTGAGCCACCCAGGGACCCCAACGCACCTTTTCTAAGATCTTCCTCACTTGGGTTGGTCAAAGCGCCCAATCTGACCAACCAAGAGCAAGTCTGCCCTCGCTGCGGGGATCGACAGTTCTGGAGACGCATAGCACCTAAGATCTGTCTATGCAGCTTGGTGTGGCTAGAAAAGCCCTCCCCAGTCCTCTCCTTTCCCACTTTGCCCCCCGACCCTTGAACACTTGCATTCCTGCAATGGTGAGCTATTTCCAACTGATCCCTAAATATGGATCACATGCCTTTGTATCTTGCCCATATCTGCTTCCCTTGTAACAGTGCTTTGGACAATCAAGAGAGCTCAATCGCTGCTTGCAGAGTTGAAAGTCCGATAGGCATGTGGAACAATGGCTGAATTCACTTCTTTTTTTTTAAAAATTTTTTTTCAACATTTATTTATTTTTGGGACAGAGAGAGACAGAGCATGAACGGGGGAGGGGCAGAGAGAGAAGGAGACACAGAATCGGAAACAGGCTCCAGGCTCCGAGCCATCAGCCCAGAGCCCGACGCGGGGCTCGAACTCATGGACCGCGAGATCGTGACCTGGCTGAAGTCGGACGCTTAACCGACTGCGCCACCCAGGCGCCCCTGAATTCACTTCTACGTGCTATCGTTACTCTTAAGTGTCTTATGAGGCTGGAAATATATATTTAATGCCTTTGTAGTCTTCCATGATGCTTCAAATTCTTTGAAGTAAAACGAAAACACTCCAGTAGGTTGTCTTTTTTTTTTTTTTAAATTTTTTTTTTCAACGTTTATTTATTTTTGGGACAGAGAGAGACAGAGCATGAACGGGGGAGGGGCAGAGAGAGAGGGAGACGCAGAATCGGAAACAGGCTCCAGGCTCTGAGCCATCAGCCCAGAGCCTGACGTGGGGCTCGAACTCCCGGACAGCGAGATCGTGACCTGGCTGAAGTCGGACGCTTAACCGACTGCGCCACCCAGGCGCCCCTCCAGTAGGTTGTCTTAATAGACTTAAAAGAAAAAAACTTAACTGCCCTGACCCATGCTCAGGCATGGAATCCTCATATCAGCCATACAGTAGAACAAATATTTCATACCCATAACCCACGGCATTTTATCTATGTTCACACAAAGAAAACCTTTTACATGCTAACACTGAATGGATCTTAGCATTCTAATCAGACGGTTGGGCCCAGGGCCCTCAGAAATGTTTGAAGTTCTCGATTTATTTTATAAAGAGAGATGAAAGCACATTTTCCTCCTAAGCAAATTTAAGCATTTCCTTCCTCGAAGCGGGCCTCCAAATGCTTACCACTGAAACACATTCCAGGTGAAGTTTAATTAAAAATAAAATAAACATACAACTAGCTTGAAGTGTCACGAGGGTGAACAGATTAAAAAACAACCCTGGCACGTTCATCCTCAGACTTAATTCCCCGGCCTCCCCTCCCCGAGCAAGGTGATGCCCTTTCCAGGAAGGGAGTGGAAGTCCTATTAATCTTTAAGATTCAAAGTTCATATTATCAAGGTTTCAAAGTACATTCAGATGCAAACAGTAAGGCATAACATTTTTCAGCTGCTACTTGTGCAAAGTCACCGCGTGGCTGGCCTATCACGCCCTTATGCTTACTTTAACCTTGAGTGTTAAGGTTGCTGCAGACGATGTATTCATAGAAAAACCGTTCATACATACATTTGCATAATTACATCCAGTGTCTGATTACACTCCTTGCACACCCTGGTATGTTTTGTATCCACTTTGAGCTGTAGTGTGATCTACCTTCTTTCCTCCTCTATTTCTGAGCTCAGAGTAAACAGTGCAAGAAAGGCACATCCTGCCGCCACGGAAGCCTCATGTCTTCCAAACCCCGATGCTGGCTCCCTTTCAATGCCTCATTTTTCCTCTTTCTTTGTTTGGTCTCCTTTGCCCATTTCTGGTGCTTAGAACTATAGCCAGTAAATAAAAGCCAGTCTGTTCCTTACTAGGTTGATTTGCTTTAATATGGTAAAAGCCGGACTGTCTGCGGCTTAAATGAGAAAAAAGAATGGGAAAGATGGATGATGGGGACTAGACTTTTCTTTTAAAGGGCCACAGCACTGGGGCTCACTAAAGAATTAGAAGAGGCATTCTGTAGCCTTCAAGACGTTTTCCCTATGTTGCTAACATTTTTTTTTTCCTGCTTCAGTATGAGGCACAATTGCTAAATAAACTCCAACTTGTTTAGATAGAGGACCCCAAATTTTCCACCTTTCAAGATGTGCTACTATGTGCGTGGTCCTTAACAACCTGTAGAAGACCCAGAGTTGCTGGAACCTTAGAAACAAGTTTTAGAAACACTATCTGTAGAGTCCGAAGGGGTAAGAGTACACAGAGTTCACAGAATGAAGGAAGTGAGGCTCACTGGTAAATGTTTAGAAGTCATCGAGAATAAGCAAAAATAAGGGAAAGTAGGTGAATAAAGTACTTCAAACATGAGAGAAGCTTTTGAGTAAAAGGAAATACTCATGTATGACACGGAGTTTAATATAAAAGGGATATCTGGGAAGAAAAAATTGATATTCACACAAGCTGTTGTAGCGCAAAAGCGAACTACAGCTGCGAGGTTAGCCAGCGAAGCTGGAGGATGCCATGGGAGACAGCATCTCCGTGGTCTTGTGGGACAGACTGTGCCAGGCTCTCAGAGAGCTCCGGGGCTTGGGCTCTGGAGGAAGAACATGTCCAAAGGTACAGGTGATGTGGAGAATCTGTCTGGAAACCAAGAAGGAGGCCACGTTGCAAGCAGCATTTGTGAATAAAATATTACCCAGCTCTTTTTGTTGACAGAAATGAATAGGGTTTAAGAAAAAAAAAAAAAAAAAAAAAAAAAGATAATGCTTTAGAACACAGAGATTCAGATGAACGGATAGGGGTGGTAATGTGGATGTTTATCGTTGTTTATCAGAAATTAGATATGTCTAAGCATCACTGTTAGTGAAGTTTTACAGACGGAAAGTCATAACTTTGATATTTTATAGGGAGCGTGGCTCCAAATGGTTCTGAGAGATTATGATCTCTGGAACACAGACCCTTTCTAATAAAACCTAATTTAAACTACACAAGATTACGGAGATACACTAGCTTTGCTTGGAAGCTTACTTTTAATCATTTCAAGTCAGCCTTGTCCGAAGTTCCCTACTAAAACACGGTCCTAACAGAAAAGAGTAGCTCTAGTCACTTTTTAGGTCTATTGTCAATAATCTGATCAGACTCAGGCAGTAGGGGCCTCAGGGGCCCTGGCCTTGTCTTGTGTCACACAGAGGAAGAGGAAGAGCCGGGGCCTGGGTGGTGGCTGGTCTACAGGGAAGGGCTGGCACGTGTCTGCTACCAGTACCCGATTCTCTGCCTGTGGGGAGATCATGCAGCATGTGAGCAAACAGGATCAGAACCGCCCCAAGAGGAGCAATTAAGTTCCTGCTCTGAGCAAGGAAAGAAAACTTCACTCCAATTAGACAAAGAGCAGAAAGGAGGCTTCAAGCCCACACCCTTCATTATTCTAGAACAGATCTAGGCACTAAGCTATATTTGACACGAGGCGATGCGATCGCTAGCCACCTTCTGGCCTGACTTTCTACTGCCGGTGTCCACAAACCAAAAGGGGCACATTTTCAGGGTTCCCTGGCTTGTTTCCATTTCAGAATCCTGGGCATGCCCCAATGCAGGCTTCTATAGTGCAACTGAGTTCAAGGACAAGATTCATCTCTACTAGATGTGAAGGAATCTTGGAGCACAAACCCACTCTGTGCTGATTAAGACACTCAAACTGGGCATGGGGTATGGCATTAGAAACCTTCCTATTTCAGCCGAGTGTTCTTCTCATACAACCTGATCCACAGTTCTTGTTAATCTATCATCATCCCACACCCAGACCCCACCTGAGAGCACCGAATCGGCACCCATGGCCTCCAGACAAATGGAACTGTTTCCCAGGAGGCGGGGCGCAGGGTGCTTGTCTTCCATTCCCGGTCACAACTGCTCTCCAGAAGGCCAGCAAGCTGGTGTGTGTACACAGAATATGTCAAATCAGCCCTTCCCTGGGCCCGAGCTGCTCAGTTTTGCCTCACCTCCTCTTTATTACCGATGAAACTGAAGTACATTGCATATTATCTACATCCGAGACCCCACCGAATCGGCTTACTCCCCATTCCCTCGAGCATGTCGCAGGCAGCCCATGCCCTGCACCACTGCACCTCTCTTCACCACCGAGCTCACCTGGCAGATATTCACAGGACATCTTCTCTGTCTCATCCTGGGTGAGCAAGTGTCTCTTTTCCGTTTAGACTCACATACCGAAGAGAGGCACCATCTTTGGGCAAAGTGTCAGTCTTGTAACACTTAGAATTCTTAGAGCACTCACTTTTTAGAAAGGTCACACATTTGGTTACAAGTCCTAATAATAATCAGAGTCCAGATGTTCTTCTAGGTCCTATAAGGTTCCTGCTAACTTGTGAAGAATGTCAACTGTCAATAACCTCCAACATTATGCCAGACTGTGAACGGGCAGGGATAAGAGAAGGAAGCATAGAGGAACATGGAAAACGTGGACTCCTACGTGGCTAAATAGCAGAGAATGGTTCACCCTTGGAAATGTTCTTTTCAAGACGTGTTAATAACCTCAGGGACAAAGATACTCCCCTAGCCACTGGGAGGAGTGGGGGAAAGGATGTGCCTTCTGAAATCTTTCATTCTGCAAGATAAAATTTGGAGATAAATTATAAATGTAAAAGGCTTTAAATATTTTAAGGAACATAGTCTCTTTTATCCTATTTGATCTTTCTTCTGCCCTTTTACTATTCACTTAAATATTTTTCCATTTCTTTCTAATTTGTAGTTTTAAAAATTTTAAATTTTATAGCTAATAAAATCGTAACATATTTCTTAATTATCTCCTCCCCCAGATTAAATATTTTGCTGACCTCGTGTGAGTCACCCAAGGGAAAAGGACACATGGTCCTGCTTTTCAAGTGTGACACCTGTGGCAGGAATACTGTCCATCTCATGGGTTCCCTGTCCTTACCAGTAAGGGAGCAGGCAGTGATGTCTTCCATCTATTAACTGAGAAGAGCAGTGTTTGAGCGCCCCCAAGCCACACCCTCCGGGCTAGCAGAACTGTACCGGGTGCCAGGACGAGTGCTGTCCTACCTACCACTGCATCCCCGGGTACATATTTGCCTTCCTTCTCCCTCTTCCCAGGACACTTGGAAGAGAAGCAGAGGTAGGAACAAGACTTGGCCCTTCAAAGTCTGTGCCCTTGTATCTGACGATCTTAGGACTCAGTACCTGAAACACTGTATGTGCTATACAAAGACAAGGGGAAAAGAAGGTTTTTAATGGTTTTGCATGACTAAGAAAGTCTACGGTCCTTTCCCTCGAACTTGAGTGGGCTTGTGACATCGTGACGCGCTTGCTACTGACAGAATAGAGTGGAAATGAAGCTGTGTGACTTCCAAAGCTAGGTCTGAAGAGGTGATAAAGCTTCTGTCTTTTCCCCAGAAGACCCATTTTTCGCAACTCTGACTCCTCTGGGGCTGCCACGTTGCAAGGGAGCCCCAGATGACATTCCATCCAAGCCAGCAGTGACCACTAGCGAGTCAAGACTCCACCAGAAGATTCCAGATCCCAATCAATGAGCCTCTCTGTCCAGCTGAAGCCCCAGAAATTGTGGAACACATACTTCATTCCCCCAGTGCCTGGTTCAAATTCCCAACTGAGAACTCATGAGCCTAAGAAAGTAATTGTTTTAAGCCATCCGGTTTTGAGGTAATCTGTTATGCGATATTACGAACTTGTGATAGGAGTGTTATGCACTCATCTATTTTGATGTCCATATATGTTTAATAGTATGATGTTTCTCAGTGAACTTTTCATGCCATAAATAGCTAGGAGGTAAGGGAGTGGAAGGTGCGTGCTAGAACCCAAATGTTTAATGTCTGACTGAATAAAGGGTTCTATTTTCTGTATGCACTTGGTACATGCCTTTTTTCCTCAAAGCCATCCAACAAAGCAAGCCCTCTGAAAAGATTTTAAGAATTTTTGTGGCAGCTAAAACTGTAACCAGATTCCTAGATGATAAAGTCAACCCAAATTGTTAAGCAAGGGCAATGCGGTTACTACACCGTACAGCGTTATATTTTAGACTGACGCAAGATTTTTAATACTATCCCAAACGCTGTAGAGAAACGTTGGGAGATTTTTTTTAAGTTGATTTATTTATTTTTGAGAGAGAGAGAGAGAGGAGAGAGAGAGAGTGTGCAAGCAGGGAAGGGGCAGAGAGAGGGGGAGAGACAAAATCCCAAGCAGGCTCTGCGCTGTCAGCACTGAGCCCGACACGGGGCTCAATCTCAGGAACTGTGAGATCATGACCTGAGGCAAAATCAAGAGTTGGGACACTTAACCAACTGAGCCACGCAGGCGCCCCGGACACGTTTTAAAATATAGACACGCAACAGTCTTTTGGGGATGGTTCAGGTATGGTGTAGCCTAAAGCTACTGGAGTGAACAAATTAAAAAACCTTTCAGATGACCACCATGTGGTACTAGGTTTCCACCTCTCTGTGGTATCTGTTCACAAACACATAATGGAATAAAATTCCAGTAGAGATGTCAATTTACAGATGGGTCTGCTTATTTAAAAACTGCTAAATAAAAGGCATTTGATCCATTTCATAAAATGCAACTGATTTTTAAGGTTAAAATATGTTTAAAAGTAACTCTTAATTTGTAGAGCTATGTAACTAAAAGACTGAAAGCAACTATTTTTTCAAGTCACTTTTCCTTCTTTATTAATTTCCGTGTCTTCATAAAGCTGCCCTCAGTACTTGGGAAGATGAATCCTCTAAATGGGTTGGTTTCCCATTAAAAAGAGCTTATTTAACACATCCACGGCTGATTCTATACATATAACTCATGCCTAACTCAATTAATTCAGGCTACAGTATTTTTCTGCCAAGAGTAATTCTGGAGACTGTGGGGAATGTGGTTGCTTTGGCTAACATTTCCAATTAGCCTGGCACTAACAACCCTGGGAGCCTGTATTCCCCACACTGGCACTACTAGCTGAAGTTGGCTGATATTTTCAATTGCCTTCTAATTAATAGATTGGAAAAGATCCTTCCTGTTCCTCTTTAAGACAGCTTGATTCCTGGCACAAGGAAATCAGAGCGGCCACCACCAGGGCATTAGAATCCATGGGGAACCACCTCCCTCTGGTCATGAGAACTCTTCCTGATGTTTCTTAACCTTAGGCCTCTTTCCATCGACCTCCTTGTCTCACAGGTTCTTTCACAGCCACACCCACTGCCTTCCGGAGCTGAGCTGCTCTTACCAGGTTTGGTAACTAACTGCCTGCTAAAGAAGTTACGTGAACTTGGTTATCGGTTGTCATGTGCTCGTGGCCCAGGGCTGCTGGATCGAGACCTGGGCCGAATGATTCTGGGGCTGGGCACTCTCTGTAACAGCATAGTCCAACCTGTCAAAAATGGCAACGATAAATCAAATAAAAAATAAAGTTGCGCTGGCCAACTGAACTACTGCCAGCCTCAAAGATTTAGTCTGCTAGTACGTCTATATTTAGAAGTCGTTGCCAGCACTGGCCGGCCCTAGGCAACATCAAAGATAAATGTTGGCTTGAGAAATAAAAGAGCGTGTATGCGTTCAGCATAACCATATATAAGGAGGGGCTCCTAACAGGGGGTAGAGACGCTCCACATCTGGGTGGATTCAAAGGTTCCTCGTGCCAAACCTCACTCTCCCCTCAGTGATGGCTCTTTCATTTTGAGCACACTGGCACAGAGTTACTTTAACGGGTAAGAAAAGGGGGGTGGGATTGTTTGTGTTGCATGTTACTAAATAAATACTGCATGCATCTTAGCCCTTGGCACACTAGATGTTTCTATTAGTGGGAGAGGCTTAGGTCCCTGAAATAGTCAAGGATAATCAGCAGGTCCTGTGATTTGAATCCAAGGAATACAACGTTCCTATATATTCCTCCCAATATGGAGGCTCATCTGAATGTCCAGTGCTTTGATAAGACCAGAAGGTTGCCACTGGCCCAGAGAAGGGAAAGGAAAGTAGCGAGGGGTGACTGTAGGACAGGCTGCCATAGTATTGACGCGTGAACCACGGCATGGACGGACTTAGTCCATCCACCTGGCCAAGGCACAAGGCAGTCATCTTCCAGCTGGCATCCAACAAGCATGAAAAACATGAGTTGATAAATTAGGTGCCACGGACCAAGAAAGGGATTTGTCATTTAGTGGCAGCCAGAAGGTGCCCACAAAGTCTGCTCCCCAAACACACAATAACCCATCCTGCACACGTGACAAATGACAGAATCTGCTTCAGGTGTGCAGATATCTGGGGCGGAGGTCCCTAAAAGTGAGGGCTCCTTTTAACTTAGCTCTGCCTTTGGTACCCATGAGCCCCTCTCAGTTCTAAATCTATCCTGGCCTACTTCCCACCAACAGAGCCTACAGGGGAGGATGCTGCCCCCCTGGCTCTCTGAAACCACCCGGGGGTGTGGCACTGAAGGTCTGTGATGTGGCAAAACACTACTACTCTGCCAGGTCACTGACTGGGCTTAAGGCTCCTGTGTGAAAGATGGTTTGGGATGGAGCGAGTGCCACATGATCCCGGGACCCCACTCTGCAATCTCCATGAGGGCGTTCCCTGAGAATGACTGAAAGAGCACACAGGCCTGGCAAGTGGCAGCTTCCCTTATATTTCAGTCAGGCAGGGGCGATGGCTTGGGGATGCAAACCAGTTTTCTCACTGCACCAATGCTACGCAACCAAAGCAGTGCGGCACCTTGGAGAAAGCGTCGGCCGGATTCTCAGGGGGCTCTCTCCCGCACTGTGGGAGACCCAGGAAGTCACTGTGCTTGCTGAAGCTCCAGTACCTTCCGTGAACGGCTGTCTGTCCAACCAGAGAAGCCATGGGCAAATTCACTGGTGCCAAGAAGCATTCTGAAAGATTTATCAGTGCTAATTGTGCGACACCTAAGCTAAGAAGTAATGTTTTTAGTAAACTAATTACCAAGCACCTGCTAAGGGGCCAGCTCAATCCCTAAATGAGCTAAGTTGGCTCTTCCTAACCTAGGTGTCTACGAAGCGACAATCTATGGCCTGTTGTCAGCTCCATGAGGTTTCTGCAACAGGACTGCTGAGCGTGGTTAGGCTCGATAATGGGTCCCCAGGGGCTTTGTGGGCTCCACCTGCTGCTGGCCTCTTCTCTTTCTACGTCAAATTATACTTCCTTGATTTCTGTGGCATTTATGTCATTCTTAGTCGCCTATGTTTTGCAGCTGTGTTGGCTCATTAGTCACCAGGACGGCCACATGTGAAATTCCTATCTGGGCTAGCTGAGTCACATGGGAGGAAGAATCTTGGGAACTGGACTAGTCACATTCCCACAAAGCTATTTTTTTGGTTCTTTTGTATGTTCTCTACATGTCATGTCCGGAAGCCAAGCTAATGGCAAATTAACATCTATATATAGCATTGACATCCGTGTTTGTTTTGTTCAAACTGGAGACACTAGCCTCAAGGCTCCTCAAAGTTCCACAGAAGAATGTCATAATCCCCTCATACAGTCCTTCTAACGGCTGACTTTTCCTGCCCCAGATCCTAATATGCACTTAGGGGACATGAAATACTCATTACACTGCATCTGCTGTTGCCCAAGTTAACCCACCGAACCCCAGTGGGATAACGGACACTGATTTCGAGTGGAGAAGCTAAGACTTGGGGCCTCAGTTACTTGCTTGACTGGTAAGAGATAAAGCAGACACTCGGAATCCAAGTCTCCCTCAGTGGATGCCATGTGACTGAGACATATCAGCAATAGGGTTCCAGGCCACACAGCACCAGGTAGGGCTTCTATATGGTACAACCGAAAACCTTATCTAAGAGTAAAACTCTGTTGACAAGTTTCCATACACACTTCCTTTACAGGACTGAACGTTTTCTAAAATGGAAAAGAAAGTTCCTATCTGACTGTGAAGTTTGTTCTTTTACTTGTTAAAAAAAGAAAGAAAAGAAAAGAAAAGAAAAGAAAAGAAAAGAAAAGAAAAGAAAAGAAAAGAAAAAAGGCCAGATCACCATCCCTTAAAACAGACCGAGCAGGCACTGATGTGCAAGTCAGCTGGAGGTTACTAATTCTTTTTAGTAAAAGCCCCTCCCTACCCTAGAGAGATCTGTCCTTAATCCCTACATTTTAGCTTCTAGAGAAAAACTCCCACCCCCTACTGGATACCTCAGTGCCATCAGGCAGAGAAGCAACAGGGCAGATAATGTGGCTCTGGAGGTGCCCAAAAGAGGGGTGTGGGCAGGACAAAGGGGTTGGTTAGCTCGCGGGCAGGGAGGGTCAGTGGATGGGGTAGTGAGCTTTAAGCAGTAGGTCCTCCCTCCTGAACTCCTATCCCCAAATCTCCATTGTGGAAAAGAACGTTTACCTTGAGAAACCTAGCATCGAAGCATGGTTTTGCTGTGTTCTCCTACTCATAATTCTGGATTAAACTAAAACTGGATTCATAAAGCAGTAAGTTTGCTGTTTCTTTGAAGTCAGGCTGGGTATAAAACTCAAATCTAGCAAAAGATAGAAACCCTCATAAGGCTTTGGGCCTGCTTTCTGCCAGCTGGAAGCCTATAACTTGTGAATTAAAATGCAAATGTAGGGGTAAACGTGGGGGTGGGGGCCACAGTGTGATCAGGAAGAGGTTAAAATATAATGGTGGCTCATCCTACAGTCAAGTAGAACAGTACTTTGAAAATGACCTCCTTCCTTTCCAATGGTATCTCCCGGAGGCAAACAGTGGCTAAAAGTCTATAAAAATGCAAGGTCGGCTCTCAGGTCCCATGCCTGTAAACGCCACAACTCATCTGAGTCACCACAGGAGGAGGAAGGGACCAGCAAAGTGCGTACCTTTCCACATTATGAAAACTGCTCTGTCTCAGGGGAAGATCAAAACTGATGGCCACAGCTGAAAAGCCAGTGACACCCGTGTGGTCCATTTTTGGTGGCTCATTACCATCTCCCAGTCAGAGTTACTTCCCACCCTGACTTAAAACTCAAGGACTATCTAGTTATGATTACTAACAGAGAAAAGTAGGCAGCTAACCTCTGGCAGAACAATTAGTGAGTAATTTCCAAGTGAATTCTGTGGAACAGTAATGCAACATTAAAGACAATGAATTCAGGGGAGAGAGAGTATCAGCTTCCCCCTGAGCTGTAACAGGCTTCTGTTTTCTGTGACCCATTAGGGCTACACCTGACCTTAGAGACCAGCAGCAGTTAGCTATTGATTAACTATTGGCTCTTCCCAGGGCATTATGCTCCACTAGGGCAGATTCTGGAAATAGTTCCTGGCACTAGATGTACCTGAGTCCAGAGACTACCAGCAGAAGGTTTTGAATGGCAGCAGAAGGTTTTAAAGGGATACCCAGGGCCCCATGTGCTCACACTTCCTGGAGGTCAGATGTCGTTCTCTGTGCATCTGATTTTCTTCCTTCACGAAGTCATGAGTAGTATGGGAATGGCGGGGTGGGGGTGGGGGGGGTGGTGCAGAAATCAACCTAAGTGAGGTGCCTCAAGAGGGCTACTGATCCCCAACCTAGCCCCGAATTTAGAAATACAAGCTATTAGTTTCTGTCAGAAACATTACTTCTGAAATGACACAATAGGCAGGAATGAATTGGTTACTATTGCTTCTATTCTCACTGTCAGGAAACCCAATGACACCATTTTAAAATCTTTTTTGGAGGGACTGAAAAGGAGAGAGCCAGCATATAAAGCAAAAAAGCTATTTGATGGAAAAATTTGAGAAGCAAGTGGTTAAGTCTGTTTTATTTATGTCTGTTTAAAAAAGTACAGGAGGATAGCATTACATGAGCTTTTTTCAGCTCTCAGAGTAAGAGAGCTTCCCTATGTCACAGATCCCTCACAGGACAGTGCAGAGTGTTGAGACACTGAGGGTCTGTTCCACGAATGCTCAAGTATTTAATAAACAAACAACAGTGAAAAGGATCCTAAAATACACTCTTATCAGAAGGGACAATCCTAAATAAGGAGTTTTGAGAGAGTGTCAATGACGTAAGTATACACGAGCTGATGGGTAAACTGAGGACTGGAGCAGTATAAAACCTGGAACAGAATTTACAGCCCCTCATCTTGGTGTTCTTTCAACTATCCTCTCCTTTCAGGGAGCTCACAGGAGAGTTTAGGGTCCAGAAGTCTTTCTAGAAGGTGAATAGTAAGCCACGGAAGACAAAAGCATTCCTATGTTGGCAAAAGGTCTATGGTAGGTGGGAGTTCACTCACCTGGAATCTTCGATAAGGCTTAAGAGAGTCAACACCAGCAGGAATTAGCAAGTGGAGAGAAAATGAAGAGGAAGGACAAAGCCTGAAGAATGAAGATGGGAGCAAGGAGAGGATGGAAAGACAGCAAGCAGGGAGAGGCAGGAGAAGGCAAAAAAATGAACAATTTAACATTGTGCGGTTGCGAGCCTGTAGTGGGTGCTATTGATTATAAACGGTCATTAGACAAAGCTTCTCCATTTCATGTGACGCTGTAGCTTATTTCCTCCACGCATCCTGCCAGGACACTTTCCATCCAAATTCAAAGGGAAGAAGGCCAACAACTGAGTCACCATGACCATTTCCTGCAGCACCTGGGTTTTCCTTGGAGGTTTCCCATCCAAATACTCGACTTCTCTGACCTTACTTCACTTATGAGGCCATGGTCCAAAGCAGCAAAAAAAAAAAAAAAAAAAAAAAAAAATAGGACACCCACACACAGACGCACAGCTCGGAGAGGAGATCTGAGATGAAAACCTGCCTCCTCTTCAGTGGTAAATTCTATCTTGATGTAAAACCTCAAGATATGAGAAAAAGCATCAGGCACATCAGTGCAACACACCAACAGACACTTAAAAACACTCTCAGTCAACACTCACTCGTCCTTACGGAGGAGGGGGAGATGGTAAGGTGTGGCCATGTGCTCACAGGTCAGCCAGGCTCCTTTCCAGCCTTCTGAACTGCCTATAAAAATCTCTTTCCACAAGAGCCATGGGGGTGGTTTCGCTTTCCCTTCAAACCACTTTAAAATGAAACCCACCTAATCTGTAAAATATCCTGGTCAAGTCTGAGATTTCACCAATCCGTACACAGGAACTGTTCACAAGGATCCCCAGAACAATAGATCGTTGTCTTTGGTAACATGGAGCCCCAGCGTTCAGATGCAACCCAGATGCGAAAACACACTTCTGCAGAAAGTGACGAAGGGCTCCCTTTTTCACATCAAAATTGCACGTGCGAGTTTTGTCCACTTTCGTTCTACATTTGGTGGGAATATTTTTTCCACACTCGACAAGTCACTTTTTGCCTAAGCCTGTATTCTGAACCTTTAAAATCCCCCTGAATTTAAGTCACAAAGACTATTAACTTGCATTTCTCTCCCAATTCCACATTTCCTATTCTTAAATCTTCGCCTGTTTGCTCAATCACTGACAGATAGAATAGAGCAAGGGTGAATGAACGAATGAATGAATAGAACTAACAGCCACAGGGACAATAAGTACAGTCCCTTTTTGGAAACGAAAGGCTTCTTTCTGCATCCAGCATTTCCTGCCTGAGATTCTGTGGGTGGTGTTAGCAAGGCCAGAAACGCACAGGGTCACCATTCAGCACCCAGCGGCCTTGAGAATAAGGAAACTTCACCATGGATACCACCCTAGGACCTCTGGTGACAGAAACAGCAAGAAGGTAGCCTGTTATAGGGTGCTCTAGTCCACAGGATGATCACACGTGCCATTGGTAGAGTGAGACCTCCAGGCATGGCTCCAACTGTCCCACAGAGAACACCCAATGGTGCAACACCAATGTTCATCCATGGCTTCAAAAAGCAGAAACAAATTACGTTTCCTAAGCCACAGTGTGGGTTACCTTATCAAAACCATCTATGCAGAATGGCCCTGAGCACTCAAGATAACAGAGCAGTCGATTTATAATACTAATTGATGGCTGGCTGGGCACTAGGGACTCCATAATAGATAAGACCCTGTCTTTTCTTTCTGTAGAATTTCTTGCAAATGAAGCAAGTACATACATTTAATGCAATCTAATACAATTCATTATGCGACTTTAGTCTGTCCTGCTTTTCCACAGTCAATACTATAGGTTTAAACTTTTCTCTATTTACGTTCTTTCCTCCCCCATGTGTTTAGTGCATCTTAAAAAAGCATAAAATGGTTATTTGTTCAGCAACTTTGTTTCTGCAGTGGCGTTTTAGTTGGATGGATATGAAAATATGCTTACCTCATCCCATTCTAAAAGGTAGTTGGTGATTTTTGAACCATTGTCAATTGGTGCCTGAAAAGAAGAAAAATAGTAAAATGAGATGAGAGAAAGCTGTTCACAGACAAAACTTAGGAGCTACCCACTTGATTCAAATACAGTACCTATGCTAGTCCTGTGCTCTCCCCTAAGAGGGATCACCCCAGTGGCTCCTGCATTTCCTTGGGAAACATTACCACAAATGAATTTTAATACAATTCAACTGTAGAGAAAGCCCCCCCCCCCCACCCCCAATAATAAATCATGTCCCACACAAAGAGCCAAACCCGCTTTCCCCACTGCCTCTACCTTTACACTTACTTGGTGCCCTACTTCCTCTGGGGATAAAACTTTCAAGAAGCACGTTAAGAAGGGAGAGATTAAAAAGGAAGCTGAGAAACTTAGATGCTGCTTGGAGTCTTGCGGGGGTAAATCTGACCCAGCTAGGTTCAGGGTCAAGAGTCTATAGTTTTGTAACTTCCTCCATACAGTTGCTTTTTTTTTTTTTTTTTTAAGTGCTTAAGATTAGAGAGCCTTTTGTGCCACTGAGATTTCCCTTAAAAAAAAAAAATGAGGAAAAATGATGAGATCCCCTGAGAGATTACCAAGAGCAATTAGCCCTTCACATGTTAGCAAAAAGAAGTTTCATAATTTGCTTTCCTCTTAAAAGCATGCTGCGGTCTATTTCACTAAGAAACAGGCCTTGGACAATGGAAAGGGGGGCAGAAAACTTTGGAGACGAGTGCTGTGCAGGGTTAGACCTGCCAGAAGGGGGTGCTGCAGGGAGCAGGCAACGAGAAGGAAGAGGAGACCACTCCCTCATTGCACAAATGCGTCTGGGCCTGGCCCCTTCCCCAGGAAAGAGCTGGAGCCCCACAAACGGCACTGTCCTACCTAGTAAAGGGCAGCCAGGTCACTGGAGTTACACTAAAACCCGGCTTGGCTGTCTGTCATGTGTGGTCTTTTGTTAGGCCCTTAATATCATTGTTTAATATTGTGTTCCAAGAATAAATGGATGCGACAAGTAATTGGGAGAATATATATATCAATCACCTACCCGATACCAGGTACTGAGGAAGCACTCAGTAAACAATAGCGGTTGTTTTATTTTGGCTAATAATAAAACGACATCAAGGGCTCAGTAAATATTAGTCAAATTCATAAAGAAACTCTTCTCCCTCCTTTCCTTCCTTCCTTCTCCTTTCATCTTCTGAGTCATATAATCGGAGTCTCAAAGCCAGATTTCAGGGGAGTGCTGTATGTCCTACTGAACCGTAATTTCAGGCTTTTGTGGGCTCAATTTGGTAGACAGGGATACATCTGAAGTTCTAAGTAATGGACACAATCAAAGTTTTAGATGAGAACACATTTCTAAGATAAGAACTACATTTATGATGTTTACAAATTTTGCTAGAGAAACTGTTCTTTCAGTAGTTTCTTCTATGATACACTTCCTGCCCCACCACCGAGTTCTTAATTCCTTGAGGGTGGGAACACCGACTTTGGTTTTTGTATTGCCCAATCTCCTATTGCTGACTAATAAGAAGAAGTTAGATCTTGCACTCTCTCGATGTTTTCCTGGATTCAAGGGCAGCTGGGCAGTGACAGCACTGTCCCCTGTCCTTGTGCCCCTCAGCTAGAGCACTGTGATCAGGAGATCTGTTCTAAGGACATTTAAGCAAACACTGAACTGAATCCAGAACTTTCAAGTTTGTACATGACTTAGTGGAACAAATGTATGTTTCTGATCTATAATTAAATTAAATAAAAGGAGAAAGAAAATGTGAAATGCTTTCATCCTAATAAGTAAACTTTTTCTTGAAGATGCTGGTCTGCCAAAGACCTGAATTTCATCCAGGTTTTAAGCAGAGTATGTATCAGTGATTCCCAACTTTAGGTTTATAAGACCCCGGGGTCCCTCTGGCAATCTTAAGAAGATTTCTTATATTTTGCAAACAAAATGAATTTTAATTCTTTTCTTTAAAAAAGATATGCTTATGTGCGTATACGTGCAAATAGAGAACATGTTTTAAAATGTGTATCTCCAAGGACTGAAACAATGACGACCGGTTAGTTGAGTGTTACAACTCGGAAAAGGTAGGGAATCACTGACCTGGATTATCCCTGGAAGCCAGGAAGGAAAATAAAATAGTTCAGATTCTAAGCCAGTCTAAGCTTTGCCTTTGCCAAGTAACATACTCCATGTTGGCCAGTGCCTATGAGAACGCAGCCCACACGAGAGGGGTCTCCAGAAGCCCATGCTTTGCTGCTAACCACTACTCTCAATGGCTTTTATGGATGCCCTGGTTAAATTCAACCTCCTGGTCTAGGAACCAAAGGACAAAATATATCTTTACCAATAAGAGACCTCCCTAGCCATCTTATTTCTTTTACACATTAGTGTATTCCCCAAACACCACAAATTTTTATCTCTACCTCTAAAAATTCACATCTTAAACACATTTTAAAATATAAACAGAGAGGGGTGTCTGGGTGGCTCAGTTGGTTAAGCATCCGACTTTTGCTCAGGTCATGATCTCACGGTTGTGCGTTCGAGTTCCCCATTGGGCTCTCTACTGTCGGCACAGAGCCTGCTTTGGATCCTGTCCCCCTTTCTCTCTGCCATTCCCCCCCCCCCAAAAAAAAACAAACATTTAAAAAATATATAAACATAGAGAAATAATTACTATAGATATTGATAACAGAATCTACTGTTTTCTTGCAAACACAAACGGTGACTAATGAGCTAACAATACACCTTTAGGACCTCTCTTTGGCAGGAGCGATTTGTAGTCAGTGAACTGTATTTTATGAAAACTACTATATAACTTAGACTTTAAAAAATAATTGGTAATCCTAATAGATCTAAGGCCTCGTTAGTAAAAACGAATTAAGTCTTAATGTAGTTTAGAACACTAAAAATTCTAGGCAGTTTTAAATATTAAACATTTCAGAGTTGCCACTGAAAGAAGCCAATGGAGCCCAAAACTTACTTTTTTCTAAATCTTTCTTTATAAAAACTTTTTACTAAAGTCCTCAACTGTTTCCTGAAATGAAGTAAACCATTAGAAAGCGATGAAATTCAGGGGCGCCTGGGTGGCTCAGTCATTTAAACGTCTGACTCTGGATTCTGGCTCAGGTCGTGATCTCACGGTTCGTGGGATCGAGGCCCTGCATCAGGCTCAGAGCCTGCTTGGGATTCTCTCTCTCTCCCTTTCTCTTTGCCCCTCCCCCACTCTTGCTCTCTCTCAAAATAAATAAACTTAAAAAAGTGATGAAATTCAGTTATCTAAGTATTTATATCACCTATAAGGCATTACTTATGATTCTAAAAGATTTATCCCTGCAAAGAGAGCTAAATGTTTTTTAAGTGTATTTTTTTTTTTTTTGAGAGAGAGAACGCAAGGGGGGGGGGCAGAGAGAGAGACAGAGAGACAGAGAGACAGAGAGACAGAGAGAATATCCCAAGCAGTCTCTGTACTGTCAGTGTAGACAATGATGCAGGGCTCAAACTCACAAACTGCGAGATCATGACCTGAGCCAAAACCAAGAGTCAGATGCCTAACCGACTGAGCCACCCAGGTGCCCTGAGAGCTCAAACTTCTTTTTGTAGTTCCATCTACTACCGCTCTGCCCAATTTTTATAGACATACCGACTTTTGATATCATAAAGATTTGTTTCACACAGTTACTATGTAGAAAATCTAACACCATCACAAAACTGGAGTAATGCTAAATAAAAATTTTTCAAATGGCTACTCTTCACATTGTTCCCGACACTTTGAGCTACCCACCTTCCATTGCAAGGTTAGTGAACTTTTGCTCCTGTGTGCCAGCTTAGGTGGGAAGGGACATTCAGGTGCGCAGCTGTGGGTGGTGAAGCTAACTGGCTCGGAGCAGGATCCCTTTACGGAATTGTACATGGCATATACCCTGAAAACAAACAGACAAACAGTCAGTGGCAGTGGCCCATCACAGATGACCAGGGTTTTTATCTGTGCTTTGCCCCAGGCCTTTTTCCAGAGAGGAACAAAATTGAGGTGCTGCACACCATGACTCCTTCTTATCTCCTGGATGTCCTGACCTAACTATGGCCAGCATCTCCAGGGGATAATCACCCCAGCAGGGAATGTGCCTCAACTCATTCTCTCCTTCCATTAATTGTCAGAACCCTCAGCCCCAATTAAGATAGGCTGGGTCTACTGACTGGAAAAGAATATGCTGAATAAGAAAACATCCTTATCCCCAAAGTGGTCTTCAAATATCCATTCTAAAACCATGAACCACTCTCCAGTTGACTCTGTCTGGAAGAAGACTGAAAGGAGAGTTAAGGGTTGGCCGAAAAGGGACAAGCCTACAAACTAGAGAAGAAGTAAACACAATGGGGTAGAATAGGTAACATCTTTAAACTGTTGATAACACTGCAGATATTTGGGAGAAATACAGACGGTGTGCTTGTTACTGCCAAGTGCATCTCTAACTCAACAAAAACAATGTTCAGGTACAGCTTATCCATGTGAACATTTCACTTTTGCACCTGGCGCCGAGATTAAAGATGGGTACTCTGCACATTAAAATGCCTGGCTCAACACCGAACATATGGGTCTGATTTCTCCAGAGAAGCTATGAAGAAAAAGCACATAATGTGCTATTATAAAACTATACTTCTTTCAAATATCCTAAAATAGGGCTATGTTGATTTTTATCATCTTCCTTTCTATTTTTCCATTTTTAAAATATTCAGCATTAAAAAAATCCCAACGTGAAAACCTACTCGTTCTAAAAGACAACAAAGAAACTTTTGCGGCCTAAAAAAGATGCAAGGATTCAAGCTATTCAGAACTGGCAAATACATCAAGCCCTTAATTTGTGAGGCCCCATTAAAGACAGAAGAAAACTCAGAATCCAGCGGGGAAGTAAACTTTCCAGAGCTACACGGCTAGAAAGTTGCCTCAACTGAATGCAGCCGTGTAAATCTAACTGCTGTCCTCTATTGCCTACCGTCCTTACTCATCCTGCAATTATGCTTCTCTGAGCACCCACACTCTACCTCCCCTCACTCTACTCAGCGAACATAAACAAGAGCTAAAGATAACGACATTATGGAAAACAGGACCTAATTAGGTGTGTGACTTGCAAAGTCCCTTCTCCTCAAGGTCTATCACAAAGAATTTATAGAGGTCATGCAAGTTAAAATCACTAATGCTATCTGCCACCTTTACTAAAAGGTAAGAGACAGATGACTGGATATTTGATTTCTTTGTCTTAGGGGAGGACACCACAACATCTGATCCAAACAAATACACTTACTAGGATGCTCTTCACCCAACCTGATGAAAACAAATGTTCCCTTTTGCATGTCCTAAATATAGGAACGTGATAATATAAAAGGAAATGGTAGATTTGGCTAGATCATTTCCATGTATTAGGATAGGCTCACTAGGAGTAAATTTACTTAAAATGAATCACAGAATATTCCAGACGTGGGCAGGGTTCCTGCCTAAACTTTAGTAGATCAGTTGGATTCTCCAGCTGGTGGCTCATGGGTTACATCTGGCCCAAGCTATGTGTGGGAGAGAGGGAAAAAATAGAGTGATTTAAAATATCACAGCCCCCTGTGCATGAATGGATGGACATGGGCAATGGTCAGTACAAAAAGAGACAAGCAGACATTATACACTCCTGATGAACGATAATGCCACAACCTACAAAAGCCTTGCCAGAAAAACAGAACCTGTATCTGATTAAGCCTCCTTCCCATTGTATAGGAAACACAGAGAGAATATATTAAGCAAAACTACAGGGTTGCAATCTGCCTAATCCACACTGCAGAAAATTCTACAGGACAAAAAAGTTAGTCTAACTAATAAATTGCACGGGGACAAAACAGAATCTATAATCTCTAGATTAAAAGAAATTTATAAGATACCAACCAAACAGAATATTCAGGCCATGTTTGTATTTCAACTACCACAAACCGAAGAGACAAAACCTTCATTTTTAGGACAGTTGAGGAAATGGAAAGAGTCCCTGAATTTTAAAGACGTTAAGGAATGTTATCATTTTTGCTTATCTTGGATGGGCATGTGATGACGGTAATGTGGTTCATAGATGAAACACGATGGTGTCTGGATTGGACTTCAACATAGCTGTGGGGTAGGAGGAGGAGGGAGGGGCAGCAAGGGAATAAGAAGCTCGATGATGGGTATATGAAAACCCATCAATTACTGTCCACTTAAAAATTTTTTTTAATGTTTATTTATTTTTGAGAGGGAGGGAGAGAGAGACAGAGTGCGAGGTGGGGAGGGGCAGAGAGAGAGGGAGACACAGAATCCGAAGCAGGCTCCAGGCTCCGAGTGGTCAGCACAGAGCCCAACGCAGGGCTCGAATTCATAAACCACGAGATCATGACCTGAGACTAAGTCAGACGCTCAAGCAACTAAGCCACCCAGGCACCCCAATTACTCTCCACTTTTGACTGTATCTGAAATTTTCTGAAACAGAAGGTTAAAGGTTAAGCCAACACTGACAAAAAGTTCGGGAGATCTCTCATTTAGAAAAATGAACCTCTGCTTCTAGCAACACAGCGGCATACCTGCCTGATAGTACTCAAGATAAAAGTGAGAACAGTCTGCCTTTGGATGGGGCAGGTGTTATCCAGTTCAGAGTCCTCCCCATCTCTTACTGTCTTCCTGGCAATAAATTTGCTTGTCCACTGCCTTTTACCCAGCTCTTTACCCGCTTAGGTTCCTAGTAGATTTCACTTTATAATCACTGGGCATTTGCTTATTCAGACTATACTCAGGTATACTGGGTACTAAATGTTCACAAAAACAGCACCAAAAATCTACATGGAGAATAGAGCAGAGGAAATGAGGCAGGGACAGGGACAGGCCCTGTGAAGGGCTGGCAGACTGCAGTTACTTATCTGGGGAGATTTGGACTCTGTCAAGTTCATTCTTTATTGAGATTCTTGGGAAATCCATACTTATTAGCCTAGAGAACATGAGTGACAGAGGCAGGTTGGGAGGATGACTCTTGTCGGGAGGAACGAAGATCCTGGTGGCAGAAGTAAAAATTTGAGGACGTTGGAGAGACATAGTTGTCTGGGCCACAAGGAATTATTTTTCTGGTCTTTCAACTGAAAGAATGTTACAGTTGAAATTAGGGGTCAGTGTTTTGTACTCATAAAACTCTGTCCACAAAGGAAACAAGATCCATTGTATATGGCAATATAAATGTGCCATACACAGTATGTAAAATTTGACATAGTATCTAAGTACCCCATGATGTATCGGTCAGTTAAAGTTGTTCAGTAAATAGACAGCAACTAATTGTCATAACCACCAGCTGTGTTTACCAGTAACTTTTAGCGAAATGTCTCTGGAAATGGTGATTTTTAAGAAGGTCGCAAAAATGTTTTTCATATGATGGTGATGTGTTTTCTCTAAATACCATCATGCGATATGAGCATCAGCGGGGTAGGATCAGTTTCTTAGGTTAAATAAATCAGCAAAAAGTTCAGTTCCTTTTGCATTTATCACAGCGAAGAAGGACACATTTTTCTAACGATATGATTAATCTTGTGTTACATTTTCACATTTGTTTCAGCTTAAATACTGACTAAATGATTATGAAACAGGTGCTCCAAGAATTTCAGAAATTTGCCTCCAACTTCCTCCAGCACATCTGTAACATAGTAGGAGCCACAGTTTCTAGTCAATAACACCTATTTCATAATTCTGTACTGAGATGGTCAACCGTATTTTTGGAAATGTTTCATCACATAATTTTTCTGAGAAATGTTGCTACATGATATCATTTCTGGACAACTTCTTTGCCAAACTGTTAATGCCAATGACTGGAAAACTGCTTCAAATTGTGTCATAAAATTGCTATCCATTCCTTCACTCAAATTCCTGATTATCCTATTATTGATAAAAATATAAATTCTTGACTCCCAAATAAAATGATTATTTCAAAGTCAGTACTAATTCTGTAACTACCAATTAGAATACCAATTAGGTATTTTTGCGTATGTGTAAATATTCATATAGCTAAATGAATATAAACGTTTATGTACATAAACCTATATACTTACATATAAATGCCACTGGTCTCCTAATAAATGACTCCCATAACTGCAGTGGGCTGCTGACAAGAAGTCATGAGCTGTCTTGCCCAGGAACTGATGCTAAGCACCAGACATTCAATGACAGCATCCACGATCCATGACTGAGACACTGCTGCTTACAAAAACGTTTGTAGGGGCGCCTGGGTGGCTCAGTCAGTTAAGGGTCCGACTTCAGCTCAGGTCATGATCTCATACTCCGTGAGTCCGAGCCCTGCGTCGGGCTCTGTGCTGACAGCTCAGAGCCTGGAGCCCGCTTCAGATTCTGTGTTTCCCCTCTCTCTGCCCCTCCCCTGCTCATGCTCTGTCTCTCTCAGTCTCAAAAATAAATGAAAGCATTTAAAAAAAATTAAAAAAAAAGTTTGTATATCTGATGGGTGACCTCAAACGATACTAACATAAGGGAGAAAAAAGTTGAAAATGAGAAAAAGCACCGAATAAAGACAGGGAACCAACAGAATGAAGGGGAGGGAATCAGAGTCGCAAAATCAAAGGCAGCAAGAAATGTTAGGAACAGAAGCCACAGATGGGACTTCAGTATACGATTTGAGAAAGAAACCTTTCACTGTATTGAAGAGTGATTTGAACGGAGACTTCTGCAGGCCTTCGTCAAAGTGTGCAATATTAAGAACGGGAAGGAGAAGGTAGCCTGCTTGGAAATGCCGAAAGAAATATCTCATTGTTTCCATCCTTGGCTCTCCAGACTCTCACCGGGGTGACACTTTCTAAATTGGTAATGCACAAATAAATAAAAATGGCAATGAATATAATTGCTCGTTTTGCGGCTGTACAATAACGGAATTCTTTTGCAGCTCCTATATTATGGAAATGACCGAGAAAACAAATTCCACACAGCCTTTGAGGTCTTATAGGTGACTTTTAAATTTCACATTTATTTGAGGCTGCTGTATTTGATAGAAGTGGACATTCCTGGAACTAAGGCTTCGAGAACATTAACTCCACTGCATCAGAAAAAGAGATTTTGCTCCTTTTTTTTGACAGTGTCAAGTATGGTATATATCTTTATCCCAATAAAATAGTAAGTGATATGGTCGAACTATACACAGGTTCAAAGGACTGCATCATGAAGTCTTTTTTTTTATTATCAGAGTGTGGAAACACTGCAGCAACTCTGGGCAAACAAAAACATTTATACACTTTCCAGATTTATGGTAGGTTTGCACATACACTTCATTTGTTCTCACACCATCTTCCTGAAGCCGGTATCATTATTATTCTCATTTTATGAGAAACAAGAAAACAAGGCCATTTAAGTTTAAATGGCTTGCCTCGGCACACCCCCTTAGCAAGTGACTGAGCCATTAACCCCCAATTCCAAGCTCTGTCCACTATGTGTCACGCTGCCTCACCAAAGCTATTCAAGGCAGAGGAAGCTAATCTAAGCAGGCACAGGAAGGATTTCGATTCTTCTCTCGCTTGAAAAATGAAAGACCATAAGAGGCAAGAGACGGAATGATCTATATGAACTGTGGGCCAGACAAGAAAAAAGTAAAATCTGGACTGTAGACATTTTTCTTAGGAGAGACTCTTTTTTTTTTTTTTTTTTTTTTAAATACTCAAAGAGCTTGCTACTGAAGAGAGGGAAAATTTTCTCTCTCTCTGGCAAGCAGAGAAAGAGACCAAATGACAGTTGGTGGTGCCTTAGGCTGTGGTGTTATGTCACCTATGTGTCATGTATGTTACAAGAGGTCCCAGATGTGTCAGGACAAAGTCTGGATCCAAAGCCTCTAGAGAGGCACTACCTCATGTCCCTATTCCTCTTGGGGAGTTCATTAATTACTCCTTTTTATCTGCCCAGAAGTTCAAGATGTTCCTAAGACGTGGCCGTAAAAGAACTGATGAGCCAATCTTGTCAGAATTCACCCTTTGTAAGACAAGTCAGAAAGAAATGAAGGCAAGCTACAGACGGGATGGCAAATAAAGGGCAGACTCCTGAAGACATTTAAGTGTCTTTAAAAAGACATTGTTAGCTCATGAATGAGCAGAAAATTAATAAAGTGAACCTTTATAAAGCAGTAACAATAAACTGTTAAAAAAGATGGAGAGAAAAGGAAACATATGTTGACGACTAATGGAGAACATTTACATGGCTCCCTATACGGTGTTACATGCTCTGGTTTGCTGTTAAATCAACCTTTTGAAATAGTAAAGTATTTCTACTATCATCTCAGTTTCACAAAGCACACAAATCTTTTTGTTTGTATAGACTGAAAAATTCAATATGTTTGGGCTGAAGCTAACTGATTCAAAACCCAAATGTTTTGATATGAACAGGAAGAGACAGTTGCAACAGAGTTCTTCTAAACAATGCAGCAACAAGGCAGATAAGCACTTTAAAACTGCATATAAAACACCTTGCTTTTATGTATTGCTTTAAACTTAATTTAAACGTTTACATGGCTTATAAAGTATCGTAATCTGAACACATCCCTACTCTCCTACCTTTGTTATAGAAAGAACTGTGGCCTCCAACCTATGTGATTAAGCATAGTTACGACAGTTAATTCACAGCAGAACCAGACTAGAACGCAAGCCTCCTCATAATTAATGTATGCTCCTCCTTTTAGGCTATGCTCCCTCTACTCCATTACAAAGGAACCTTTGGTAAGTATAATAAAGAACGTGTGCTTGATGTTGCAATTCTATTACACAATTCTGACATACACATACATAACTGAAGAATGGAGAGAGAAACCGTTGTTGTGTACTCTTTTAGATAAAATTACCATTTCTGGTCAACTTATAAATTAAAAAAAATTGTAAGTCAAAATTGAAATTTAAAAAAATGTTACGGACCACACTCAGAAACCTATTTGCAAGTGGATATGTGAATGTATCTTTAAATAATTAGATGAGCTCTGCACAAGTTCATGTAATACTTTCCTCTTCACAAGTCTGCGGTTGGCTGTATTTCTTTCTAAGATTAGTTATAGCCCTGCCTTCCAGAGTAGTCACAGCAGAGACTCCAGAAAAATCACAGTACAGATTTCAGACTATCTTTCAGATTATATGGATTCACTGTTTCACTGTTTTGCCAAGTTGGGTTAATTCTTATCAGAGATAGTTTGATATATGCATTACTTGTCTTTTTTCAAAACCTATTGACTTTTAAGGTCCAAAGGTGTTCTTGGAACATGGCAGAACTTAGTCACTTGTGCTGAACATACAGTAGATAGGTATGGGCTATCACAAACAACTGATCTACCAATGGCAAAAAAATGCATTTGTTTTATAGAAAGGAAACATTATATATATTGAACCATACAGTCCAAAAGATCTTAGACTATATACAATTTATCTTTAAAATAGTTTTTAAAATTTGATTCAGTGTATCATCTATTTTTCTATTACCAGAAACACTTCCGTGTAATCACTACATTCTCAAGGGCAGAACACTAATGAATGGCCAATGAGCCAAGGAACAGCAACTTTTGGTTAGGAAAATGCTGTTAACCATAAACTTTTTAAAAGAGGCACACGATTTATTTTAGCAATCTGAATGCCCAACACAGGTCAGCTCTCATATCCTAACTCACCTCACATGATAATCAGTTGCCGGTCTGAGATCTTTCAGGTTACATTCTAATTCTTCCCCACTGCAAAGAAAAATCATTTATTAGTCAATGATACCAGCTTCAACAGTAAGACTGATTTTGGATTTGGGTCTCGTCATCATGTACCAGCAATGATTAAAGAACTCTTATGTCTGATTCTACCATAAACCAGAAATAAACTTGCCAATTTGGTATTACTACCCTTCTGAACTAGGAAATTAGATTCTACACACACACACACACACACACACACGTATGTATATATATATATATTTTTTAAACTTATTTATTTTTTGAAAGAGAAAGAAAGAGCATGAGCTGGAAAGGTGCAGAGTGAGAGAATCCCAAGCAGGCTTCACACTGTCAGCACAGAGCCAGACGCGGAGCTTGATCCCACAAACTGTAAGATCATGACCTGAGCTGAAATCAAGAGTCAGACGCTCAACCAATGAGCCACCCAGGCACCCCTAGATTCCTTTCAATGATACTATCCTAGATCGGGAAAATGGTGAGATTAACATACTAATAAAAGTTCCAAAAGGCCTTATCAGTTCTTCAAAGTAAATACATAAAAACAAATAAATAAGGAAGGAAATTAAACACAGAGATAAATTTTCAGTGTAAAATAACTATTCCAGTTGTCAACCGAAGGTAGTTCTCAGACTCACCGTGGAAGGAACCCCAATTGCTTCAACTTCTCATCTCTCTTGAAGAAATTTCAATGTGCTTTCCTTCACATATCAATCCTAATAGCTCTCTGATATATACACATACCAATCAGTAGCTCTCTTACATAAATGAAACCCAGTTATATGACCAGAAGTTGCAAATGAAACTTAACTTAGCCATGAGGCAAAAGCCGTGACAAAATAAGAAATGTTCCATTGAAAGTTTTTAAAAGGTGAGGGTTATTATTCGGAGGGGGGGGGGCGGCACATGACCATACTCTTCAAAAATCTCTGTGCCCCAAAATACTGTGTTAGTGTTCCAAATTAAAGGTGAAAGACGTATGAGCACAAACTGCAATATCTGACCCTGGCCAGGATTCTGCCCTAGAGGGGAAGGAAAATGCTATAAGACATTATTTAATCAACTGACAAACCCAGCGTGTGGTCGATGGACTAGATCAAAGTATATTATCAATGCAAATTTATGAAGCTGGTAATTACACTGCAGCGATGTCAGAAAATATCCTTATTCCTGGGAAATATACTGAAGAATTTTGCAGTAAAAGGCCATGATATATACAACTAATGGGAAAAAATACAGATTGGGAGGAGAGAAAGAGTACTCCAGTGGTCAACCAAACAGGATAAAAAGCTACCAATAGGTGAATCTGGGTAAAGGGTCTATGCATATTCCTTGATCCCTTTATTTTTGCAACATTTTATAAGTTTGAAATAATTTTAAATAAAAATATGTTTTTAAAGTTGCCAACTGGAGGCCAATGTCCACACCCTGCCTATAATTCTGATGTCTGACCTGCACTGTATGTTTAATGTGGTTTTGCATTTGCTGAATGAGTCTGGCATTAGGAAAGCTTACATAAAAATTCAGATTTTCAGGATTTTTTTGGGGAAAAAATCCAAAGAAATCAGCAATTCTAAGGCCTGCATTCCCTTATGGCACCAACCTATTTTAGGTGAGCGGTGGCTGCTCCTTCAGAGGAAGGCAGGGGTGCTCCTGTGCACCCCATCCCCAATCTTCCTCCTTTTCTCACTTAACGTTATCTGCCTAGCCCCCTGGTCACTTGAGACCAGCTCCTGCCACTGGTGGTCATCTGGCGTGGACAGAATCTCATGGTTTCTTGGTACGGCTGGGGCAAACGGTGCTCTGTATTTCTTGACCAATGTGGACTTCTCAAAATAGAACCAAATAGCTGTGAGCTGGAGTAAGGAGTTAGGATTTTTTTTTTTTCTAAGTATAGTGGGGAATCACTGCAGTGTCTTCAGTGGGGACTGACCCAGTGTGACCCGGTTTATGTCGTGTGGAGGCTAGGTAGCAGGAGGAGAGGAGACATTGGAAGAGGCTGAGGACATCCCTGCAGGAGTCCAGGGAGGGGACAATGGAGGCACAGTGGGCAGTGAGGGGAGGAGAGAGTGCCTAATGGGCCTCCTTCCCTGTCTCTTACCCATCTTCTTAGTGCAGAAGACATGTCCTGGAGCAAGTTAAGAACTCACAACAGGGCTGGGGAGATACAAGGTTGGTGGCACTGGTACAGCAGGGAAACGGGACAGAGAGCCAGCCTCTCCGGCAGAGGAAGAAGTGCAGTTTGTGTGACCACGCTAGGCTGGCCTCTAGTGGTCATTCTGGGGGCCACTCAAAGGGAGGTCAAACAAGCAGTGAAAACAAGACTGATGCTCTGATTTCCTGCTCTGCAAATGTGGGCGGTGCCTAGCAATTACAAAAGAGAAAAGGCCTGACCCTGAAAATTTTTAATCACATTTAGGACATGGCTATAAATCATTTAGATGGTTAATATCTGGGAGTTGGTAACACAGAAGGGACAATCCCCTACCCTGTGAGCTAAACTTATTTAAGAAAGTCTTGGAATGAAATGCTCTAAAGGCATCTTTACTACAGGCTAGAAACCTATTGTAGATGGTAAGAAACAGGATAAAATGGAAGGAAACCATATTAGAGAATTTCAAGAAAACACCAGAAAATGGTCTGGGTCGAAAAAGGTAACCGCGTAAGTGCATGATTGATGTACATAAAAATTAAAAATCATACTCACTTTTAACCCTGACAGACATTAATGGAAATTTTTCTTTAGTACTATATGACAAACTAACATAACCAAATGATATTTCATCAACATCAAATAGCTCTACAGAAGTCATTTCTGACTGGTAATTACTCTGGACAAAAATAACTCTTGACATCATAATTATCACTAATTCTTAAAATGAACTATTTAAAGAAAAGTTTGCAAAGCCTCTAAACTTTTCCTGTTTCTTATTTTCCTTAATGACTCCAACTGCACAGCTTAGCAGAAGAGCAAAACACATGGAAATATATGCTACCTGTAAATTATCTTGTATTTTCCATCTCGTCCTTTGTCTGATAAGGCAACCTCATAACTGTAGGGGAAAGACAGACCGCTGTGGGGTCCACTGGAAAGTCCAACAGGGGGAGCCCAGGACAAAACAACTGCTCTTGCCTGAATATTAGAAACCTGGGGAAGAAAAACAGAGACAAAATTATTCAAATCCACTTCATACACATCAGACACTACTTCTTCCAGTAACATTTTTGTCATGATTAGTAGTGGCATAAAATTGGCTTAGTGTTAATGCAAGGCGAACAATTTTAATTACAATGAAAAACACATCATATATAGTACTTTTCTGTCAAAGTCCTGGTGTCCAAAATAGCTCCTAAAGCATCTGTCCTTATAACGTAATTCACATTAGATCCTCCAGAAAGTAAAGTCATCAGTCTTGTTTGGGAGCTTTTTTTTTTTAAAGGTAAGAAGTTGAGTGTGAGACTTCAGTGATCTCCACGATGGCCATCACGTTACATGGAAGGAGCCATGTCCGCAGGTACTTTCCGCTTGCCTCTGAGCCTCCCATGCCAGTACCTTTCAAATCACCCTCGTTGAAGGCCTCAGTTTCTGGGAGAACCCAGTGATGGGGGAGGAGAACCATGGCTCAGGCTGAAATGTGTGTGGAGGTGATGTTTTACCTCTCTAAGCTCTGCCTTTGTCTTTTTGGGGAAGCCTCTGTGTAAGACTTCATTTGAACAAAGGACTCTGGCACCTTCAAACATCCCAACTTTCTTCCTTTACTTAGAACCAACTACACTGAGGCAGGTTCCACGCCACTGTTCCTCAGCAGGACTGAGCTCCAGCCACCTCGGGCCGTAACCTGCCCACTAAAGAGACCCTGCAGTGGGCTTCCTGCCCTTCCATCCCAGGTGCCCACTCTAGCTGGTGCTTCCTGGGGCACCCCCCCTCCCAGATACACTGTTTGCACTCCAATCTTTGTTTTAGAGTCCATTTCTGGAGAAACTCAACCTAACGCACAGTCTAATTCTTTGCAATAAATCAACAGAACTTTGATGTTCTAATTTTCTAAAGGTTATTTTGCTGCTCTCTGGATACTGGTCTCAATAATATTAAAAACAAGGGTTAACATACATGCTAAAGCTTCATGTTCATAAAGACTTTATAGTGACAGATTATTAGTCTATGGGTAGAGATGCGTAAACTATTCAGTCTCCCCTTTTTTTCATCCATTTTTGTCACCATCTGATCGATACAGAGTATTAAAATGTAATACAAAATAATTTAAAAACATGAATAATATGGACCGTGAATACTGAATTTCTTTTCAGGCTGTCATTCTTTCCAAGTTTAGCAGCGACCCCTCCATATCATTTTTATTCCACACAGACAAAGCAGCAAGATCTATTTAACCAATTATTTAGTCAAATCCCTGCTCATCATTTAAGACCTAGCCAGCCCTCACTATCCCCACGTAAACTTCCCTGAAGTCTTTCACCTGTCATCACTCTTCTGTTCTACAGCACCTGGTTATCTTTACCTCTGCAAATCGAGTTTAGGGCATTTGTCTACCTTTCCCACCGGACTGTGGGACTTCCTAAGGACAGGACCCAAGTCATATTCAACTGTGAGCAGTGGTTGCTTAGTAAATGTCTGTTGAATGAAAAATAAAAATCAAAGGGAGTGAGACAGTCTGAGTTTGTGATACAGGAGACACAGGGGATGGCAGACCAGCATTACATACCTCTTAAAAAACTCTGGGGAGACACTCTTAAGAATCAAACTCCACCCTTTGTGCCATGACTCCAGACTAGCATCTCCTCTTGCCCTGTCCCCCGACCCTCCTGTGCTACACACCCCTTCAGGATGCCATTCCCTTTCATGCCCCTATAACTTAGCTTCTGACTTTCCTGCTTTCTAACATAGGATCTCTGCCTCAAAGAGCACCAACATGGTGAAGAGAGACGGATGCGTGAGAGATGGCCTCATGGCAGACCCATGGCACAGAGAGACCCAGAGCAGCTTGCGGGCGATTCTGGAAAGGTTTCTGTACATTCCTGCCTAAATCCATGCTGAGAATCAACCACTGTTTTCTTTGTGCTCTGGTCACATTCTGCTGGTACCTATGCTGGGCAATCATTTCATTGTACTGTGCCTTACTTGGTTATTTGTGCATTCATTCTCCTGACTAGATTTTAAGGCAGTGCTTCTACAATGCATACCAGGATATCTGCTGCATTCTTTGATACACCATTAATGAGTCATCTTGAGGTACTGGTACCTCATAAAACTAACGGACTTCCTGATTTTTTTTTCTTCTAATGTTTATTTTTGAGAATGAGAGAGAGAGCAGGGGAGGGAGGGAGGGAGGGAGAGAGAGAGAGAGAGAGAGAGAGAGAGAGGAGAGAGAGAAAGAATCCCAAGTGGGTTCCTCGCTGTCAGCAAAGAGCCGGATGTGGGGCTCAATTCCAGGAACCGTGAGGTCGTGACCTGAGCGGAGATCAGGAGTCAGACGCTTAACCAACTGAGCCACCCAGGCACCCCCAGAGATAACGTGAGAGAGAGAGGGGGACAGAGGATCTGAAGCGGGCTCTGTGCTGACAGCAGAGAGCCCGATGCGGGGCTCGAACTCACGAACTGTGAGATCATGACTCGAGCTAAAGTCAGACGCTTAATGGACTAAGCCACCCAGGCGCCCTCTCTAATTCCCATGAGCAAGCCTTAAGAAAGCAAACTGTCCTCTGAACGCAGGTCTCCGTGCACATGCACTCTTCCAATAGGCCAGACTGTGGGAAGCACACTTTGAGAACTCTACATCATTTTCAAAGGACAGCAGCCATGGCTTCTGAGAATTCTTTCCTGGAGCTAAGCAGCCTGCCACCTAGATTACTACCACTGGTCTGGAACCAATTCCCCCCTGTACTCCTGTTCCCTCTCTTTCAGACTCCAGGGCTTCAGGTTTCCATTCTTTAAGGCACTGGAATCCTCCCTAGAGAAAGAATGCCTCGTCTCTGTTAGAACTTGGAACTCACTTCCATTTCAAGGATGATGCCAGGAAATTGCATGGTGCCCTTCAAGAGAATGTCACGTAAAGGGGAACCCTCAGCACCAGACGCACACTCTAAGTGTCCAGGGAGGTGATAACCTTAATGAGAGACCCGAGCTCTAAGAACTCTGACTGATTCAGGCCTACTTCAGAGTGAAAGCAATCTCAGAGGAGCAGTAACTTCTAAGTCCCTGTCTGTCTGTCTGTCTGTCTGTCTCTCTCTCTCTCTCTCTCTCTCTCTCTCCGTGGGGAAAACTTTCTCACCAGCAGTGACCACTGAACTACACGAGGGCAGCTAATCTGACAGTCACAAGGAGCATCATGGCTGACATCCGAAAGAAGATTAGAAGCCATAACACAAACTGACTTCCTGATGTTTAATTATCAGACTGTAAAGAGAAGTCAATCTCCTTTATGATGATAATAAAAGTAATGATCTCTAGTTACAAAATCATTGGGCAAGACCCAAACTGACACTTTGTTTGGCACCAGAGATGTAAAAGGTCTGTTGGGGACGTTACGAGTAGCAAGACTTCAGAGAAATTAAACTGTTTTGAAGTATCTCGAAGGAGTCATAAAACCATCATTTATTTCTAAATAATTACATCCTGACTAGAAATCGTTGTTGCCTATATATTTGTTAAACGTAGACTCCAGCTTGAGGACAGTTGCTAGTTAAAAGCGTATATATGTGCATATCCATTAGGACCTAAGACTGTATGATCGCGTCGCTATTTGATACACCATCTTTCTCTCACCTTGTGCCCCCTCTCTCCTGTTCATTATTTTAGTACTTTTCTGTAAAATGTTACTATCTTAATTCTTAGGCCATATTATATGCAAATTATATTTATTATTTGGAACAAAAATACCATTTACTCTCATCAAGTTACTACACTGTTCCTCCCATGTTAAAAAATATTTCTGAGTAAGTAAGTAGCTTCTAAATCTGGTCAGGACTTTGGAGTTAACTATGTGGGAGGCCTGCAGATCCAATTAGGGAGAACGCTAAGGAAATATTACCATGGAAATATTGGCTTCACTTCAGAAGTACCATCATGAAAAATAATAACACAATGGAAAAGTTAAAAGCAAAAGGTCAGAGATCGTTACTCAAAAAAAAAAAAAAAAAAAAAAAGAGAGACTCAAATCTAGGAATTTCACCATCATCTGTTTCTATAATCCCTCAAGTGCTAAGAACTGCCAAACGTTTTCAGATACACTGTTGTTTATTTTTCGAGGAATGGCTTCTTGGAGGGGCAATTGTTTCTCTTAGGTCAGTGCACTCACTTCTGGAACCGACAAATCAATTGTTCCCACAAGCTAAACATTAGCGGAGGGAAACAATGCAGGTTACATTTATTTACATCCTGAAAATAAACAGCCCGGCGGTAAGTGGGAGGCTGCATCTAGCACTGTCATCAGAGCAGATCAAAGGCTGGAGGTGGCAGGTACTGGGAGAGGTTTATTCCTCAATCACTTAGAACAGGAGCAAAATTGTTTCTCTGACAGAGCAGTGGCTAGGACTCTGGTCCCCAAGGCACCTAACTCTTACAGTCTCAGGACAAATACCTAGCAAATCCGTACGGTTTTACTCCGTGACTCAGTATTTGGATCTTTATAGTATCCAGGTTTCTGTAGAGTAAATGACTTGCTCAACTCAGTGTGCCCAAAGCTCTAGAAAGATGACCGGAACCCACAAATCTTAAAACTTCCTTCTACACCTAACACAAACCATCTACCAAATCTCAGAGAAAAAATATGTGCCTTTTATTTAGACGTGTTATCAGATGTGGCTGAAAGAAAAAAAAAATCAGGAACAAAATGCCCAACTTGCTGAACTCTGCTTCTTTCCCTGGAAGGCAGCTGGACACCCCTCTCCCATTTCAGAGCGTGGTGGGGAATTTCACTTTTGCATACTGATATGCTATCAACTCCAGAGAAATACCCTATCCCAAGTCCTCTCTAAATACTCTATGATTTACTTCTCCCATAGTCCCACATGGTATGTATCATCCTACCTTTGGAAGGTGAGGAAACCGAGGCTCAGGGAGGTCATGGAACTTACCCAAGGTCACAGAGACGGCTAAAGGCCCAGAGGGCCAGAATGCAAGGCAGAGGCCCTTGCTCTCCAGGCCTCTGCCTGCAGCTCTGGCACCAGGCTGTCCCCACATTCCACCATGCTGGCCGAACCTCATCTGACGCTGGCGGGCCTTCAGGCATTTGTCTCCCCTGCCAGAACCTAGCTGCAGCCATTGCGGTCTGCCACACGTTTATTCAGCAAATATTTGTTAAAGGTTCGCAAGGTGCCAAGGACAGTGCTAGGGATTAGAGGCACAAAGACAAATAAGACCCAGTCATGAATAAGACCTTCAGACAGAGACAGGGGAGAAGAGGAAGGGAGGAAAAATGTGTCAACATCTAACTGGGCTGGGAAGGACGAGTGGGCGATCACCAGGCAGAGAAGGTTGAGGCAGGGCCAAGGGGGAAGGAATGACCCCCGTAATATGTCCCCATCCTAATCCCTGGAACCTATGCATAAGTTGCCCTAAAAGGTGAACGGGACTTTGCAGATGTGATTCGTTGCAGATCGTGTGAGACAGAAACAATCCTGGATTATTTGGGTGGGCTCAGTGTAGTGACAAGGGTCCTTATAAGTGAAAGAGCGGGGCAGGAAAGTCAGAGTCAGAGGAGGAGACAGGAGGACGGAAGGAGCCGTGAGCCAAGGAATGCAGGCAACCTCCAGAAGCAGCCGGAAAACATGAAGGAACAGATTCTCCCCAGAGCCTCCAGAAAAAATGTCGCCTGCCAACAGACGCTAGCCTAGTGAGACCCATTTTGGACTGTTTAACCACTCAGATGACAATCTTACCAATTTTGCACCTCGTGTCATATCTGTTTACATAAAAGCTTGTCTATCCACCCTGCTCCAAAAAATGTAAAGAGTAAGCACTTAATAAATGCTGAATCAAGGAAAGGACTAGTGCATTTAAATGGTGCTTTTTTTTTTATCTTGCTAGAGCCACACGATCCTAACAAACATAGACTCTGTCACTTCTGCCGTGAAGAAATGACAAGGAATAACTCAAGAAAAACCCAGTGTGTGTTCACGTGATGAAGGCAGGCCTGTGAAGTTCTGTGACTGTGTTTGAGACAGTCAAATAACCTGCTGTTCCGCCTTCTCGATTAGGACTCCTGTTTTCTTCATGGAGTTTCCTTCTTTTTGCTATACCATGAATATATATACTATATACCACGATTATGTCCCCAAGCTTTTTCTAACCTCTCCCTATACTCCCCCCCCCCCCCGGGCCAAAAATATCATCCACTCTTACTCCCACAGCTTGAACTATAACTCTATGCGTGTGATCTGATCACTATCTCGTTCCCCTCTCTCCCCAGCACTGCCCTACCAGACATATATGACTGCCCCTGCATTTACTTCCTTGGTGCCCTGCCAGTGAAACACACTCAACAGGTCCAAGAATATCACTGGAAATCATAAAAACTACACAAACCCATTCTAGAGGAATTCACAGATTACTGGGAAAAAGCAAATGGCGTAAAACGTATTACCCATATACATACACGCAGAGCACAGTGAAGCTGGGGGTAGTACCCACCCCAGTGGGTATATAGAACCCAGTACCCACAGGGGTTCTATATACCAGGTGGAGAATCCCACCTGATGGGCAGGGACAGCAATCAAGGGAGACTCTTGGAGGCAGCAACTCCTCAGTGGAGGCATCGGAGCCTGAAAGCCCAGCTATCTAAGAGGTCGGTCATAAAGCCTTACTGACTTCTCTAGGCAGTTGCGGTACGCATCCTCTCCTTGACACGCCTAGGGCCACCACCTGAATTCTGCCTCCTGTACCCTCCTGCCAGAGCTATAGTAACAGATTCTTGGTGCCTGCCTCCCTGGGTCCATCCTTTTCTCACCCCGATGCATCTGCCAACCGTCCGTGCATCCTAAAAGTATAGCCCTGACTAGGTAACTTCTATGCCCCAAAACTCTTCGTGGCAACCTGCTCCCTACACCAGAGTAAGTGCAGACTCCCCGCTCCAGGAGTTCCCTGTGGGACCCATACTCCAACACACCTGCTTTTAGGTTTTAGTCAAACTCAACTGTGTACCCTGAGGCATGTTTGCGCTCTTCTGTTAAAAAGCCTCAGGATTTGAAACGCACGAGGGATCAAGGTTTTCCAATTGGGCCGGAAAACATCCAAAGAACTTTGGCTCTCTGACCTCAGATGAAAGGCTGAGTCAACGTTTTCAATTTTTCACTTGGATTTCAAAGCATTTGGCAAAATCAGACCTAAAACCTCACAATATCATCACTCCCACCAATTTTTTTTTTCTTGCCATTACACTCAATATCTTGGACTTCTTTTCAGCTAATATTTAAATGCCTTTTTGAAATTTACCTGGAAAAATACTCGGAATCACTGAGGCTTTCAAAAATTATTATTACTATATTTACACAGGTTCAAGGAAATTGCCAAAAGAAAGCAGTTGTATAGACCTGTGGGAGGGAAGGGTGTCAGGGGGACGCTATGTGTCCTTGGAAGCAGGGAAGAATACCTAATTGCATTCAGAATATCTAAATAAAGGACACATTTTGGTGGATTGTGACAGAACAGAAGACTGTTGTTCTAGATTTTCATGCTCCATTAATAACAACACTGTTTCATAGTTTATAAATAATCAGCAATAGGAAGGGGCCCTTTTGTTTACCTACGATGTGGTAAAAGAAAAGCACACTTGAAATGCTTAAGAATGTGTCATTTGTGCTGAGAAATCCAGAAGACATACCTGTGGTTTCTCTATTCCTGAAAGAATGTCTTGCACCCTCTTTACTTCCAACTCATACTCTGCATGGAGAAAGAGAGAAAAAAAGACAAGCCGTTAATACCATTAGGAGGCAATAATGTTGCCAAGTTCCTCCTCCAAGGCCTTTAACTATAGCGAGCATTAAGTCAGTTGCCTGTTACCGTGAACTTTGGGTACCACAGACAGGATCATGAAAATTCAGAATGGGAAGGACGTTGGGGTGGGGATTTCACTGTGGTTGTGCTAACTTGCCACTATCTCGGTTCACATATTCACAAAGTTGACGAGATTAACACTGAGTCCATCTAATAACTCAACAGGCAACAGAAAATAAAAGGTCCTAAGAAGGAGAGAAATGGGTGCAGCTAGAGGCTGAGAGCAATTAAGAGATGAGGTTGAAGAGACAGTGGCCGATTCATGGAGGGCTCGGAGCTCAGATATTTTAGTTCAGGTTTTATTCTAAGTTCAGTGGGCAGCCTCTGAAGTGTTTAAGTAGAGGGACTGACGTGATCTTTTTTTTTTCCCCCCAAGTCTGAAAAGATCTGTTTGGCTTTGCAGGAATAATGGACATACAGAAGGCAGAAGCGACCGTGGAAAAATCAGTCAGTACATTGCCGCACTGGTCCAGGTGAAGGAGGACAGAGCTGGCCTGGGTTGGGATGGTAGCAAAGACGGTGAAAACGGAACTGGTTTTGGAGGTATGGGTGCTAAAGGACTGGGTGTGACAGTCAAGGGTGAGGGAATGAACAGAATCAAAGATAATTCCCTGTTTGGGGCTTGATCAACTGGATGGATGAGGATATCTTTTAATAAGACGGGGAAGCGGGCAAGTTTTGCACCGGGGCAAGAAGTGTTTTAAAAACAAAGGGAGGACAGTGCTTAGAGTAGAGAGGAGGGGGAGGGAAGAGTTATGTGTAAAAGAAGGGGAAGAGCCTTTAAACTTGACTGTTTTGCAGAGGAATCCCTTGACTTTCGCAACCTACTTGATGTAATCTAATTTTGAGTTACAGATTTAACTGTTAAACCTAGTCTAGGAGGTAAATGCTAGAGTTACATGGTTACCAAGACATGTGTCCTCACCCTCAAATAGTTCAAGTCTAGCGAGGGGAAAATGAAAGCAGCAGGCAATTCCATGTGATACATACTTTGGTATAGGTAACCCAAGACAGAGCATTCTAGAAGGCTTCCTAAGCACCAACATCTAGCTGACCCTGTGGCCAAGCAGGCCACTGGAGGTGATGGGAGACGTGGAACAAGGGGGTGAGAGGTTAGTAAGTCCAGCTCTTTCGGAGGCTGTTCATACTCATTGCTCAGGTCAATCTCAAAGTCACCTTTTAAAAGAATCCCACCTCAACCCCACCCCCTGCTCAGCCTCCAGTCATTCTGCAGCCCCACTTATCTCCTTTCTTGTGGCTACCAAAATCTCAAAGTTCTCTTATTCATGTGTTCTCGTTTACTACTTTTCTTTCCTACTAAAATATAAACTTCAGGAAGGCAGAGATGCTACAGATCCAAAAAAAAGCAAATTTTTTTTTTTTCCTGTAAAGAATCAGGGGCGCCTGGGTGGCTCAGTCGGTTGAGCGTCCGACTTCGGCTCAGGCCATGAACTCACTATTGGTGAGTTCGAGCCCCGTGTCGGGCTCTGCGCTGACAGCTCAGAGCCTGGAGCCTGCTTCTGATTCTGTGTCTCTGCCCCTCCCACACTCTCTCAATAATAAATAAACGTTAAAAAAAAAAAAAAAAGAAATAGAATCAGACAGTGAATATTTTTCAATTTGCACATAGACCACCGTCACGTATTCTTCTTTGTTGTTATATCCCTGTGAAAACGTAACAATCTCCTCAGTTTGTGACTCACACACAACAGACCACGGGGCTGGCTACAGTGTGCAGACCCCTTTGGTAGGACACACTCAGGATTTAGCCCACAGCACCTAGCACCATTCCTGTGTGATCCAAGCTCAATAGCTTTGTTACCTAAATAAATGAACCAAGCCCAAGTGAAAAATAATAAGACTTCAGGGTACCCGTGTGGCTCAGCCGATTAAGCATCTGATTTCGGCTCAGGTCATGATCTCGCGGTTCGTGGGCTCGAGCCCCACATCGGGCTCTGTGCTGACAGCTCAGAGCCTGGAGCCTGCTTTGGATTCTGTGTCTCCCTCTCTTTCTGCCCCTCCCCCACTTATGTACGCATGCACGTGCTCTCTCTCTCTCTCTCTCTCAAATATAAACAAACATTAAAATATTTTTAAATAAATAATAAGACTCGTAGCTGGCACCACCATAAACTTTAAAAGGATCAGTTCTTCATTGTTTCTTACTGTATTCTATTTAGAAGATGTTTACTTCTATTTTGGTGAGAAAAAGAAACGGACTGGTGTTTAAATTGCAGGTGTTTTGTATTACAACAAAAAGAAACTTCGCATTCAAAAGGCCAAATGACACCCTTGTTTATAGTCATGTAATCCTGTTAAGATATAGATAATGGTTTATACCCATAAGTCAAACACACACATACCCTCACATTTTCTGGAAGCTCGTACTAAGCAGACTCTACATTTATCTCATATCTGAGGAGTTGATTGTCAGTACAAAAGTAAAATAAATACAGTTGCAATATACGAACTGGTTCGGTTGTCAAAGACCAAACTTTCTGAATCTCTGGCTATTCTAGAGTTTGCAGGAACCTATGGTTTTAGACACTCGTAGAAATAGACACATGCACAGAACCAGCTGGAGGAGGCCACTGCTTCCTCCCGCCATCGCAGACACCAGGACCAGAAGCCAGAAGCCACACCCCACCCTTGAGGTAATAAAGGTTGAGACTAGAGCGGAGATAATCACCTATTCGACAACGAAGGGAAGTACTAAAGAGCTCAGCAAAAGAAGTATCCTCAGGACTATGTACTAGATACAGGGCCTGAAAGAGAGAAGCAAAAAAGGACGCTTTGTCCCACAAAAATTGGAGGCCCCTCCCTCTGGCCAGCTTTCAAACGCAGATGACAGGAGAAATGGCCAGGCTTTTGACAGAAAAAGGAATAAAATGAGAAAGGAGGTTGGATTAGAAGGGGGAGAGGGTGGGGTAGAGATCTGTTTAAAATGAAAAAGAATGGGTTGTGGGTAAGAGCCAGAAATACAAGGGAAAGGTCCTGACTGAGATAAAAACAACTTCTGAAGAGAGGTCAGGACTGTCCAGGTTTGTCTTTGATTATAGCAGTGAAAGCTGACGTGTTCTGAGCACCCAGCTACGTGCTGGTTGAGGGGCCAACACCTTGCTCATTTTTACAACATCCCCTGCAAGACGGACATGCTCTGCTCAGTCTTCTGACAGTGGGCAGGACTGAAGTCTGTTTTGTCCACCACAGTTTTCACCTTCGGTGCTGAGTACGACACCTGCAGGCGTCTGACAGATGAGGAGAAGGAATGAATGAGGAAACTGAGGCTCAGACAGCAGATGCGATCTCCCCGAGGGATACAAGACCAGTACCTGGTCCAAAAGCAAAGAGAACGTCTCACTGCATCATGACACATTAATAGGGATCTGGGGGGTCACAAGGGAGAGGATGTGGAGAGACAAGAGTAGAGGGAGTTTTGCCCCGGGGTGCATAGAAGAAGGAAGGCAGCAGGGGAAACCATCCAGATCCCATGAGAGGGTTTGTATTGGGGTTTTTTGTTGTTGGTGGTGGTGATGGTGTTGGTGGTGGGGTGTGTGTGTGTGTGTGTGTGTGCACACGCACGTGCGCGCGCGCACACACACACACACACACACACACACTTTAAATCTCGGAGAAGGCTGTCAGAGAAATAGAGCAAAGGCCTCTGGATCTGGGCAGAAGGTATGTGAGAAAGGGAAGAAAAAGTAGGGCATGAATGGAGCCAAATAAACAAAGGATTCAGAGAAGATCAAAAATCCAAAGGGCAGGGTGAGGGGAGGAAAGGTAGTGACAGGACAATCAATGCCCCATTATATCAGGAAAAATGCGGTATCAAAGCCAGACTGGATTCCTTCTTTCTTTCAAGACTCTAAAATGTGAATACGGAAAAAGAAGAGAAAAATGCATCCGTACCACATTTACTGAATGCTTTTCCATTTGTGCTGCCACAGGCTAAGGGTAAATAAATGCCAGGCATACAATATGCACACACAAGAGTGAAAATAAAATCCCTTTAACTGAGCTAAAGTGACACTTACCACGTGTAAAATAAGCTCTTGTCCGAAAGCTAGCAGTCTGGTACGAAATGCCAAAATTCACGACTCACTACCTAAATAACCGAGTTCACTTGGACCCTGGCCTACCTCTCCCAAGGCAAGATTTAACTGGGCCTCGGAGAAGTCTATGAATTATCACCCTTTCCATTAAACAGCCTCGGAGCTCAGCTATTCAGTGTATTTCAGAGTCTGGGTAAAGCTTTCGCTTGCTCGCCATGCTTTCTTTCTCTGTGTCTCTACTTCTCCCTCTCTTATGCTCTCACACACACATATCGTGAGTGAGGAAGAACAGCTAATGCGGTCACAAAAATTTATGAGCAAAACCAAAAAGAATAGTTCTGGTGATCTGTCTTCAGGAAATCTTTCATATCAAATTAAAAAGAAAACTATGGGGAGCCTGGGTGGCTCAGTCGGTTAAGTGTCTAACTCTTGACTTTGGCTCAGGTCATGATCTCACGGTTTGTGAGTTCGAGCCCTGTGTCGGCTCCATGCTGACAGCGCAGAGCCTATTTGGGATTCTCTCTTTCAAAATTAATAATAATAATAATAATTAACAAAAGAAAACTATGTCTCGTTTGTCTCTGTGTTTACCTCTTAAAGGATCTGGTGTGACAGCCGAGCAACAGATTGTCCTAGAAGAGGGGAATAAAGGGGGTGGGGGGAGACACTTGGGTGGCACAGTCGGTTTAGCATCTGACTTCAGCTCAGGTCATGATCTCACAGCTCATGAGTTTGAGCCCCACATCGGGCTCTGTGCTGACAGCTTAGAGTCTGGAGCCTGCTTCAGATTCTGTGTCCCTCTCTCACTCTACCCCTTCCCTGCTCATACTCTCCCACCTTCCCTCCCCCCCCCCCAAGAATAAATAAACATTAAAAAAAATTAAGGGGCACCTGGGCGGCTAAGTCGGTTAAGCATCCGACTTCAGCTCAGGTCATGATCTCACGGTTCGTGGGTTCGAGCCCCGCGTTGGGCTCTGTGCTGACAGCTCAGAGCCTGGACCTTGCCTTGGATTCTGTGTCTTCCTCTCTCTCTGCTCCTCCCCAACTCATGCTTTCTCTCGCTTTCTCTCTCTCTCTCTCTCTCAGAAATAAACATTAAAAAAAATTTTTTTAATTAAAAAAAAGAGGAAAAAAATGCAAGGTTCTGTTACAGGGTTGTAGGATGAGGTTCTTTTCATTATCATGTCTGCCTTCTTCCCCCTGGTTTGCAGCAAGGAAATTAATCCACAGGCAAATCTTACAGGCCAACTTGTATTTCTTTCTCCTCGCATTAAAACTGCCACGAGTTAAGCAAACAGATTAAAATCATTTTCTTCCTGCTTTAATTTTGTTGCAACCATGGCTGATATGGATAGACATGACAACCCACCTTTCATATCACTACCTTCTTAATACTGAAAAACCTTTTCCTTGCAGTGAAGATGGTGCTGATCAATAAAAAAGGATTATAGGGTACTCTCAGTGCTCCAAACAGAACAGGCATGTTGTTTTGCAGACACAGACACATTTGGGAGGTAGGTAATTTCTTAAAAAGGAGTTAAGATGGGAGCCTCTAGTTTCAACATGTCCCAAGGAGTTGAGAACCACCCAAACTGCAAATGACAAAAAAAAAAAAAAAAAAAAAAAAAGGAAGGGGGATTCAGCTCAGTGATTTACATTTTTCTTCATCCCAAAAGAAATCTCCTCCCAAGAAAATAAAGCACTTTTTAGCAAAGGGAAAGTTAAAATAAAAATACACAAGCAAGCAAATATACTTTAAAAAAAAAAAAAGAAGAAGAAGAAAAAGGCAACAACAACCCACACACACAGAGAGAATATGTGTCATGTGAAATTTAAACCTTCCACAAATAATGGTTTTCATGTTTGCTCCAAAAAGAACTGTAAGTTCAGACTGTTTGAATAACTGTAAGGCCTAAACTAATTAAAATATCCCCCTTTATAAACACAATTTACTTCTTTGGTTTGCTTCACATTTTTTCCATCTTAGAAAAGAAATACAGCTAGACACTTAGCTGCTAGCTATAGAATGTATTTATGGTTGTAACAGCCCCTTCATTCCAATGGAATGACATCAGCATTATTTCTCTGTAAACCTTCCGTCTAGTTCTCATCCGCACGGCTCATTTACAGATATGCCCGGCATAACAGAATATGCTTTCTCAGATTTGCCAAAGAGCTGACTTAGCTACTATCTTTAACACATTATATATAATAAACAAGGGGTGTGGAAAATATGCAACTTCTTGTCATGCCCATTTTAGGGATAAGAGGCTTCAACTCACTACTCAAGAAAAGAACTATATGAACAGAAATAAATCCTTTTGGATGAAAAAAATATGACTCAATAATTAAGGACAAGTTGAATATCCAATCGCTGCCTACCAATGCTAATGAGAATGAATGGGGATGAAGTAAGATGGCTTAAGGATGCTTACTGAATTGCTTTTCTAATGAGAGAAAAAGTAAATTAGCCATTTTCATTTTTGAAATACTACCTATGCTGAGAAAAACAAAGAATCAATAAATGCACACAAAAGTAGTATTAATTACTTAAGAACCTCCATTTAGTGATTATAACCCAGAGTAAATGGTGTTAAAATCAAATATTAAAAATGTACAAAATCACAAGGAATACATTTACATAATCTAGGACAATGCAGTTAATCCCCAAGGACAAATATTCCAGGAATATCTTCAGATATCAATCATCCTGATGCTAAAAATACAAAAATAAATCTCTCTCTAGCCATTTAGCTGGTTAAGTGGTTACTCTATTGGAAATTCTGAAAGATAGCCAAGGGAATACCAGACTCTCAACACTAACGACAAAGCAGCAGGCAGGTGAACATATGTTGGGGGACGCTGCCTTCCAGTCCAGGGAAATATTTCTAAGAGAACTTGGGTTCCCAACAGATTGTGGAGCCTTAAGAGAAAGAGCAGAGATGAATTCCTTTTGCAGGTGGAGTGCCTGGCTGGAGAGGAGGGATGGCCAGAGGACATAAATGGGACAGGGTCGGGGGTCGGGGGGGGGGGTGCGCTAGTTTCCTCTAAGCTTTTGTCAATATTTCTGGAACTGAGTAGAAAGAATGATTTTCTTTCCTGGTCCAGGATTTGAGCAAAGTCCTACCAGGAATATTTACATTAACCTACTCGTAGGCAAAAATGGGTCTCTTCAGGCAAAAGCTGTCCACCACTGTAGGTAGTAAGAGGGACAACAGAGAAGTGGTAGGTCTAGGACCTGAGTGAAAAGGGAAAGCACCAGATACAATACTTCTGTTGACTCTCAGGTCAACTCAAAGGTTATGTCTCGGCCACCTTCTTTGAATGTCAACTAAACTGGGGTCTACCTGAAATACTAGGAGATTCTAGGTTCATTTCTGCCAACTGCCTAAGAAACACTCTTGTGTTTACTTCACAAAAATCGTACTTCTGCATGGAACTGGACACACACAGCTAGCATTTTTAAGAACATCAAATTAAATAGGGATGAAAACCCCACAAAAATGGATAAAGTATTAGGTAGATATGCTTGCCTGGCAAGCTTGATTCTACACCAGTCCTGTCCTTTCCCTCCCTCTGTCTGTTGGAGACGTTTCACTGGCTAGCTGAGCCCTAACCTGTGCCAGATATAGCTCTTTTATTTTGGGGGAAGGCTCAACGCCATGATTATCCAGCAAGAGCTGGTGCCCTCCCTGGGTGTGTAACAGGAAGGCAATCGCTTAAACACAGGATAGAGCGACTTACAAAGGTAATTAAAGTTTATACACTACTTTCTGCGCTGGCGTCTGTAAACGTTTCCACAAAATGTTTTTTCATTAAGACTTGGCATGTCACATTGAAAACTTCTCAAGTAGCTTATTCAGAATTTTTGCAAAACTGTGTCAACTGACAGGCAGAATTCAAAGAGAACAATTTTGTAACACATTAAATCTGAAAAAGAACCTTAATATTTTTTTAATTTAAAAAATGTTTTCTTATTTATTTTTGAGAGAGAGAGAGAGAGAGACAGACAGACAGACAGACAGACAGAGTACCAGCAGGGGAGAGGCAGAGAGAGAGGGAGAGACAGAATGTGAAGCAGGTTCCAGGCTGAGAGCTGTCAGCATGGAGGCCAAAGCAGGGTTTGAACTCATGAACCTTGAGATCATGACCTGAGCTGAAGTTGGACACTTAACTGACTGAGCTACCCAGGTGCCCCAAGAATTTTAATATTTATACCACCTATATAGCAAGTTTTGAAGTTTTTATTCCTACATTTTCTTTCTTTCTTTCTCTTTCTTTCTTTCTTTTTCTTTTCTTTCTTTCTTTCTCTCCTTCCTTCCTTCCTCTCCTTCCTTCCTTCCTTCCTTCCTTCCTTCCTTCCTTCCTTCCTTCC